>NC_133666.1:325111009-325422675 GCF_037893015.1 Macrotis lagotis
CTGATCTGGGCAAACTTTTACAATTTACATTGATTTCTTTTCAGATTCCTTGATATGAAGTTATAGATACAATCACTATATGCTGGCTTATGTATATGTTATTTTTATATGTTATATGTTAGATTTTTCTATCATGCATATGTAAATAAGTGATCAGCATCATGAAGGAAAATAATACTATGGTATCTATTTAGATAAGGTTTAGCTAAGCTGTCATGAATAGGTAAAACCCCATTTTTATGAATGTTTTGACCCCAAAATTATCTCAACTGACTGTAGTAGGTAAACCAGTTGGTGGCCCAGGTTGTATTCACTTGGCCCTCCTTACTGCAGCAGCTTACCCTCCAAATCCGGGCATCATTTTCTCCCCTATGAAACTTCTGCATATCCCATTCCCCTCATTTTTTTATAGAGCGAGTCTCGGCTATGAATGTCACTGACAGCGCTTGGAGCTTCGGGAGAGCTAAATAAATGATACACTTTCCGAGGTCTGTTTTATTCAGTCCAAGAAGAGTTTGAACTCCTCCTTCTGTGATGCTGCCTGATTTATTAGCTAATCCTGATAAAAATAAGCCTCTGGCTACCAAAAAAACACACACACACAAAAACCTCTCTTGCCATTGGTGATTAATTACCGTTAAGTCAAAAAGCATGATGGGACTTTGAAGAATGAAGATTGTGTTGAGCTTCTGACTCCCCCCCCATCTCTAAATCGACAACATGAGGGAAAATATGAAAATGGTGCCTTTTGTTAAATCAGGGATGAAAGACTGCTGATATATCTTGCTCGCTCCTTACTGAATATCTAACTTCTAATGAACCTAGTTGGGATAGAACTGAGAGATATAGCAAGAGATTGGCCTTGAATGCTACTAGTTAATGTGTCTATTAACTAATTGTTAATAAATAAATAGCCAAATTAACAAGCCTGATCAAGTTATTTTAAATCACCACCTTCCATTTCATGTACCTGGGTAAAAGAAGTAGCCTCAAGAGTTAATGAAATGTCAGTCGGGTGTAGAGAAACCTTAAAAGAGAATTAGCCTAAGTCAAATTGGAAGGTTGTGCTACTGTAAAAGGAGTATTCAAAGGTACTGGGGAAAAAAACAGTTCTATCAGAGGACAGCTACTCTTCTGAGGGAGACATTGATGGTGTTGTGGCAGGTTGGTTTTTAAAGGTACGTTCTAATTCTGGAAATGGGACACTAATTGAAAATAAAAGGGGGTTGAGAGTGGGCATATATCATCAAAATGCCCAGATAGTGAAAACTCTCAGATACTAAGGATTTTTTCTTCCTTATCCCATCCTTTGCCATCTCCCACCCTTTCAGAAACACTTTGGGAGAGGATATTTTTCTAGTCACCAAAGGGGAAAGATTTGTACTATTGATTAAAAAGGACTAGATCACTTATGTTAGCATTATAGATGAGATGAGACTCAGTTAATTAAGAGAGACTTCTCTTGTATTGGAGAGAGAGATCTTTTCCTTCTCTTCCTTCTCCTCCTATTCCTATCTTTCTCATTTTTGTCTTTTATTTATTTCATCTTCATCTTCTTTCCTGTGGTTTGGGTGCAAAGAACAGAGGTGGAAATCCCATAAAAACACACAAATGGCACCCACATATGAAGAGTTATCAAATCACACAAGAACAATTTAGCGATCCATTCATAACTTTGGTCTTGTCTAGCAGGGTAGGAGACTGAGAAGACTGAGTTACTAGGAGACATAAAGACTAGTGCTCTCTGGACAGCCATATTATAATGCATTATCTTTGAAGTCATTTAAGTCCAATTTAAGTGGTATTTAGTATAATATTTATGAATTAATGTAATCTAAATATAGGGCTGTCCCCAAAGGTTTAAACAGCCTTTACTACTGATTCGTGCTTGTTCACAGGGTCTGTAATGCATTTTAATCTAAACAGCCAGGTCCACCTAACAGTCCTTCTAGTTATCCAGTCAGAACAGATCTGCGCCTGGGTATCCACCCTGCATGGAGATTTTTCCAGCTGTAAAAAAAAGAGAAGGCACTGCACGGTGGCCTTTGGATATTTATAAGCAAGAACCACTAATCTATAAAATATGCAGCCCTCTGAGAATTGCATATTTCATATAAAAAGAAGTTGAGGTAGAACATCTTTTGGAAATTGTCTCAGAGTTTAGTCTGTTTTTAAATATTTTCACCCATCTCTCCCCCCCCCCCAACTTCAACCTTCATATGGCAAACAGAATGCTTCTCAATTAAAAGTGTATTGAGGAAAAGCAAAGAAAAATATCTAAGGGGGGAGGGGAAATATAGTTAGATTTAAATTTTTGTGGGCTGTACTTCACAATATGATCCCTGCATTCAAAATATGCAATCCATCAGAACATCAGAATTCCATCCATTCTAGCCCAAGTGAGAAGATTTGCTTTTTCTGTGGAACATGAATTAAAACTCAAGCAAATTCCCATCAAATTTCAGCATTCCAGAAAGTAAAGTAATAGTAGAACCTGAACATAAACCCATAACCACTTCAACTGAATGTTTTAAAAAACCTCTTTGGAAATGAAAAAAACCTGTGCTATCAAGGGAAATAGTGCAGTGGAGTATCTACATAAAAACACACCCATTTCATTGAAATGTTAGACTTCCTTTGAAACAAAACCAGAAGAATGAGCCAGACAGACAAGGAAACAAACAAACAAATAAAAAACAAGACAAAAGTGAGAACATGAAATTGGAATTTTAAAAATAAAATGTCCCCAAATCAAAACTCTAAATTGTCAATGCTAGTATTACCTTCAACAGCAAAGGGTGAAAAGAAATAGATTGATTTATTTCAATAGAAGGGAAATAAGTTCTATGTTTGCTTCTCTTTTATATACACATTTTCAAGAGCTGATGCCCTAGATATAAGAACACATACACACATGTGTGTGTATATGCATTGGCATTTACACATGTGACCTGCATAAATGCATCAACTGGACTAGATTACATAGAAACCCAACAAGAGATTTTTACTCTCTCTATCCTCCATAGTCTGAAATCATGTTAAAGGGATATCTTTGAGGTCCTGACATTATCTCCATCACCTTCTCGAATTGTTCAATAGTTCATACCTCATCACCAAAAGATATCTCTTCAGCAATTATCAGAAAACACCATCAAATTTAATGTGAAGATGTCACTTTCTGAGTGGGGTTTAAAGTTGAGGCTTTGCAGAAGAATAGAATTCCAGGATGGTTAATCATTTCAAATGTGTGTTTTTAAATTAATTTTCATTCCATATTCATCCCCCTTTGGTGTGTTGTAGATTATTGGTCCTGTACATATATATATATATATACATATATATATATATGTATATGTATATATGTATATGTATGTATATGTGTGTGTGTGTGTGAGAGAGAGAGAGAGAGACAGAGAGACAGAGAGAGACAGACAGACAGACAGACAGACCCTCAGAGACATAGAGACAGAAAGACCTGGGTATTCAGATAGAAGACTAAAATACTACCTCTCTGATTCAGAAAAAAGAGCTGTTTCATTTGAAATAGGAAAGTCTAAAAAATCATCATTGAACCCCTTGGTCTTTGTGAGAAACTGGCCCTGAAAATCCCTGAGATTATAAGAATAATGATGAGAAGAAGGACTGGGATATGAGTGAGTAACAAAAGGGCAAGGAAAGTTAAATCACCAAAATGCCAAATGGGCACTGGAAACTGGGAGCCTCTAATGGAGTAAAGAAGTTGGAGCTAGAGTAGACCTGTGCTTAGGAGGAAACTATTTGATTTGAGGGGGGGGGGAGAAAGAGAGGAGTATGAAAGCCTGATGGGGTGGGGGGAAGTAGTGAGTTGCTAAAGTTGAGGATAATGTATGTATGTGTGTGTGTGTGTGTGTGTGTGTGTGTGTGTGTGTGTGTGTGTGTGTGTATGTGTCTGTACCTAGATCTTTGAGTGGTTTGTATATGTAGTAAGTTAAGGAGTCAAAGTTAGTCTCAAGGGAAATTTCCTCTTAAAAGTCATAGTTTACTTTTTTGGGAAATGGGGGACAAGGAAACAGAAGAGAGTATGTAATTAGGAAAGTTTGGGGGAAAATACTACCAGAGATGTAGCTTACAGGCAATGCACCAACTCATCCCTTGAGTTCATGAGTCTTGACCCAAGATTTGGGAATCTCTGTTTACACTCACCCTACCCTGAATGGGGTGGGAAGAGAGATTTTCTGAGATTATCCATCTATATCTCCCACTCCCTGTGACCTTTCTCCAGACCTTTATTCCCTTTACCACCCCTCACCTCCATTGATTATGTTTTAGAAGTGACCTTCTGGGCTGAGCAGCCGCAGAGGAGTCTTTCTGCAGAGACAATCCTGCCCCTTTTGCATCCTTTACCCCTCTCTTGACACTATACCCCTGTAACACCCCATTCCCTTCTTTATTTCCTGAAAGTGAACACCCTCACCATACCAAGGACTTTCCTAATTCAATCAAGACTGCTCTCCTAGAAGTAATCAGTGTTTTTCTCCAAACCCAGTCAGGGTGTGGCAGAAACCCAGCAGCCTGCCAGTCAGCATCTCTGCGGCATTGGAGGTAAACCCTCTTTGCACCAGGCTTCTTAAAATGTTTCTTCTCTGGGATCCCTAATCTCCTCCTATCCCCCCACCCTTCCCAGTCTAGCTCATAGGTTCAGATTCCAAATGGATATGTGGATGAGAGTTGAGAAGTGAAAATAAAAGGTCCTACCAACTTTCTCCTTTAAAAAAAAGATATTTCTCACATATAGATACACAACTGAATCCTCAAAGCTAACTATAGAAAGTGAGGGTTGATATTAAATCTAGTACTGAAGACATTGAAGGCCACAGGCAGGCAGGGAGCACAAAAGGAATGAAGCCATGGATGAATTCAGGATTGGGAGATCTCCAAAGTTGAGATGTTTGGCTTCTATCAAGGGAGGAATGACTAACTATAGTGGCTTCCTACAACTTTATCCACTGGACAACTTAGAATTTTATCATTGTCTGTAGACCATATGCCTTGGTTCCTACTTACAAGAGCTGAAAAGAAAAATGTGACTAGAACAGAGTTCACAGTTGAACTTGAGAAGAATTTGAGGAGGGGGGCACAGGAGGGGAGTGGGTCTAACTAGGGGTTTTCTTGTTTTTCTTTAGTTTGTTCCACTTTATTTTTTCCTCTATCATTATGTGCATCTTTCCTCCAATCCCAGCTGATCAAAGACTCAAACCGGTTCTTAGTAGTTCAGGAACCAAATCATATGTGGCCATCTGTATGATGTAAATGAATGGGTACCCTTATAGATATAGACATCATGCTCACTTTGTGAGGAAAGAGCAGCCAAAAATATTGATCAAAGCTCAGGGGAAAAAATTGATAATGAACTAGTCTCCAACAGGACTTTAATTGACAGTGACTTCCGAGGCCCAGCTCTGGACAGCTGTATAAACTGACCACGATGTTACTTTATTGCACTACACTCTCCTTTAATTAATTATCACCTTTGTTAAGACTGGCTACAGATCAAAGGTTTTTAGATACTTAACAGATTCTTAGTACAAAGCTCTCAGATGCATTAGGACTATCCAACAGCTCGGCCAATGAGGCGACAGAGCTTCCCATTTTTCTCTCTCTTATCTGTTTATTTCATCTTCTTTGTTAAAGACAGACAGTCCTTGCTGCACAGACACTCTTGGTTAGGACAGGGCCTTGTTTGGGGATATTAGCTTCTGGAAGAGAAAGAGAACAGAATATTGCATGTTGGGAGCAGCTTTGTGGGGACAGCTTGCAAATGGAAAGAGGATGTTTGGTTTTGCAGTTATTTCTTAAAATGTACAATCAGGGCTTGAGCCACGGCTGAGTCTTAGGCTGAAATGAGGAATCTGGACACGATGCAGACGGTCCGTGAAAATTGCAAAAGGTGTGTGCGCGCATGTATGTGAGTGTGCATGTGCACATAAATATTACGAGATCAATAGAGCTTGTATCCTTTACCCACAGCTCTTAACTTCTCCCTCCCTTACTTTAGCCTTGTGAACACCTGCACTGATGTCATATTTCACTCCTAAAAATGCTTGCAGCCTCAGTGAATTTGGGTGATACTAAATGAAAACAAGTCATTGTTTTGATTCAGTTGTGGAGTATGGGTGACTGTGAGGATGTGGGCACTAGTTGGGGTAGGTGTGCTTAAATATTCCAGTGCAATAGTACAACAGAAACCTCACTCTCCCGGGAAGGGAGGAGGGGGCTCAAAAACCTACAAACTGACAGGTGACTTACTTGAAAGCGACCCTCTGAGTCGTTCTAGGCAGATTTGAATGCCATACGTGGCTGTTTGTTCATTATTCTAATTTAATGATGCAGTCACACCTAATTAATCCATGTCTGGTTTATTCATATGCTATGTCTGAGCATCCAAAAGATTTTTCCAGCTAACCCAGCCTTCCTTTGCCGGGGAGAGCTAGAGGTGTGCCTCTGGGTGAGAGAGTTTCTCAGTCTGAACAGAAATGAATCAGTGCAAAATGAGTTGATAAAGGCAGCGATATGAGGCCATCTCTGACATAAGTGTTCATGCATGCAGGCATGAGGGCATATAAATAATAACAAGAAAGCAGTCATGTACACACACACACACACACACACACACACACACACACACACACATATATATATATACAGTATATTTTCTGACATAGATGACATGACTATATTCCTTTTTTTAATATCCATAGGGCTAATTCCCATTACATAATGAGTATTGCTCATTGGAAACACACCATCAATGCCTTGGCATTCAGATGATTAAGGACATGAGAGCAAAGGGAAATAGCAAGGTTCATTCTCCATTGTGTCCCAGTAGAGGATAGTCATATGGGCTGTTCCCATTGTTCAGGTAGAGAGACTGAGATCAACTTCAAATTTGGAGAAGGACTTGCCCTCTTGGCAACTGTTTCTAGCTTGGGCTCCCTCTTTTGGCTGGTGCTATCAGGCAGGTAAATATCCAAGAATGGTATTGATCTAATAATATCCTTCTTAAGATGAGACTCCCCTGGGAATCCTGGGGGAAGAGAACTGCCAAAGAGAAAATAATATACAACATATATGTAGGAACTCTCTGGTTATGCAAATCCGCAAATATTCTGATTGATTATTTGATAAATTCTAAAAGTACTTCTAAGGTTACCTCAACCTGGAGACTTAAAAGTGAGTGTGAAACACACACCTAAAATTACACATACACTTCCAATAATGGGTTTATCTATACTTCCTAAAGGAATATGACAACTACCCTAGCATGATTCATTTGTCAGAACAAAGATCAATAATATCAATAGTTTGGTTGACCAGTATCACCACTGATAGTCACTACTTTTGGGTAACACTAAGATCTAAGCATCAACAGTAGGAAATTATTCCCATGTAATATTCATCATACTGACTAGCTCTAATAATATATACAAAGGCAAAGATGTTGGAAATATTTGCTCAGAATATGTGTAGTAAGAGGTGGGAACCCACCTCCCAATGGGTTGTATGGACTTGAATCTCCTTAGAGGGTTACAGTTGGATAGTCACTGTCACTAGGTTACTATTAATGACATCCCACAGCATAGTCTTCCTACAGTTATCCCAAATAAGCTATTTTACTCTGTCCAGAGAAAGCAATGGATTCACTTGGCTTCCATCAAACCATATCTTTCTGTAAAAATCAATACTTTGCATAGCGCTATATCACCTAAAAGAGCCAAAAAACACTCTCACACCTTACACTTTCTCACTGTCCCCAGTATTTTAATTTTGTCAAAGTGAGAACAGGTTCTGGAGAATGGAAGGGGGGGGGGGGAGGAATAGGAATTAATTTAACTGGATACAAAGCAAGCCTTTACAGTGAGGGCTGACAGAAGGAACCTCTCCAAGATGCCATTCTGTGTCCCAAAGTTTCAAGTACCTTGAAGAAAACACACAGCCACTGACCCTCACTTAGTGTACAAGAGGCAGTAAATCAATTTGTCTTTCTTGGGTTAATCTAGGAAACCAAATCTGAAACTTTCAGGGGTTCCCTCAAATAGAGTTTCTCTATATGGGCTCAGATTTTTCAGTGCACTGTTATAATCTTATGTTTTAATTTTTATAGGGTATTTATTTGGAGTTCATCTTTGGTAATAAATAATAGAGCAGTCAGATAATCTTTCTTTCCTCCATTCATTAGTCCTCTACTCTGATCTATTCTTTACCTGGGAGTGGGGAAAGGGAAGGAAAGGTGCCATGACCTTTGCTTCTAAGATGGTAAGGGTAGGAGAAGGATGGGGGGGAGGGGAGATTCTAGGTTGGAAAGGAAAGAAGAGAGGAGAATAAGGAAGAAGGCACCTTCAGCTATAACCCAGTAAGCTTGTGCTCTTATAATCACCTTTCTACCAAGAGACACTCATCAAGGTAGCAGGGTTGAAGTGACCTTAGGGCCAGTCTGGTGAACAGAGGGTTGGGGGTGGTAGACTGAGAAGGACAAAACATTTCAGTCGATCTTTGCTCGTTAACAGAAACAAGAGATGGAAAGAAGGTATTGTATGTTTATATGTATGTCATAAGAGGCTATTCCATGTTTCTTTTCCTTCTCAAAGTAGAAATCTTTTTATAAGACTATTTTCTTTCAGATTGACATTTATATATCACCCTTAGGCTTATAAATTATTTTATTTACATTATCTACATTGATCTTGCCAAGGAGTCTTAGATTCACCCTGGGGTGAATAAATCCCCTTCTCCCCAGATCACACCAGGACACATACCTTATTGCTTCCCAGGGTGAACACCTTCCCTAGGGTCTTTGAGGGTCCCTCAAGCTTTCCCTACTCTCCTTCCAATGTGCTATTCCAGGTCACACCTTCCAAGGTCTCTAGTATGTTGAGAAGCAACATGGTATAGCATGGTTTAGCAGAACAATTAGAAGCTTTTTTTTTCAATCAGAAGAATGTATGTCCCATTTCTATCAGTTAACTATATAATCATAGTTATCACTTCACTGCAGCTCAGTTACTTCATCTATAAAGTACTGAACAGAATAAGATCTGATCTTGAAGATCCCATCTAACTTTATGTCCTTCAATAAATGATTCTCTATTCTGAGATTACCATCCCCCACTCCCACCCCAACACATAATATCCAGGACAGTAGGGGAAAGAGAGGGAGGCTGGGAGCCTGTGTTTCACTCTGTTTGTTCCTCAGGGATGGACTGTAAAATCTGACCTTCAGTGGAGCCTGGGGTATCTGGGAGAAGAGATTAGAGGTCACTGCCCCTCCAGGTCCCCTAGTCTTTCAGATATAAGGGTACATTTAGGGTGAAAAAAAAGAAAAAATATCGTCACCCTATTTATGTTTCTTCCTCCAGGGACGTCGAAGTTTTCTCTAAGCCCCTCTTCAATAAAGAAGGATTCCCCCATATTATACCTGTTAGCATCTCTCCCTATGCTGAGTGTAGGTGGAAGGCTTGCTGACAAGTTTATAAGGATCACAGGATCCCGAACAATGATCCTGGTGTCTGGACAGAGACACTGAAATGTCTCTACCACCAGTCTGTCCTGAGGTCTAATATTCCACCATTACAGCTTCATACCTTTGAGTTAACCTGGCACTTTCCTGGTTCCACTATTAAATTGCAGCTTGGAACACAAGTCCTCCAAACCTCAGTTTTTGCAAATGAATTTGTTCTGTTTTCTTCTCAGACAAGAGAACCTGAGAGCAGCTTGAAAACGATGGGAACCCAGGGAGGCAAAGGGATGATAATCACCTAATGCAGGGGGCACCCCCAGAGACCACATAGGCCTTTGCTCTTGTCACTCATCACTCAGGTGTGTGTTTGTGAGACCCCATAGCTGTGTTCTCTCTCTCTCTCTCTCTCTCTCTCTCTCTCTCTCTCTCTCTCTCTCTCTCCCCACTCAAGGAGGCACCCTCTCATGGCTAATATAAGGAAGTCAGTCCTCCATAACTGTTATCCTCCAGGCCAGAATAAAATGATTTCTTCCCTGTCCTCCTGATGGTCCTTCCCCCTCCTGCTTCCCCATGATTCTATGGCTTCATCAGGAGCTTGTCGTGCTGAATCCCTCTCATTGCTCCACAGTGACAGACAAACAAAAATGGGGTCTAGTTTTCTTTATTTGGAAAGTAATACATGACTGGCAGCAGAAATAGGTATGAGCCTGTTACCCCAGGGATATCATAAACTATACTCCCCACCCTCTCAAAGGAATGTCCCTGAAAGACCACACATATATAATCCAGTCTGTGCACACACACACACACACACACACACACACACAGCCTTTGCTTGTGCATCCTGAAAGAGGTATGGCTGATTGGTTGATCAATCAATTGACACCATTTATCACCCAGATTCAGTGCTGGGCAATAGTCATCTGCTGTTGCATCTTGTTCTGTTTCAGTCTGTGGGCACCAGAGCAAGAGAACAGCTATGTTATTTATTTTTATGTTTTATTTATTGTATTTTTTAAATAAAAGGAAATAGAGTGATGTGATATAAAGAGCACTGGGCTAGAAATTAGGATGCCTCAGATCTGTTTTGAACTGACTGTAAAATAGAGTCTGTTACTGTAACTCTCAGGATCTCAGTTTCCTCCCCTGTAAATATGAATATACTGGATAAGATAATCATTAAAGTCCCTTCTAGTTCTCACATTCTATTTACCTACCATTTATTACCTATTTAGGAAAGTGCCAGGTGGCAAGGATGCCCTGTTCCTCAGGGTGTCATTTTTCAAGGGTTTTGATGGAAAGACTGAGGACTGGGAAGAAAGGAGAATGGTCCATGTCCCAGAACTCATGACTCAAATAGATTGGAGTTTGATATCCTCATCCTAAAATGCCCTCCACCAAATCATGATAGTTAGACTCCCCTCCCCATGCCAAGTCTCAAACCCCTTCCAAATCACTTATCTTTGACAAGATGCCTCAAGGGATAGTTTGAGTAAAGATGAGATTGTTCTCCCTAAAGCTATCCTTAGAAATTTTTGACAGGACCTAGCTCCTTAGACTCCCCAAACCTAGGAACCTTTCCTGTGAGGATTTCTCCCCAACTTTGCTGACACTTTCTATTCTCAGACTAGAACCTCTTTGAAGATATTTCTAGTCACTGTAATTCTTGAGGGAAGTTAAATCATTCCTATAGACTCCACCTACAAATGTCTCCAAAGCAGAGAGTAGGTGAGTCCTGATCTAGTTTGGAAAAACCTGACTTATACCTTTGGGTCCGGTCTTCTTAGGGGTATGAAATGCATTCATGATATCCAAGGACTTTCATGGATTATGATAGCCACACAAGGACCAAGGAAAACAAAGGAATTTGGGGTTTGGAACTAGATAGAAAAGGTGATGTAAAAGTGTAGAATCATAGTGTTTATAGTAGAAAGGTATCTATCTTAGAGACCTAGTCCAAAACATTCATTTTCACATGAAATTGAGACCCAAAGAGGGAAAAAAATGGCATACCCAAGGTCACACAAATATTAAGTAGAAGAGCCAAAATTCAAAGGTCTGGTGCTGTAGGCTTGGAGCCAGATTTCAAAGGCAGGGAGACAGAATGCCAAGTGGAGTGGAATGGCTTTGCCAAAGGCTCCTTTATGGGAAGAACAAGACCTGAGCAACAGAAGGAGAGGAGATGGTGATTTGACTCACTATTTCAAGTGCATTAAATTTTGTTTTTCAGAACAGTAGGGGTTGAAAGTTTTGATCTCAAAAGGGAAGGGGCTAGGAAAAGCAGGCACACAGTTTTGGGGTGTGTAGGCAGCTCCTGATAGTTCCCAAAAAAGGTTATTCTCCCCTCCTTTGGGGGTGCAGCATCCTTTGGACTCCCAAATTACAACCAATCTTGTTGAGAAATTACTCATTGAATTTTTACCAGTGGCCATGTTCCCTATTACTGGGGCAACTCTCCAGATTTTATTGGAAATCTTGGCTGCATTTTCTAAACAACAAATTGTGGGATTTGTGGCACTGGAATCTCCCCTTGCTCTCTGCCCCACTCCTCCTTTTTCATCCCTCCCACCAAAAAGAGTAGATTGAGATGAGTCTCTGTGATGAACCATTCTCTCCTGTTTTCTCACAAGCCTGGGATTAAGATATCAGGTATAAGGGTCCCTTATCAGAATCCAACCCAAAGTAATGATTATAATCTCAGCAGGAGAAATTATTATTGAACCTGAGAACCTAAAGAGTAAGGTCATCTAACCCAAAAAGGCAAGGTGGTCAAGGGTGTAAGTAGTCAGAGTTGCTGAAGGGGCATGTTGATTTCCTTATTCCTGGGAGTACATTAGGAACATGGTATTATGTACCTTCCCTTTGAGAGATACAATCTCTCAAAAAGAGAGAAATAGATAAATTGCTCTCTAAATTGAGACTAACTTTTTACCTTACTCTAAGGTTGAAATAATAAGGTTCTTCTGCAACCCTCTGTGATTTCTTGCCTTCTATCCAATTTTCTGCCCTCCAAAGCAAGAGATTTCTCAAGGGAAGATGAAGGGTGGTAAAGGTAGGTAAGAGGTGATTCCTAGGATCCATCTTTTGAATAATTTGTAAAGTCAGTGAAGGTTGTCTTCAGCACTTTCCCCCAATCCCTTCCTAGAACAAGTCTTCAGTAACCTCAAGAAGTCTTTTGTCTGCTCTGTCCTGAACACTCACAATATAAACCATTTCCTTCTCTCTCTCTCTATCCTACCAAAATTTAACTATGCTATGTCCTGTCTCTTCAAGGACCTGCTTCCCGATGATCTAATAAACTAATCTGTGCAGCTGTGTAAAGCGGCCACTAATGGGTGTTAATGAGTTACCTCTCCCTGGTAAGTTGTATGAACTGTATCAAGGATCTTCTGGAGACAATGTCTTAACTCAAAGGAATAATGATAATGGAGGAAAGTTCAGGTAGATTAGAGGGGAGTATATTTTTGACCCATCACACCACATAGACAGATAATCATCTATTCCACAAACTTGTAGGGTTGACCTATGTGACATTCCAAAATACAGTCTTAGAAAAAATGGTTAAATAATAATACAAATAACTTGGAGAGAGCATTGTATTTTTTAAAACACTTTCACATCTATTTTCCCATTTGATGTAGCACTTCTTTGAAGTGGGCAGAGTAATAATCATTACCCTCATTTTACAGATGAGGAAACTGAGACCTCACAAAAATAAAATGACTTTCCAGGAATACTTACTAGTTTAGTAACAGTTAGGTATCGAGTCCATGTCAGCTAGAATGAACTCAGTATTTTGTCCAAAGAGCAGCCTGACTTGGGAACCAATGATTCTTCTGGATGGAGTTTGTTCTAAGGCAGGATGTGGACCATTTAGAAGGATGACAAATGAATCATTTTCTCATTAACACTACTGCCCCCACCCCATACACCTTCTCTCATTATCCTACATCCCACAATCAAATTTAGCTATTCTGCTTAGTATTATTTTCTTTCCCAGGTAGTCATCTCAAAAATAAAATCTTTTTAAAGAACCAACATATAAATAACTGTAGTGTCCGTGTATAAAAGACCAGCTCTCCGGGAGGGTTGCTGAATCCCTGTCTCCAGTTGCAAGCAGAGGCTGCCAGGACAGTGGAGACTAGCGATTCCTGCCGCGGGGCTTTACCAGCCTAGCCAGGAAAGAGACGACTCATGCAATTCAGAGCTGATGATGCCAAAGGTTTAATCAAATATTCAACATGGTCAGTAAACTTAAACCAACGTCGTATCTTGAGCTCTAAGTCCCCTCCCTTCCCTTTCCTCAGTCACTGCCCAGCAGCCCAAGCTAGGGAAAGTTTGTATCTCTCTCTCTCTCTCTCTCTCTCTCTCTCT
Organism: Macrotis lagotis; assembly: GCF_037893015.1. Lineage (NCBI taxonomy): Eukaryota > Metazoa > Chordata > Mammalia > Peramelemorphia > Peramelidae > Macrotis > Macrotis lagotis. The sequence goes on from NC_133666.1 coordinate 325,124,877, forward strand.
CTCTCTCTCTCTCTCTCTCTCGCCTTGGGGCGTCTGGTTTAGGGTTGGAAGCAGGAGACACAGGACCGATTTCGAGAATTCTGTAGATACTTAAAGAGTTTTGGGGGTGGGGATGAAACTGGGGGGAGGAAGTTCAGGGAACTGGAGTTTATAGCTTTCCTTCTGCGTTCTATTATTCATTCCCTCTGATTTTTATCTAATCTTTCCCTGATTGTCCTGGTGAAACTTAATAGACAAAGTGAATTTTTATTACATCATCAATATAATCTCCAGCTAATCAGCAGCCACGTGGGTCACAGTGAGCCCTTTAGCTCTTCAGCTGGCTTCATAAAAAATAGGAACATCAGTGCCAGGTCTGGATTTACACACACACACACACACACACACACACACACACACACACCAGTTTGATTTTCCCTTTTCTGGGCTGTCACCCTACTCTAGGGGAAAAGGGGGAAAAGATCTCCCAGACCTTTGGGTAAGACTGCCAATACACCAGGGAAACCTTCTCTGTTTTTATTATTTTTAGTTTCCCCTCTCTCAGTTCCAGGTGTTGAAATCACAGATCTAGGGCTTGTGTTATGAATGCTGGAGTGGCCTATTATTGCCTCCCGCTCTGGTTGGTGCCTGTTGCTGTGCTGGGAATATAAAATATCATTTCCCATAGTCACATGTCTCACATTGTATATTGCATATGAGATCAGGACAAAGATCTCATTTTGCGAGGAACCTGGGTTCTCAAAAAAAGCCAAGATCAGAACACAAGCTTTACAGGACCTCAGCTGAAAAGGTTTGGGGTATGTACCCAAAGATAAAAAGAAAGCCTGTTATCAAAAGACTAACTATGAGGTTCATCACCAAAGACTTAATTGATGGGTAATTGTATTGTTTTCACTTTGGGATTTTAATTTCTTTTTCAGCCAGAACAATTTCCAAGAACTTAATAGTAAGACATGGAGAGGAAATGATCTACATTGCAGAAGGGAATACAGATGCCTATGAAATTAGAGATTTTTTTGAAAGTAACATGTACATTATAGTATACAATGAATGCCTAAGCCCCACATAAAGACTAGGCTCATTGTTTTATAGCCATACTATATTTGTAGAACTCTCAGGTTTTCAAAGTATTCTTATTTATATTATCTCAAAAATAATCATCTGTTCTTCTTGGAACAACTCAGGGAGGTTGCTACTTTCCTGTGTGTGCATACATATATGGAGAAACATTATTTGCATGTTTTCATGTGCCCATGTTTATTTATTTAATAATTTTATATTGCTGTAAAAGAAACCATAATTTGATATTGCTGTAAAAGAAACTTGGCTTCTTCAGCCAAGAAGCAAACCATGGGGTGGGCAGAAGCAGGTCAGGGTGGTTTCTACCCATGCTAAGATCAAATAAAGCACTAAAGCAGGGTGTCTGGTTGCTTTAAAAAATGAAAAAAGCAACACAGCCTAGAAAGGGGCAATGATGGAAGCAAACAGTCTGTATGCCTGTTTACCCCTATTTCAAGATGCAGTTTTGAGGTAGGAAGACTGAATTTTTGCCAAAATAGTAGCTCTACTATTCAAATGGATGTTGTTACCTTGAGGGACTCTAGACTTATTAAAAATATTTCTGGTGTTAGCTCCATCCTCTCTAGGAACTGCCTTCAAAACATGAGGCATATTCTTTTGAGTATCTTCAAAAGATAGATAAATGAGTAAATGGATGAAAAAAATCTATATATTTAGAGTTTACAATTTGCTGGGCACAGTGTTAAGTGCTTTGGAGATAAGTACAGTCAAGATAGTACCTTCCACCAAGGATCTTACAATCTAAATGAGGAAAACAACATCAAAAGGGGAGTAATGGCTAGAGGGGAGGATTTCTGTATTTCCAGCAAATCTTTGTCTTTTAAGGACAGAATTTGTCTTTGGAGGAAAGCCTGATAAATCAGGGAAGGAGGAGTTCTTCACTGTGGGTGCCACCATTTGAAATCCAAAAGAAAGCGTGTATGAAGTTATGAGGAAGATATTTTTGTGCAGCCAGATTAGTTCGGAATGCAGTCTAGAATGCATTCTCTAAATATACAGCTATGGTCACATCTTGTATAAATGGATATAGGTTCGATCATGGCCCATTCACTGGTTCCAGGAAGTTTTTGTGTATCCTTTGCCTATTCCCAAGGGAGCCAGACCAGATGCCTCTACTTCAGGTCTGCAAGCAGAGGATAGGTACATATTCCCAGATTATCCTTATGTACACAGCATGCTACATTACTGACATCAGTAGGGAAAAGGAGCATAATGTAGATGGAAAAGTTAGAGATGATGATCAAGAGATATGAATTTTAGCCCACTATGTGAGTTAGGATAAATTATTTCATTTCTGAACTTTAGCCAATTATTTAATCAATCAAACAACATGAATTTATTAAGTATCTACTATATATTATGAAACAGTTCCTGCCCTCAAATAGCTTGCATTCTATTGGGAAAGACATCTTATATACAAATCACATGATATACATGTACTATTTTTAGAGGAGGTACCAGCAGATGGGGACATCAGCAAAGGCCTCAAGGAGATGGAGATCTTGAGCAAATAGGCAAAATATCTTTTCTCCTACCTCCCTGCTTCATTAAACTTTTTTAGGGACTAAATGATTTGATGAATGTGAAAATACTTTTGCAAAAGTTAAAATGCTAAAAATTGTTAATAGTTATTAAATACTTTTTCTACTAAAGTCCACAAGAGAGATTTGCTCTCAGAAATGAGATATCAGATCTTAGGCTATTAGAGATTCATTTTGTTTTGTTTTAATGTACCTTAGAGATAATCTAATCTAATTCATTCATTTTACATGTGAGAGAAACTAAGGTCCAATTGAGAAAAATGACTTGCCAATAGTCACCCAACCTGTTAGTTGTCTGGATAGTGCTAGAGCCCCACTTAGGACCTGATTCTCAGTTCAGTGTCATTTCCAGCCACAGGCTGAGTACAGTACAAATAAATACACACATATATACCCACTCACAGATGCTTACCTAGGCTTCATATGTCAGTGTCTAGGTACTATCCCTAGGGTAAAATGCATTCCATGCTTGAGGCAGAAGAGATGTGCCCTGAGAATTCAGTGTAGCAAGGACCAGCATGTTTTCAGGAGTCCCGTGGAGAAGCATGCTCAATGAATTTTGCACCATTGCCAAAACAGACTTTAACAATATAATCTCTTCCCTCCTCCCACATGCCCCATCCTCATCCTCTTCTCATCCCATTTCTTTCTACTGAACCTGGCTTGTCCAGCTAAAGAATTGAAAGGCAGTGTGATATAATGGGAAAAATCATGGACTTGATATCAGATGACTATGGTTTAAATCTTGTTGTTAACTGAAACACATTCTTTTACATCTCTGAGCCTGTTTCCTCACCTTCCAAATGAAGACACTCATGTTAGCACTATACCTTATGGAATTATTGTGAAATTAAAATAAATAATTATAAAATACTTTCTAAAACATGAAATAAATCAGAAGCATGTGAACTGTTATTTTTAGAATTTGAAGGCCAAGGGAAAAAAGTAGTAAAAAAGAATGAGGAAGGGATAATGAGAGCAAGAAGAAGGAAAAGCTGAGACAGGCTATAGAAACAGATAAGATTAAGGTCATAAGTACTGACTTCTGATAAGATGAAATATTGGGATTAAGGTTCTTTTCTTTTCTGATTTTTTTAAATCAATAAACAGAGATGACCCTTGACAAAATGGGGAAGAATAAAAGAAGTTTATCTTTGTTTCCCTTTATTTAACAGCCAGGCTTCTTTCAGCACCCTTCTCTCTGCATCACCCTTTAATTTTTATCTTCTCACAACCATTCTTGCAAAGTCTTAACTAAGACTATGATCAAATTAGGAGCTGTCCAGCAACATTTATGAGGTGATAGATGAGCTCCGTTTTCTTAGTGTGTTCAAGAAGAGTCTTGATTGTCATTGCCAATGTCTCTTTGCTTCCAATCTCTCTCTTCTCCAATCCTTTTCCCACAATTTACAAATTCATATTTCAGACACAGGCAGGTCTGACCACAATCTTCCCCGCCTCCCATTCAAAATCCTTCGGTGGCTCCCATTTGCCATGAGAAGAAAATACAAGCTTGTCAGCCTGCCATTTAACTCCCCACAATCTGACTCCCACCTACCTTGCCAAGCTTACTTCATAATGCTCCTCTTCATGCAGTCTATAACTCAGATAAACTGTACTATTAGCTCTCTCCTGAACCTGACATTCCACCTCCCATTCCAATCACCCAGGCTATACCAATACCTAGAATGAACTCCCACCTCCCCCTCTGTTTTTTGGAATGCCTAACTCAAGACTTAACTCAGCCCATTTCCTTACTGAGTTCTTTCTTGATCCCCTCCCCGGTCCTACTCTCTCATTCCTCAAATTATCTTGTTTACATCCAGTAGAATATAAGCTTGTTAAATGTTTTAGTCTTGTATTTATATCCTGACATCTAGAAGAAGATTTTTGTACCTGGTAGGTACTGAACAAAAGTTTGTTGAATTAGAAGACAATCCTGCACTTGGTAGGAAATAGAACTAGATGACCCTGAAGGTCCTTGCTAACCCTAATACTATATATAATAACATGTTTTAATATATAACATATAGTATAATGTTTGTCCTTCATTTTTGAAGAAGACCACAACATCAAGGAAGTGATGCTATGAAAAGCACATAAATTGGATTTGAGTAAGGGGGTGCTGTGTTAAGTCACCCATCTCACTTTCTCCTCCAGAGTCACCTAGGTCCAGTGGCCACACATGAATCAGAACAACTGGAGATGGCCCTGGATGTGTGACTTGCCCAAGGCCACACAACTAGTAAATGGCAAGTGTCTGAGGAAGGATTTGAACTCCCATCCTCCTGACTCCAAGGTCAATGTTCTATCCACTGTGCCACTTAACTGCTCTAATGTATATATATATATATATATATATATATATATATATATATATATATATATATATATATATATATATATTTATATTTATATATTTTAAAAGAAAATAATAAGCTTTCAGAATACAAAGGAATGAATCTCTAGAATTTTAGAAACTATTAAGCAATGAAAAATATCTACAGTAGAAAGACCTCTTTAGTAGGCTACCACCTATTAAATCTAAATGTAAGACTGGCCTAGTTGGCAAAATTCTTTGGTTTTCTCCTTAGAAGGAACAAAAAAAGTTATGGGGAAGTTAGGGCCAAGAGAGGAGGCAGAATATTGATCCAATTTCATTCTAGTTGAATAACACTCAGGATAGCATACTTGCCTCCCCTCCATGAACTTATTCACCTAAAGCTTAGTTTGTGACTACAGGAGAACATACCATTCATTAATAGTCTGGATCTACTACTCATCCAAGCAGGCCCCTCAATCTTTGATATTACCCATGAACATGATTCCAGGGATGCAGCATTTGGAAGTGGATAGAAGAGGGCAGAGGTTGGATTCAAACTGCATTAGGAGCAGAAAGGAGAAGAGAAGTTATGGGAGATTAACAAGGAAGATGGACTCTCCTTCACATATACTAGGAATGAAGGAATAACTATATTTAGAGGAAATGTGCAAGATCATAAGGATTCTTTCTTCATAAATGTAAGATGAAGCTAAAAAGGTTAATGAATTGCAATGGACATTCTCAATACTTCTTGGATTTATTGATGGTCAGACATTAAGGAGGAAGAAGTAGATCTACTTTAACCATGTTAGGGTTGTTAGTTGTACAAATGTTAGTTGTAAAGGGGAATATTACTTGTCGTCTTTGGATATAGTGTATTTGTTAAGTGTCTTTTGCCTAAGTTGTTTACATTAATATAAGTGTTTTTTGCTTTGTGTATCATGTGACATGTATTGATGCTATATATATATATATATATATATATATATATATATATATATATATATATGAAATATGGCTATCAACAATGTATTTGCTACATATGTTGTTTGGTGATTATATGAAACACTTTGCATGTTATATCGTATATTGTATTTGTAGATTATGGTATTTGTCTATGCCATGTATGAGAGATCCAGATGGAATGTGTCTATATATGGGTATTGTATGAGGGGGTATAATGTGTATTTTAAGTACATTTCAAGCTTAGTTCAAAGAGTGGGGAAGAAAAGAGAGGAAATTTCCCTATGTCTCTATAGGGATGGTTAGTTCTCTTTCAAGATCTGTCTACTGAGATACATCCAACCCATCCCTTGTGTTTTCCAGCCAGCTGTCAACTGCTCCCTCCATAGGATCCATCTTCTTCTTTTGGCTCTGGTCAGAGAAGCCCAAGTCCCACATTGATCAACTGTGGGAGGTAGAGGCTCAACTAGCTATACTATCCATAGCAATGGACATTCCTCTCTCTTCTTTACTACTGCTATTTTCAATTGGGACTGACAGATGATGAATTCCAGTGAGTGTACATATAAGTGTCTATGTGTATTTGTTTTAGAGAGAGGAAAGTCAGAGAGACAGAGATAGACATACAGAGACAGAGACATATAGAGAGATGGAGAGAAACAGAGACAGAGAGAAATTAGCAGGGAGGGAGGAGGGAAGAGAAAAAAGAGGGAAGGGAAGGGAAGAAGAGGAAAAGGGGATGGGAAAGAAAAAAGACAGAAACAGAGAAGGTGTACATGGAATATGAGTCAGTGTGGGATGTGTATATCTTTGAATAAGGAATGTGTGTGTGTATCATTATGTAATAAGTTAGAATTTCTGTATTTGAGTCTATATCTTTGAGAAATCCATATGAATTGCATATTTGTGACTGTGATGGAATGTGATTAAATGATGGAAAATGGCTCTGTTCTTGCATCCATAAGGGTCTCTATATGTTCACCTGTTTATGAGAGAAGTTCCTTTAGATATTCACAAGTTGAATTATTTTTATGGTTTCTGTGAATATGTTGTAAGGACCATGTTGTATGTGGAGGATGGAGAGCTGGAACATGTAGAAGAAATTTATAGCAGTACTTTGCACATAGGTACCTATTAAATAGTGAATGAATTAATAAATGAGATGAGGAAGAAATGATCAGTCAAGGGGATGTACTGCTTAAGATGGACATTGTTTGAGGAGCATGCATATTTTTCTGTGAAAATTGTATCTCTGGTTCAGTTTTATGAGCATGGGGTAGGGCAATGTTCTGTTTAACTTCCATGTGCCCCAATCTTCCAGTGTTTTTTGAGTTCCCTGTGTTTACCAGAACCTTGGAAACATCCTCTGCCACATTATCATGTATTTGCCTTCAAGTTCCCTTCACATTTTCCTCTAGGATCTCTTGAAAAATTTTGGACCCTCTGTTCCTCAGGGAATAGACTAAAGCCTGATGCTTCATACTACCTATATACCCCAGAATTTCATTGGAAACCCCAAGTGTTAGAGTTGGTAGAGATGGACTGGAGAGGGAAGCACCTATTACAGGGAAGAGAAAAAAAACACCTCACCCCTGTTTCCTATACCACTGTGGGACAGGCTGGAACTGTTTGGATCCCCTGTTAGAAGGGAAGGGGCCTGGGCTTGGCCCATTATGTGCAGTAGTAGGAAGGAGAAGCCTTATAACAAACTGTTGGGAGGGAGCTGAAATTCTAGGTTCAGGGGTGCAGACTCCTCAACCTTCTGGGCTGTGTGACACGTTAGAGGCAACACTGCCCCACAGTGGCAGGTTCCCTTCTATTCTCTCAAATAGACTCTTGCACATGGTAGACTTGTTGACAGACACCACACACGCACAGTCATACCACCTGCTTCCCTCCCCCCCACCCCCTAGACAGAAATGAAGCAACATGAGAACACCCCCACACTGGCTTACTCAGATGGACTCTATTACAAACATGTCCACAGCCACACATTGGTTTGTATGTACATATTCCTGCCTACCCCCTCCAGTAGCAAACTCTGGGTGTGATGCTTCAATGAATATTTTTTGTTCTTGTGCTTTGAGACCAGAATAATTTTTAGAAAACACCATGCCAAGAACACAATTCCTATTCTTCTCAAGTAACTACTTTCTACAGAATACTGTCAAAATTCCATATCGTGGTATTCTCCTTACTCTCCTTATACAAACAAAGCTCCAGGAAAGGCAGTTCTTCCCATTTAGATCTCCATCTCTTTATTCATACTTCTCTTCCCAGCTAGAATGGCACCTGTTCCCTTCACACTTAACCTAACCTGCCTATCTATCAAGGCCAAGTACAAATCCTATCTTATCCATGAAGCATTTCTTGACTCCTCCAGTTCACATTGATCATATATGTACAGATATGTGTGACCCTTAAGTAGCATCATATAGCAGTTAAAGAACCAATCTTAGAGAGGGTCCATATCTACTGGCTATATTACCCTGAGAGAGTCAGTTAGTCTCAGTGCTTTGGGCACTTTTCAAAGTCTAAGTTGCAGAGCAGGAGATACTAAATCTCTTTTGGAAGAGAAGATTTCCTCATCAATTCTATGCCAATAAAATCACAGCTGTAGTCCAAAAAACAAAATAAATTCAACATACACATTCAACAAAAGCAATAGAGTACAACATTTACATTGAGATAGTCCCTCTGAAGAATGCTTATTCAAAGTCAGAAGACTTGAATTCAAATCCCAATTCTGCTACTTACTACTTCTGAGGTCTTGGATCTCAGTTTCCTCATCTGTAAAATGAGAGGAATGATCTAGATGGCCCCCTAAGATACCTTCCAGCTCTAGGTCTATGATCATAAGACAGATGCCTCTATCTCACCCCATCCCGGGCCTTTCTGAACTTATCTACCACTTGGGATCTGTGTATTCCTCATATCTCTGCTCAGAAGAGGTCAGAGGCTCCCAGTAAAGACTGATCAGTTGATGAATAGGTCTCTCTAGGATATTCTAAGCTGTTCAGTGAAGCTAACATCAATTTTCTGAATGCTCCCTATTTGCCTAATTTATGATAAGTGATATAAGGACAATCAGAGGAGACAGGCTCACTCATTCCTCTCAAAGTTTCTGTAGTCTACATGGAAGCTATATAAGAAATTATAAGAAGCTTTATAAGAAATTCCTTGAAATTGATTAAAAATCAAAATAATAATACAAATAACATAATAACTGACATTTATGTAGCATTTGCAAAGCATCTATTACCCTATTTGATTCTTACAGTAATCCTGTGAGGTAGGTAATATATTATTAATGCCCATTTCACAGATCAGCAAACTGAAACACATAAAGGTTAAAATAATGTGTTCAGAATCGTTCTGCTATTAAGTGGAAGAACCTGGTCAAAATCCTAGACCTCACTCTTATTCTGCAGTCCTTTCTATTAGATCTGTATGAATGCACACTGTATTCAAACAATAGAAACAAACCTGCCATCAGAACACACTGACAGGGTTAGAGTTCACCCTGTTAAAGGCTTCTGGCTGGGGTTGGGTGGTCAGTAGATGTAGGATCATATTGGGTTTGTGACAGGGATTAAATTCAGTCTGTGATTGGAATGAGGGTCTAATTTGTGACTACCTTTAGAGTATTAGGAAAAAAACAAGTTGGTCTTTGTAAAGGATTAAACTATCTCCTGGTGACCAAGGTTAGAAAGTTAGACAGTGACTGGAGTCAGAGGTCAAGAGCATTTGAAATAATAGCAAAGAATAACATTTGAAATAAACAGAAAATGTTTTAGCACTATGTCATTAGCATCATATTCTGACCAATGAAAATTGTATATATAAATATATACATATAATATATACACATATATAAAGAGACAAATTATGTATATATAATATATAAATCATATATAGAAACATACACTTATATTTATATATAAATTATATGTGTGTATGTGTGTATACAGAGTAAACAGTAGTGATCTATGTGTGATTGAGTTAATCAAGCTAAGACACAAAGGAAATGGAGAGAAACCAAGTGTATCCATCCTTGAAGCATGCATTTTAGACCATTACCTGGTTCTCACCAGGAATGTCACCTAATGTCCTTTAAATCTTAGACCAAGTTAACTGAATCAACATGTGGTATAGACCAGTGGTATCAAAATCAAAAAAGAAATGCATCTGTATGGGTTTCATATTAACTTAGAAAAACCCATATTCATATTATCTATCTTGTAGCATATATTTTCATTTATTTTGTCAAACATTTCCCAATTATATTTTAATCTGCTTTGGGCTGCCCTCAGGAGTGAGTTTTTTTGGCAGCTTGGACTATGTTTGTCATCTGTGGTGCAGATACTCACTACTAGGCAATGTAACTGCTCCCAGATTGTATGATTATAAGTTAGTCACAGGATGGAGACAAAGTTTTTTTTTTTATATATTCAACTAGCCCTATAACAAGTATTTATTACTATTAATAGAGAGGAAGACAGTAACTGTAAGGATTTGTTCAAAGTCTGCCGATGTTAAACTGAACATAATGCAAATGCCCCACTACCTCTGATTTGAGATAAAGGTAAAAATAAATATAAAACCATTAGCAGACACTTTTGTGAGACATAGAGGCTTTAAAAATTCAGGTGATTGAGAATTACTGTAGGAAATGGTGACAGAACTTCTTTCTACCTGAGTGGACATGACTTTTTTTTAAAAATTATTTTCCTTAGCTCAAGTCAGAGGTAGATTGACATGGGCATTAATCATGCCTCTTTCAAATTGAGCTGACACTACACTGGTCAGTAATTCTCCTAACTTGGATATGGTTCTTATGGCCATTTATAGATATATACACCTATCAATGGATAAATTACGTTCTATATGTGAACTCTAAAGGTTTGTATGTATATACCATGACTGAAGATGAAATGACAACTGGTAAGCAAGCATAAAAGAACAATTGTCCAGCTCATAAAAATTAGTAAGAACATAGTAGGAGTACTTGTTTATTGATTGTTTCTATTTATCTATTCTATTGAGTTAATTAAGAACTGATATTGCCATTAATAAGTAAAACTATGTGTTTCCACAAATATGTTTGAATTTCAGGAGTCTGGCTTTTCACATCAGGGATCTGGGTCAACAAACACTTCCTTGTGCCCATAGCTCTACTTAAGGCAAAAATATATTTGATAAACATCATTAGTTTTGGAAATAGAAGTCCAAACTTCACTAAACAAAGTTCATCACTTGTTCTGTTTTCTGGACAAAAACATCTCTTAAGTCATTCACTATGTTGTTTGTATCTGTCTATTAAAGTCGAGCAAAGGATCATAGATCTGGAAAGGGCCTAATCCATTCCCCAGTCTCTGGATAGTTCTCCATTTTAAACAATCTCAGATAGATTACATTGCACTTTCTCCTTTTTCTTCAAAATTTCCAGTAAACTGGACATCCCTACCTGTCTTGGAAATTTCTCCCAGAGTCAAACAGCTTTTAATATCTGAACATTGTTCCTGGTTGGGGGGGAAGGGGATGTTAGAGGTGGGAAGTGGTGAAGATAGACCAAATCCTTTACAAAGCAACTTCAGTTCCTCTGGCTTTTGTCTCCTTGACACAGACTGCCCTCCTCAGCCTCCCTTTTTAAGACCGCCCAGCTTCTTTGCATATTCTGTGGCTCTCAGCAGGGGGAGATGCTTGAAGGAGGCCATTGGGGCCAGGGACAGATTACTGCAGCGTCACACACAGAGGACAGCACTGGTGACTCAGCCCAATTCTCAGCGCTGTTCAAGACTGAGGAGATGTAGGTCAGCCAGATGCCCTTTCCCCCTCACCCATCCTGCTGCCTCTGAGGCCTCTGTCTCCCAACCTCTCATTCCCCAGCCCTCTGCCTCTCCCTCCCCTCTCCTGACCCCAAATCTCTGCCAGGCTTCCCCAGAGAGGCTCTAGTTCACCTCACCATTTCATTTTTTTTTTTATGAAATATTGAATGAGAAGGGCCCTTCAGGAACCTTTATCTGGCTCTGGGAGCCACTGACGAGTGCCTGAGGCAGAACTGTTTTTTTTTCTCCTTTTAAAGAAAAAAAGGAAACACCCAACACTGAGGAGAGTTGATATTTCAATTACAAATTAGAAATGAAGTCTCTGACCCCAGCCATTTGAGAGGGGAGGCTATAGAGGGAGGGGGAGGCCAGGAAGCAATGGGATCTACTGTCTGAAAGTAATTTCTACTCACTACTATTTTATGAGAAATAGGATGGGTTCAACAAGCAAATGCAGCAGGTGTCCATTCTATACCACCAGTCAAGAAATAAGTCAGATGGCAAAGGTGGCACCTTTTTTCCCAAAATGTCCCTAGAGCTTCTTTTATATTATTGACATTGGTGAATAAAAGGATGCCAGTATTTATATAGGAATGTCTGCTTTTCTCTCCCTTTGGAACATCAGCATAAATTTGTCTATCAGATGAGTGAGCCCTTAGGTCAGAGGAAAGGGGACATCAGACTGAAGCATTTCATAACTATTTTATTAAGGATGGAATGGAGTATATAGAAGGAGGGACAAGTGGTTTCATCTCCTGGCTGCAGGGGTCTATGGAAAAGGCAAGTAGAAGAAAAACTGAGGAATCTGGCATTCTCAGAAGACGTCTACCTGCATGATTATATGATGGCATGTAGGCATGTGTGCTCATATGCATTTAGATGGGCATATGATCAGTCTATGCGTGAATCACACATTGTTGCTTGTATGGTAATATGTGTAGGATATTGCTATGCTGTATTTGTGTGAATGGTACATATGCAAGATATAAGCATATCTCTATATCTACCTGGATGTATGCATTAACATGCATTATAGGTATGGGCCTGAGTTCGAATCCTAGCCTTAGACACTTACTAGCTATGTGACCTTGGGTAAGTCACTTAATCCTGTTGGCCTAGTTTTTCTTCATCTGTAAAATGAACTAGAGAAGGAAATGGCAAGCCAGTATTTTTGCCAAGAAGTCCCCAAAATGGGGTCACAAAGAATCAGAAATGAGTGGAACTGGATAAAAAATAAGCATATGTACATATATGTGTATGTATTGTAAGAAAACAAGACAATGGATTAAATGAAGTTAATAGGTGAGGGGAGCCAGAGTGAACAAATGTCCCTTTCTGTCCCTGCTCCTTCCCAGGAAAAAGTTCCAGTTAGATGTGTGAAGGTAAAAGTGATTAGGGTTAGAACTCAGAAGGCAAAGAGAGAAGTCATATCCTGAGATAGAAAGAGTAAATGATAATTCTGCCAATTTGCCCCCATAGATGTCCTGTAGAGAAACTGGATGGTGTGGAAGGTTTAGAATACTGTACTTGGACTTAGGAAGACATGAGTTCAGATTCAATTCAATTCAAGAAGCAATTGTTAGGTAGAAACCTGTAACCATGCCAGCTTGAACCGACCCCCATTCCAGGCAGCTGCTTTTCACTGACACCTGCCTTTCCACATCTGCAGGCATATGATCACTCCTGGATCACTCTTTCTGCATTTCCAATTCATATCTCTCCTCCTCCAAACTGATATCAACCCAGTCTTATTTCATATGCACTTTGGTATCTGTTAATCAACAAATGAACCCTGAGGGGAATGCTTTTGTAAAGGAAAGTCATCCCTACCATTTTTCTCCCCTGAATTGTAAATCTAAGATTCATATATTGACTTTGGAAGGGTTGGGAGTTTACTGGATTTGGGCTTTTGGTTTTTTAAATTTTTTTTAGGTTTTTTTTTTTTTTGCAAGGCAAATGGGGTTAAGTGGCTTGCCCAAGGCCACACAGCTAGGTAATTATTAAGTGTCTGAGACCGGATTTGAACCCAGGTACTCCCGACTCCAAGGCCGGTGCTTTATCCACTATGCCACCTAGCTGCCCAGGGGTTTTGGTTTTTATAGTGCATTCAACTTATGATGCATCCAGTTTTGGGGGGAGCAGGACTGGTCCTCAATAAAATGATGAATTCAGTTAAGCTCTTAAATTAAGCTCTTGAACTGTCAACCTCATTCATATTCACTTTCCCCCCTTTTCACAGAATCATAGTATCTCACCTTTGGAAGGAACCTCAAAGACCATCTTTTCTAACCTGTATCTGAATAAGAATCCACTCTACAATTTTCATGAAAAGTGACCATCCAACCTTTCCTTGAAGACCTCTAGTAAGGGGAACACTATTTCTTCCCAAGGCAGTCTGTTCCACTTCTGGATATGTAAGGACTTTTCTTATATTGAGCCTAAATCTGCTTCTGAAACTTCTAACCACTGCTCCAGTTCAGATCTCTTCAACACGATAAACTTTTAAATATTTAAATACATCTATCACATACCCTCTTCCCCAAAGTCTTCTCTTCATCAGAAAGAAATATCTCCAGTTCCTTCAAAGCTGTTTCATGTGATATAAACTCAAGGCTCTCCATCATATGGTCTGTTTTCATCTGCAAACCCTCCAGTACATTAAAATCAATCTTAAAATGGGGGTAGCTAAGACTGAACACAACACTACTGGATTCTTCCTCTCAGAATAGAATCTACAATTTTATTAGCTGTTTTTGGCTCACACTGTTGATATATATTGAGCTTGCAGTTCATTCAAACTTCCAATTCTTTTTTTTTTCCAGAAGAATCTACATCAAATCTCTTTTTTCACCTGGGAAAGTAACTTTTTTAAAGTGGAGATTAAAAGAATGTCATAATATTAAATTTCATCTTGTTAGCTTTGGTTCAGTGTTCTAGACTGTGAAGATCTCATTGGATTCTGAACCTATAATTCAAAGAGATAGCTCTCCCACTCAGCTTTGAATCATTTGTGATTTTGATAAGCATGCATCTATGCTTTATCATAAAAAACAATTGCTAAACAGCACAGAGACAGGCACAGATCCCTAATGCATTACACTAGAGACTTCCACTTAAGTTGACATATTTCTATTAGTAACTGGTGGTGATTCAACCAATTTCAATTCATCTAAATGTAACATTGTCTAGCCTACATCTCTCCATCTATTCCGTAGGAAATCATATGAAAGACTTTGCACTTTGCTAAAATCTAAGTGACAGAAGTCTTTAGTATTTTTCTTATTGGTGTAGTAACTATAAAAAAAGGAAACGACCATAGTCTAGAATGGTGTTTATTAATCATTCCTTTGGTAGCAAGTACTAGAATTATTTTTAGAAATTAAGTTGAGCTTACTGACCTATTCTTTGTAAATTTCATTTTCTTCCACTTTTTGAAAATTAGAACATTGTATTCTTTTAATCTCAAGGAACCATTCTCATTTTCATTGATCTTTCAGAATTGCAGACAGCAATCCCCCATCTGCCAGTTCTTTTAGTACTTTGGCCTGGTTGGCCCTGATGAATAAAACTCATCAAGAACAACTAGTTGCTCTCTATTTCCCTACTTGTAGATGTTTTCAACTTTTTTATTATTTTTTATTGTAATGTCTTTAGGCCAGAGATGAGGTCAGTCTCCTTGACAGAGAAGATTGAAGAAAAATAAGAATTGAGTAGTCTTTCCTTCCCTCTTTAATTGGTCATCATTATAGTATCTAGCCCAGAGCAATGGTCCTTTCTTCTTGGGGCTACATTTTATAGCAATATAACTTCAGAAAAAAAAATCTGTCTCTTTAATGAAGCTCTTTCTCCTTTTTCTACAATAGCAGTTCCTTCTTGATTTCTCACTCCTCTCATCTCTTTAACCCTTTGTTCAGGAAAAGATCCAGCAAGTTTATTTGTTCTCAGTTACTCAAAATTAATCAACAGTTTCTAGACCTTCCAATGGGTAGTTCTGTTTTTATAGATGACAAGAACTTTAGTAGTGACTGAAATGCTAGGCATCAGTGTGTGTGTGGGGGGGGGAGTATGTGAGGAGAGAGGCAATGAATACTGCCTGGAAGCCCTAAAATCAAACAATATATGTGTGATAGAAGAGCCTATGCTCTCAAGGTCAGGGTAGAAGAAATGTATTTATGTCATTCTATGTTAAAACTTAGCAAATATTTCCCTCCAATGATAATTGATTCTCTGATACTATTAATATTCTAGTTCAGCTACATCATGGCAGAAATAGACTTTTGCAGACTGGCCTGGAGTTAACCACCACTTATCACAGTACTTCCATCAGAAAATGTATTCTGAGTTTCTAACAAATAAATTACAAATATAATTTTAAAACATTCCCTGCAAATATCAGAATCTGACTGCACTCTACTCACTCCCTGATTTCCCACTTCTGCACCTTTGTTTAAACTGTCCCCCTCAGTTAGAATGACCTCTCTCATTTATTCCACTATCTAAATCCCATCCATTTTTAGATCAGAGTTCCACGTCCCATCTCCTGCAGGAAGACTCAGGCGGTTTTTTTTTTTAATCTCACGCTGATCTCTCCATTTTTTCTTCCTATAGCACATACTCTTTGAACCATATACTCTAACATTTGATTTTATTCAATTTTTCATTCTCCACTACCCAAGGCATAGTCAGACAATGATTATATGTGATTTTAGTTGGGCCTGGAAAGGCAGATATTTGGAAGCTAAGCAAAAGAATGAAAAAACTTGGTAAGGTGCAGGGAGCATGTATGGTATGAATGGTATGAGAGAGGCCAAGGAGAAGATAAGAAGTATAACATGTTCTTTTTTATTTCATCTTCTTTCTATTTAATTTTTCCATCATCAAAAAATTTATTTTTTTCCCTCCTACCTCCTGCCACCACTGGGGGAAAAAGAAGGAAGGAAAAATAAAATGCCTATGACAATTATTTATTCATGGTCAAACAATCAAATTCCCACATTGGTCATAGGAAAAAATGGTTGTCTTGTTCTGCATATTAGTATATTACTTCTCCTTCAGGAAGTTGGTAGCATTCTTCATCATTGGTCTTCTAGAATTATGTTTGAACAATGTATTCAGAGTTTTCAAATCTTTCAAAGTTGTCCATATTTATAACATTGGTTTTATTATATAAAGTGTTCTCTTTATTCTACTCATTTCACTACATCAGTCCATTCAAGTCTTCTCAGGTTTCTCTGAATCTGTCCCTTTCATTACTTCTTAGAGAAGAATAGTGTTATATTACATTTATATATCTTAATTTGTTCAGCCATTTCCCAGTTGATGGGTACCCTCTTAGGTCCTTAGGTCTTTGCCACTACAAAAAGAACAGCTAGGCTAGCAATTTTTTTTTTTTGGAGAAAATGGGAAGAGTGGTATAGTTAGGCTAACTATTCTATAGGTATGAGTCAGAAAGGAAGTAAATTTACTGATAATTCCACTGGGAGCCAGTACATGTACTATATAAGTACTATCAGGGTTGAAAAAAAGGAAAGATCAATGCACATTAAACTTTCAGGCAGGCATACCCATTTCATCATAGGAAAAGTTGCACAGAGCAAAGTAAGAGAAGCCTTTGACCTTTGGCAGTGGGATCTCTCTATGCATCTCAGGTGTGAAAATACACTGTCATTTGAGAGTCAGCCAGCAGAGGGCAAGAGGATTGTTTTACAAAATGGACCATAGAGTTGGCATTTGGGTTCCTAATCTGACCTGGTGCTTATACATGCAAGTCACAGGGAAGAAATTGAGAAATGGGAGCCCAGTGTGATTACAGCAGAAAGGATCCTTCAAAAATGACTGCTTCTCTTCAGGAAGGTGTGAGAGTAAATTTCCTAGTACCTTTGGCACTAACCTGTATTTGAGAGAAGAGTTATTGAACCCTATTCATTGTAAAGTCATTATTGTGTTATGGACAAAGCAGAGAACAAGAAAAAGTGATCAAGAAGTATTGAGCTATCTGTGATCCAGAAATCAGGAGTTACTATTGTTCCCCCTTTCTGTTTCACTAAAGAGAAATAATTGGGTTATTGCACTACTTCTAGAATTCTTCTTGCCTCTATTGGAATTGTTTGGTCATGTCCATAATGAGACTTAGTTGAGGAGGGCTAGTGTTCAATGGCAGCAAGTAGGAATTACAAAAAGGTTTCCAAAGATAGATATACTGCAGTTTTGCACTCTTACACCCGAGTAGCTATAGAAAGTTGCCTAATGAAAGGTTACCAGTTACCAGTCTGAAGATAAAGGTCATTTGTTTAGATGCCAAGAAGACCTGCCAAAATGTTTCTCAGTGGTTTGTTTTCTTAATAAGGTTGCAAGTTACTGTTGTGATATTGTTTGTACTATTTATTTGGTCAGTATTTAATTCACAATTATTAAACTCTATGTATACAAAGAGAAGAAAACTGTCTTTTCTCAAAGAGTTGATCTGAATCAGAAAAGTCTAGGTTCAAGTTATGTCTCTCACATATTAGCCAAGTCACTTAATTCTCTGAGATTGTAGTAATTGGCCTGAATTGGTTGCAGAAGTTTCTTCATTGGGAATGTCCTACCCCAACAGAAACACAAGACTAGAGAAAGAAAAAAAAAATACACAGTAATTTGAGGGTGGGTAGCACTTAACCCTTGAGAGGATCAGGTAAGAACTCTTATAGGAGGTGGCATACTTGCAGAGACTTTAATGGGAGTTAGGGGATTACAAAGGGCCTCAGAAGTTATAAGAAAATGCCAGGCATAGGGGACAGCCTATGCAAAGACAGAGTGATGCTGTGCACAGTAAGTAGGATAGTTTGATTGAAACTAGGTGCATGAGGAAATGAAATGTGAAGCCAGTCTGGGAAGATGGGATGGATTCAGACTGTGAAGGACCTTATATGATAGAGGAGTTTATATTTTATTCTAGATACAATTGTGAACTACCAAAGTTTCTTAAGGAAGGGAGAGGCATGGTCATAATTTTGGAAATGTTTTATGGTTTTCAGTTTGGTGGCTATGTGGAGAAGAGAATAGAGTAAGTGGGAAAGTGGAAGCTTTAGAAAACATATGGGAAGCAAATAGAATTTAGGAACCTATTGCAGTTGTCCATGTATTTCCACAGAAAGATTTTTTTTAACCTTCAAGACTCAGCTCAACTATCACCAATCCAATTCCATGAAGTTTTTCCTGATATCTCCAGATGAAAATAATCTCTGCATCCTCATTGTTCTGGGATAATTTCTCTGGGTCCCTTCTTTTGCCTCAAATATTATATTATGATAACTGGGTCTCCATTAAACTACAAACCCTTGAGGATATGTGCTGTCATTTCTCATGTTCCTATCTCTATCACTACCAATATTTTGCATGTAGCCGGTGCTTAAAAATTGCATGTTGGATTAAATTTGGATGGGGAAATGATGGGCAATGACAAAAGATTACTAGATGTAGCTTTCTGATAACATATATGAGAATGTAAAAGAAATATAGGTGATCATCCACAGCATTTAATTGGGAAGCAGTATTAGAAAACACTCCATGGATGGTGTTTCTATTGGATTGAACAGAACTTGAGCTGAAGGAGAAAAAACAAAGGGAGACGGAAGAGGGATAGGTCTAAGGATAGTGAGAAATACCTTATTGTCTGAAGAAAATAGTTTGAATCTAAAATATAAAGATATTTTTCAGTGAGTCAGTTATTCAAAAGCATTTATTAAGTGTCTACTATGTGCTAGACATAATTAACTCTCAATTACCTATTCTCAGGGGCAACTGGGTTGACATTACAGGAAGTACATGGCAATGGAAAAACTCCTATGATAGTCTCTTAAAATTGAATTCTAGTTTCTGTTCTATTGTAAGCTTACTCTGTGACCTTAGTGGTAGTCAACTCACCTTTCTTGACCTCAGTTTCATCATCTGTAAAATAGTATCATACCTACCTAACTACCTCACAGAACAATTATAATTAGATGAAATCATTATTGAGGACATATTTTATTTGAATAAAGCACTGTGGGATTGTGAGGAATTCAGATACCCAAAAAAATACAAGTTTGGGGAAGCAGAAAGGGGTGGCAGTTAGGGTAATTACCATTAAGCTAAGCTGCACAAAATGGGATCCAAAGTTAAATTTCAAAAAGGAAGATGGGAAAACAAGGAGATTTGATGGAAATAGTTTTTATTGCCTAAGGAAAGACTTCAATGAGGAAATGGAACTGAAGCTGCTATTTAAAGGATGAATCAAAAAAAAATCAGTCAAAAAAGTAATAAATCCCAAGGGATGAAAGTGTAGACAAAAGTTTGATTGAGGGGACACAAGGAAACAAAACCATCTCAAGTGATTATACAGCACTTTAGAAACCATACATTAACTCATTTAATTGTCGTAACAATGCTGTGACATTCTTATTATAGCTATTCTACTAACTATGGAATTCCACAGTTACTATAAAATTCTATATAACTATAGAATAAGGACAGAATTCTAATTCTATGGTTACTATCTCAAATGAGGAAGTTTAGGCTTCCAAAGGTTAAATGACCCACCTATTGTCCCATATCTACTAATTGTCTGATTCAGAGATTTAAAGAAGTTCTCTTGACTCCAAATCTAGAATTCTTTCAATGACACCATCCTACTTTTCCAAATGTGCACTGGGGGTAGAGGAAAATCAGTCTGAAAGTCAGGAACTCTCCACCCTAGGGATGATCTCCTTTGCAACCCTGAACCACTCACATAGTCCCACCAAGCCTCCATTTTCCCAACTGTAAAATGGGCATACCACTTGAGGTCTTGTATTGTTGCCTCACTGGGAAATTTCAAAAGCATTCATCTAGACCCAGCAGTTTCTAATATACAGTAAGCATTCCATGAATGAATGTATGTTGATGGAAAGATGGATGGAAAGGATTATTTTTTTTTCAGCAAAGTAGCTGTTAAAAACTCACTATGACAGACAGGCAGGAGTGAAAGAAAGCTTCTGTCTTCTATAGCTTCCAGGACCGATATCCACCCCCAAGGCCTAGCCCCATTTACTTCTTCCAGGAGACTACAAACCATTTACCCAACAGAGTTCCATACAGGCTCAGTCTTTCTCGGGGGAAATGGCAGCCTGGCTCCCCCCACTGCAGTAAACAGCTGTGCTTCGGGAGAGAAGTTCATTTCCAAGGAAACCAGAAAAATTTCAAGCATCAGGGGAAATTTCCACCACAAAGAAAGTGATTCCAAAGAGGTTTTGATAGTGCCTTGGAAAGAGCTTTGGTGGATGGAGAAAGATAAACTGAGGGCATGTTCACTTAGGTGCCAAGAGGGAGATAAATTTACCCCCAAAGTGGAAATTAAAGTTTTAACTTGTTCTTTTTACTTTTTCTTTTTTATTCTTTTGCCATAGGGAATTTCTTCCCACTAGAGTGCCACAAAAGGGAGGAGGAAAAAAAAATAAAATTAGTGGAGCCTCATTATTGGGATGTGACGAACTCGAATCACAATCCTGCCATTCAGATCGTATGGCCACATCTGTAGGGATTCCTGCTGCACACCACCCCAGAGAGGGTGGGTCTCATTGGGAGAGTCAGAAAACTAAAGCTGAGTTTCTCCATGCAGATCTGAGAAGTGAGCCCCGTCCTCTCTCTTCTCTAGCTAGGTTAAAATTGAAACACACACAGACAAATCTGGCCTCTGGTGTTTAGCCCACGGTCACAGACTTCTTTTCCCGAGTCAGTTATCCATCCCCATGGAGATCACATTACATCTACAATATTAAATAATATACCAGCTTACCAAATAGCTAGCTACAACAGACACATATATACACGTGCATGCACACACACACACACAAAACTGTGCATGGCATGTGAAATGATTGATTGAACTAATTTTTCCTGTTAACTATCATTTTATCCTAATGTGATAAAGTGAGTCAGTTTCTGTATCTCGCTAGGTACATACGTCAAGGAGTTGTGTGGAGACTGAGAGCTGGTCTGGAACTATGTAATTCAGAGAGCCGTAAGACATCGTGTGCTCTTTGGAGAAAAAGACACTGTTGCCTTCACAAATTGTTCCAGATTACAGCATTACCCTCATTTAGCATTTCTGAAATTCTCCGTATTCTAGCTGTTGTACTGAATAGGAAAAAAACACACACAAACATATGGTGTTTGAACACTCTCAAGGAGCATTCACCCTAAAGAGACCGAATTCTACAGACATCCAATATGAAATAAATTCCATTTAAACATATTTCTATAGACTTTTTTCTACCCACCATTATATGCTATGTAACCCCGAGAGTCCCCACCTTCTCTTCACTCCCCCACACCATACAAGAGGGGAATAATAATAGCAGTTCTCATTTCTAGAGCTTTCCTCAGAACCACCCCATGAGATTGGTAATTCAAGTAACACTAAGCTCCATTTAACTTGTCCAGGGTGGTGCAGCTGGTAAACACTAGAGTCCAGGACTCCTGATTCTCAAACCGGGCATCTTTCTACTGCTCCGCAACAATGGAGAATGAACATGGCTTTTCAAGAAGACTCAGTTTAGGAAGATGAAACCACTGATTCCTGCAATCTAGTTTCCCACAATGGACTGGCAGGGTTTTTGAGGTGGCACACAGGAGCAAAGAAATGAACTGGCAGAGTTAACAGTGTCCAACCTGCCCCGACAGTCTCCCAGAAGATTTCTTAGCACCTGGGCTTTCATTCTCACCGCATTTTGAAAAGTGTTGAGAGAGAAATCTGCCCTTTGGTGATCCAAGAGAGAATTTTGTAAACACCAAGCTAGCCTACTCTACTCCTAATTCCTCTTCCTTTCTCTCCTAGGCGAGCCACCTAGAACAATAGGGTCGAGTTAGAAAGTGTCTGCATTCATATTCAGTCCTCTGTTTCTGCTTCTCTCCCCCCTCCCTTCCTTTTCTCCTCCCGCCCTGGGGATGTATTTTGCATCCTTTAAATGATCTTGTTTATTCTATGTGTCGGAATATAGTTATCTGAATATTAATTATGGCTTTAGTGAAGTTCATCGGTTGAATGCAGGAATTGAGAATTCCTCCTTCACTTTCAGCCACCTGCTTTGATTTCTCTGTTTATCTGCTTGACTGAGCCGAAATCAGTTTCTGTAAGTGAAAGTCGGCTGCTCAGAGCAGATGTTAATGCTCAGAAATAGTGTACGGTCTGCTATTACCATAAGTAGCATAATACTAATAAATAGAGGCATGTATCACCAGGAAGGTGGGGCAGTAAAGGAGAGGGTCCCAGATCAGATCGCCAGGGGCCAGAAAAGGGGATAAGTCAAAACTCACTCAAACTAGCCCCCACCTCAGGCTGGTCTAGATCTGCCCCCCCCCCCCAGGCTACCGCCCAGTTCTCTGCACGTTCCTGGCAGATGATTAATGATAGGAGGATTTGTAACCAAATTGTAGTGCCATTAGCACCAAGTCACGACTGACAACTAGATATATCATCACTGAGGTTTCTATCCAGCTAACTAATTTAACTATGAGAATATGGGAAATGTTCCCTGCCAGCCACACTGCAAATATTTCCAGTGCATCAGAAGCCTACACTGGTAATGGAAGGGATGTGGGATTTCAGCAGGAGTGAATCCGTTCGCTAACCAACCATCCGGCCTGACTGGGGGACACCAACATTGCCATTAAAAAACTTTGTTTTTCAAGCATTTATAATGTCAGCCAGAAATAGAGATAAGAATAGGTTATACACAGGAATCATACGAACCAGATTCTCCAAACTCCTGGAAAAAAAAAAACAAAGATAAATGTTAAGGTTGGTGGTCTTCCTTTGAAATAAGAAATGAATTCATTTCAGTGGTGGGGCTTCTTTTTTTTCCTATTCATTTTCCCCTAATTTCTCCCCATCTCTGCAACTCCTGATTTTCTCCAGGAGAGGGACTGCCAGGCCCGCTAAATAGATACAGGTGGGCCTTGCTTTACATAGTAGCTCTGTTGCCTAATGTTTGCATGTAAATTAAAATTTTTGTAAAGTAAATCCTATTTTAAATGCACTGTGGGAGCTCATTAGAAGAGGCCCCATGGGACTCCTTTTGTAAAGTGAAGAATCCTTTTTTAATAGGAATAGTCTCCCCTTAATTGATCTGGTTTGTACTCTGGGATTTATGCATAGCCAGGTTTCTTAAATCAGGGTCCCGACTATATTCCCTGGGGGGATGGGGGGGGTCTGCCTTCTGACCTTCAGAAAGTGCTGGCTGAAGTTCTCTCTTCGGCTCATTGGTGATAAAGCTTTCTGCACTATCCTCATAGCAAATCTAGTCAGCTGTGGAGCTAATGCTGTGGAAAGAGAAAGCATCAGATAACCTGGGTTCAAGTCTCACTTACAACTTTGAGGCAAATCACTTATTATCTTTTAGTTTCCTCATCTATAAAATGGGGCTAATAATTCCCAGTTCTCCTTGATTCTTAAAACTACTGAGATGATCAAATGAGTTAACTGAAGGGAAGGGGGTTCTAAAAAGCAAAAGGTACTATCCAAGTGCAATTAGTTATTATCATTAAATGAAGACCTCATCTAAGAGTCATTCCCTTCCCCCTCTCTCCCTCCACTGTGCCTCAAAGCAGAGCCAAAGGAATGAGGTCAGTTAGCAGAGTGGCCCCAAATTGGTAGCAAGCAGCTCTTTCTTCACAAAACCAACAGTCGGCCAGCCCATGTCTATACCTGCCAGTCAAAGAAAAAAAATCTGAAAATTCATGACAAATACATCACTTCCACCTGAGTTAACAGGAAAATTGGCAGGAGGAAAAAGTATGCTTGGGACCTGAATAATTGTCTCAATACTCCACTTCCCTTGGGAGGTGGGGGGTGGAGGGGTGTTAGAT
The DNA here is from genome assembly GCF_037893015.1 of Macrotis lagotis. Classification (NCBI taxonomy): domain Eukaryota; kingdom Metazoa; phylum Chordata; class Mammalia; order Peramelemorphia; family Peramelidae; genus Macrotis; species Macrotis lagotis. Next base: position 325,149,476 of record NC_133666.1, read on the forward strand.
TTTGCCTCAGGCAATATCATCTGCATTTATTATAATAAATTCTTACATTGTTATAATATTTTATGCTTTTCAAAGTATTTCCCCATCTATTATCTCATTTGATCCTTGACAATATCTGTCAGTTGTCAAATTATCCCCATTTGAAAGTTAATAAAACTGAGGCTCAGTTTAATTTTTGAGGCAGAAAAAAATTCTTTCCACATATACGTTTAAGCTTTTTTGGGTCACAGAACATGTTTACTTTTTTTTCTTAGTCAAAATTTTGCAGGACAGTTTTCTTTATCTAGCAGAATGTATTTGATCTTAGGCAAGCTGAACTCTTTGGACCTCAGTTTCTTTAGCTTTAAAATTAAAGAGATTAGCTAGACGACTTCTAAAACTCAATAAACTTCAGTAATCATAAGTAGCCCAAATTTGGCTAGAACATAAATTATGTGTTGGGAAATAGTATGAAATCAAGTTGAAAAGGTTATCAGAGTCAGGTTTTATAAAAAGCCTTAAATGCCAAACCAAGGAATAAGAATTTTATCCTTGGGAAATACTTAATATATAAAGGTACAGTAGAACAAAGATAATGTTATTATGTGATCTTCTTAAGACAATATGTAGACAACAAGGATCCTTAGCGTTGCTTTAGTGACTTGGGTTTCTAATTTGCTTTGACACTGTAGTAAGTCCAATCTCCAAGTGAAGGCTGTGGCATAACCCTAAAGAGGGTAAATTAAAGATGAAAAGATGAGTATTTCTACCACCCACTACCACCCCCAAAGCAAATTATCAACTTCAATACATAGACCACAGTCATACCTTTCACTAGTCCTTCACTCAGTCCTCTTCCACCAGTCACCCCTAGGATTATGGGTCTTTCTATTAGCAGAATTTCTATTCATCATCTCTCTCCCCTCTCCCATTCCACACACACACACACACACACACACACACACACACACACACACACACACACACACTTTTCACTTTTGAAGGGGAAAGCATGGAATGAGCATATTCTAACTTCTTTACCTCCCCCACTTCAAAGTTAACTCTCTTTCAACTTCCCTAATTCTATGGAGGGCAAGTCAGTCAACAAGTTTTATTATGTAAGCTCTGGTAATAGAAAGAAAGGCCAAAACAAAGAACTCACATTCTAAAGGAATAGACCACATTAAACAATAAAAATTAGGTACTAGATAAAGGTAGTTAGAAAATACTCTCTGATGGAAGGTATTATCCTTCCAATCACCCAGGATTAAAATCCCAATGCCATCCTTGAACCCTTACTCTCTATCACCTTAAGTCAGTTCTTTCATCTCCATCATATATGGAATCATCGGCCAAGTCAAGTTCACCTTAACAACATGTCTAGTGTGCATTTTCTATTCACTACTCACAAGGTCACCATTCCAGTTCAGATGCTTACCACCTTTCTCTTAGATGATTTCAATAGTTCCCTAATTTGTATCCTCTGCCTCATGTCCCTTCACTCCTCTCTTACTCAACTCAGCAGCCAAAAGGGATGATCCTAATCTTGTTTTACCATATCATCCCATAGTCACTTAACTATAGTAGTTTTCTATTACCTCTGGGATAAAATATTATTTCTTATTTATATTTTCCTTTTTTATTTAGCTTTGTTTCATAGCATGCAGAATTATTAGCTCAGGAGCACATGGATAGGGACAGTAGTGCAGGGATAAGGATGGGACCTTTGACTCGATTGCTATAGGAAATTTCTGAATGAGGAATCTTAGCTAGCATAAATTGACAACTTCTCAGTACTTTATGGTCTTGGAGAGATGCCTAGAACATTGAAAAGTTAGACAAACCACATATGTCAATGCAGAACTTGAACCCAGGTCTTCCTAATTTCCAGGACTTCCTTCTGGTCACTAAGTGATACTGCCTTTCCAATTCATGCTATCTTTTATAAATAAGAAAATATATATATGTATTGGCTGTTTGTGCTCAAAAATTTTCTACTGATAAAGTGCATGATCTGAAAAGTTTGAAAACCACTGAAGCCAATGGGGGCCCCAAAAGATTTTGAGCAGGAAAATAACACAAAGGGGAATTATGGAAATATTTTTCTGCAAAGGGTATGAAGGAATAAATGAAATCCAGGAGGCAGAAAAGTCAGTTAGGAGACTAAAATTTTTTGAAAACTTGAAAAAAAATCATTTACTGTTAGAGCCAAGCTTAAAATACATCTGATTCTTAGTCCTGTGTCTTTATTTTTTTTTCTATTCCACTAATGTTAATACTCATTAAGTCCCAGCTGCATACATAGCCTTTAGGAGGCATTGTTTTAATTTCATCTGAGGTCAGATATGGTCAACATTCTGAAAATCATAATTAAGATAGAAATCATTGATGACAGGATTAGGAAGTGGATGGAACCTCAGAGATCACCTAATCCAGCTCTCTCATTTCACAAATGAGAATACATGTCTAGAGACTTAAAGTGACTTGGCCCTGGTCACACAGTTTATAAATGACACTTAGGATTTGAAACCCAGTTTTCTCACACCAGTTCTTTCCAACAGAGCATTTTGGCCTACTTGGTCCTGGTCTGAGTCAATAAGAACAGATACTTTATGATAGAAAATATTCTTATCAGAACTAGGGGACCTGGAGCTTAGAGAAAGCAGTTTGAAGACCAATGAAATCATGATCAATGGGCAGTAATTCACTGGGGCATCTCCTGAGGAAGAGTTAGTGGACTTTATAGGTCAACAAGGGAAGTTTAAGGGAGCCATCAAAGGTAAAGAGGTCCACCCCTAAGAGTCTCCATCAAAACTAGGAACTTGTTACCTAAAATTGAGGGGGCCAAGGAGGGAGAGAAGGTCAACAGTTTAGGAAAAGAGGGAGATAGTTTTCTTGTACTAAAAGTGAGAGTTTTTGATGGCCTCTGCATCAAGGCCTAAGACAGCTTCATCTCCTTGGGCCTTCAGTTAGCCTCAAATCATCTGATGCCTATACTCTTATCCCAGCCCCTTGATTATTTTTTAAAATATTTTTATTTTATTTTTCCCTTGATTGTAAGCAGATAAGAAACCTCCATACCCTCAATTCCACATCTTCTCCTTTTAACTTCCCCTCTCCCTCTAAGCTTGAAGACAGCCCTAGTACACATAAGGGTTCTAAGATCTAAACTTGATTTTTATTCTTCCTTTTTTATAATTCCACTGACTGTTTTTTTATCTTTTCTTCCTTTATTTTTTTCCCTTTTCCTTACCCTACTTATTGATTCCAAATGAGGAAAAAGTCTATTAATACTGAACTCAGAAAAGATGAGAGATAAGGCCAAAAGCCCTTGTCAGAACAGAGCAACACAGAACATTATCTCTTGAGAAAGGTAACCAAGTTACCTCAAGGGGAAGGAGAAAAGAGGGAAAAAAATAAAGTAAAAATAAATGGCACAGAGAGACAGTAGAGAAAATGAGATTAGATTAACTCATATGGGGGTCTTCTTCCTGGATGCAAAACAAGAACCTATTATAATTATAAATTCTTAGAATTGGAAGAAATCTTAGAGATAATCTCATCTAGCCTCCCTACCCAAGGCAGGAATCCTCCTCTCAACCAAATCCTAAACAAATGACCTTCTTATCTCTGCTTGAACTCTTACCTGGATGGTGTCAGGCAAAAGAAATAGTTTTGATGGCAAATACAATGGATTCTAGAATTTTCAAGATGAAAGAGACCTACTTAGAAGAGCACGTAAGCCAATTTAACACCAAAGAAATAAGAGATGGAGAAAGGAAAAGAATGACAGGGCTATGGAGAGCAATGGTGATGGTTACACTATTCTATGCTGATTGATACTTTTCAAAGCATTTTCATATATAATACTCCATTGATTTTCTCAACTTCTCTTTGAAGTAAATGGAACAGGTGGCACAGTGGATAGAGTGTGCCAGGCCCAGAGCCAAAGAGACTTACCTGGTCTCAGATACTTACTAGTTATCTGACCCTGGGCAAGTCACTTAACCCTGCTTGCCTCAGTTTCCTCATCTGTAAAATGAGCTGGAGAAGGAATTGGCAAACCACTGAAGTATGTTTGCCAAGAAAATCCTAAATGGAGTCACAAACAAAATGACTGAAGGGACAGGTTATCTCACAGTACAGATGAAGAATGTGAGACCCAGAGGCCTTAAGTAACTACTTGAAGTTACATAAAAAGTCAATGGTGGATATAGAATATTAATCTAAACTTTCCAAAACTATTCAGAACTTTCTACAATAATACCTTCTTGAGGGATGATCTCCCCTGAACATAAACATAGCATTTCATTATATTCAGTCTTGTATTACTTTCTGTTTCATGAATCTATCTCTTCCTTTCAATTGACCTGTGAGTTCCTAAAGAACACAAACCAAATTTTCTTTTTTCTCCCTAATACTACAGCTGGGGATGCAATAAGTAAGAAAGAATACTGGACCTATTATAAAGACCTGAGTTCAAATGTGAACTCAGAAACCATGTGACCCTGAGCAAGTCAATTACTCTCTATCTGCCTTAGTTTCCCTCCTCTATAAAACAGAGATAATAGTGCTTTTCCCACAATCTTATTTTTTAGAAAGATTTTATTTATTTTGAGTTTTACAAGTTTTTCCCCCCATTCTTTCTCCCCCCCACCCCCTACAGAAGGCATTGTTTCCATGGTATACATTGATCTCAGTTGAATGTGATGAGAGAGAAATCATATCCTTAAGGAAGAAAAATGAAGTATGAGATATCAAAATTACATAATAAGATAATGGGTTTTTTTTTCTAATTTGAAGGTAATAGTCTTTGGTCTTCGTTTAAATTTCACAATTCTTTCTTTGGATACAGATGGCATTCTCCATCAAAGATAGCCCAAAATTGTCTCTGGTTGTTGCACTGATGGAATGAGCAAGTCCTTCAAGGTTGATCATCACCCCCATGTTGCTGTTAGGGTATACAGTGTTTTTTTGGTTCTGCTCATCTTGCTCAGCATCAATTCATGCAAATCCTTCCAGGCTTTCCTGAATTCCCGTCCCTCCTGGTTTCTAGTAGAACAGTGTTCCATGACACATATATACCACAGTTTGTTAGGCCATTCCCCAATTGATGGACATTTACTCGATTTCCAATTCTTTGCCACCACAAACAGGGATGCTATGAATATTTTTGTACGAGTAATGTTTTTAACCTTTTTCATCATTTCTTCAGGGTATAGATGCAGTAGTGGTATTGCTGGATCAAAGGGCCTACTCATTTTTGTTGCCCTTTGGGTGTAATTCCAAATTGCTCTCCAGGAAGGTTGGATAAGTTCACAGCTCCACCAACAATGTATTAGTGTCCCAGATTTTCCACATCCTTCCGACATTGATCATTGTTCTTTCTGGCCATATTGGCCAGTCTGAGAGCTGTGAACCCACAATCTTATTGTGAGGACCAGATGAAATAATATTTGTTAAGTTTTGTAAAGCTTGAAGTACTATACTATAAATGCTAGCCATTGCTATCATACAAATTCTTAAATTTTATTGTATTGACTGGCTCCAACAGATCTTAGGAAAAAAGAACAAATGAAAATACCAATGACCTACAATGTAAATAGCCCCCTTAAGAAATATAGCATATATGAGCATCTATTTTAAACCAAATAGGTAAATTATGGAGTGATTCTTCATATTATAGACACTCTACCAGAAGACTCACTGGAAGAATCCTTTCATTAGTGATCTTTCTGTGTATTTTGTAATTTAAAGCAATCTTGAAATTATTTCAGTTCACTTCCTCATTTTATAAATGGTAAAATAGTTGTGACTTGTTTTATCAATGCAAAGATCTATAGATGATGTTTTTTTTCCTTATTAGGATCATAGAGGTAGATCTGGATAACTTCAGAGACCATCAAGCCCAGATCCTTTATTTTAAGATGAAGAAACAGATGTGTGACTTCAAGCATACAAGATCTATTCTTTCAACAGAATTGGGGATTCCCCAGATTGATTCAGATGACAATCACTCTGTGACTTAGTGGATAGTCCTTAAGTGTTGCAATGGTGGAAAAACCCATCTAGACCCTGCAGTCCACTTGGGAATGAACTGCTCTTAAACTTGCTGCAGTGACTCTTTGACAACAGCTACTGAGTCAATCAGTTTAGGAGACTCTGCCAAAGCTTATATTCCACAGTCCTAGCCTTTGAGAACCCAGACTCACTTCTACTCCAAGATGAGGCACTGAAAGAGGACTTTAATGAAGGGGGTGTGACCTAATTTACATAACCAATTAATTTAACAATTGAACTTTTCAGGGACACAGTAATTGTGAAGCATGAGGTTCCCTTGTGGTTTCTCAGGCTTAAATATTGGAAATGACTATTCCCTCACATCAAGAACAGATGAAGGGTCTCTCCAGTGGCAAAGGAACCCCTCAATTCATACCTTATTTTCACCCACCCCAAAAAAATTTTCAGTGCTGCTTGAGCAATGTCTCAAGTACCCAAAAAGCTCACAGAACCTTAGACAGATCAAACAGTGACTTATAATGGAGCTCTGTGAAGATTACTAACTTTTTCATCTTCCCAAAAGTTATTTCCCCCAGTAGCTTTATCAGGTCAATGAAAAACTAACAGCATTGTACTCTCCTGATAAAATGCAAATCCTCCTGAGAGGGAGAACAAATGAAGCCATCACCACCCAATAACATCTGAGTGTGAATGAACCTATCAAATTCTTCCCTATGTAACAGCTAACTGAAAGCAGGGTTTGATTGGAAGGTACAGATAGGATAGAGGAAAAGAGATAGGCTCAAAATATAGGGCACTTCCCCAGAAGGACAGGCCTAGACTAAGGACCACAATATTAGAATACTTTATCTGAAGGTTGGGAATGTCAAAGACAAACTTGTTGGATTTAACAATTTTGTGCTGGGTTTGTCCTTGGAACCCAATATGGCATATGCCCAACACAACCTACATGTAAGTATCAAATTCACTCTGCACATTTAGGAAGGGGAGGTAGAAAGGAATATATCAGAGAGAAAAGGCCCTTGTATTCCTTTGACACATCCAGATAATGATGAAAGGGATGGACTTTTAAAGCTGTCCCCTTAAAGCAGTGACCATAATGGACTGGCTTTCTCCTCAATGTATACCCCCTCTAGCAAGGTAAGGTCTTCCCAATGCACATGATGTTCAGAGGGCTAGATATTTTCCTAGAGCTTTGGGGATATGGCAGGTTCAGTGTCTCCAACAAAAGAAAAGTGAAGCAGGTGAAGAGCCGGGATTGGATTGCATTAGTGCTCCTAGTCTTAGGAATATGAGCTCCTATGAACATGAAACATTGGTAGACCTCTCTAATATTCTCTCCTTCCCTTTTACTGCTCTACTGCTCCCTTTCTGGGTCTGGGAACCAGGAAGGCTATGGGGTGGATTAGGAGGAATTTTTTTTTCCTGCTGCTATAGGCTCAGAAAATTATACAGAAAGAAGTTTAGAAACTAGAAAGAATATAAATTACAAGTGTAAGGAAAACAAGGAGAAGACAGGGTTCAAGATGGCTCACAAAGGATGTAGAGTAGAATCATTTTGGATGTGAAGTTTAAACTCAAGTCTTTCTGACATCCTGGTCAACTCTCTTCCAATGCAAACTTAACCCCTCCTCATTCCTTTCTTACACAAAAATTAAACATTCATCCCCAATTTGATATCTGGTCCTGGTTGGGAGTGAGGGAGATAAATACATATATACATTGGTATATGACACTCCCATGTTTACATAGAATCCATTTCAAATGTTTTCTTGTCTACAGTCTCATATGATTCTCAGAGATAGTTAAGATGTATGAATGCTATTTCACCCGTTCTATTTATAGTTTTTCCATTTCCAGAATGATTTTAGTTTGACAAAGTACATTCTTCCCAACCACCCTGTGAGTGTTAGTCTCATTGTTCAGGAGAGTAAATTAAGGTTGATAGAGGTTAAGTGAATTGCCCAGGGTCACACAACTAGTGAAATTTCAAAAACAAGTTCTCTTCATCCAAATTGATTCCAGTTCATTGCTAAGGTATATAATAATTTTCATTCCCCAATTAGACTAAAGCCCCAAAATGATTAGCCTAGGTTCCCTTGACTGAGCAATTTCCAAGTCAGAATGAGAACCCAGTTCTCTTAGTTTAGTGCTGTAGTCCTCTTCTTGCTGAAGTCATACTTCTCATCTTCAGTGCCTGGGAATCAATCCTGAATCAAATGCAATGAGGGCAAAAAAATAGAGCCCTCCTCAAAGGCAGGGAGAGTCCCACATTTGTTGATGTTCTGACTCTTTGTGATCCTATGGACCAATGGGATCCATGAACCCCATAGACTTCTTGGAAAAGATACTGGACTCATTTGCCATTTCCTTCTCCAGTGGATTAAGGCAAACAGAAGTTAACTGACTTGCTCAGGGTCACACAGCTAGGATCTGAGTATCTGAGGCCAGATTTAAACTTGGGTCTTCCTGTCCAAGACCTAGCATTGAGCCATTTAGCTGCCTTAGGGCCATATTACGTATAAGGATTTCTTCTCCATGAAACCTTCCCTGAATGAATTTACTCATTTCCAATTGCTTCTTTCCCCTTTTAAAGTGTCTCAAAATTCCCATCTATATACTATGTAATTAACATATAGTCCTGTGTCTCTATTTTAAAAAACTCACAATGTAGCTGAGGAGACAAGACTCACATATATGGAGCAATGGGGAAACTTTATCAGTCAAAGTACAATGGATTATGAGATTATATGCTTCAGACTCTAAGCTATCTGGGTTTGCAGAGAAGAAAGAGACTATAATACTCCAAGAAGATTTCAGGAAGGAAGATGATTTGTAGATATGAAATTAGAAAAGACCTCAGAAGTCATCTATTTCAGTGGTGTAAAACTCAAATACAAATTTCAGTTAAGTAAAACATTTTCATGCATATTTGTGTTTAAAATGAAGTCTATTTCAGTAATGCACCCAGTGGGCAGTGCCACTACACCACACATAAAAAATCTGCCTGTCACATATTAATTTAGAAAACCATAGATTAACATTATCTGTGTTTGATTGAATTTTTGTTTTGTTTGAATATTTCCCAATTATATTTTTTAAAATTTTATTTATTTAAGGCAATGGGGTTAAGTAACTTGCCCAAGGTCACACAGCTAAGTAATGATTAAGTGTCTTTGGCCAGATTTAAACTCAGGTCCTCCTGACTCCAGGGCGGGTGCCCTATTCACTGCTGTCCCCCAATTACATTTTTAATCTGGTTTAGATTCACTTAGGAGTGTCAGAGGCCCATGTTAAACACTTCTGATCTTGTCCAAACCCTTCAGTTTATAGATGGGGACAATGAAGCCCTTAAAAGCTAGGTAATCTGCTCAAAGTCATATATGTAGCGAATTGAAGGACTGGGAATTGAACTCCTGGGTCGGAATGGAGTCCTCTATTATAGCATGCTGCCCGTGGCTTTAATCTGAGCCTTGAAAAGTGATATTTTTTTTTTTGCATTACCAACTTTGGTTCAGTCTCTGAGTCTTCTCTGCAGGTGACAGAACCCAATGACATAATAGGATGATTCAGGTTTGTCTCAGGGAACTTTAGAATACTCAAATTCCATTAAATTTCAGTTCCTATTCAAGCAAGTAAGTCCTAAAAGTACTCTCTTTTTCTTTAGAAAACTGATTCTATTTAAGAGTGGGCAGTGGGGGGTAGTTATATTGAGTTATTAAATTGATAAGGAAATAGGGTTTCTTTTTTAATTTAATTTTTATTTAAGGCAATGGGGTTAAGTGACTTGCCCAAGATCACACAGCTAGGCAATTAAGTGTGTAAGTTCACATTTGAACTCAGGTCCTCCTAAGGGCTCTATCCACTGCACCACCTAGCTTCCCCCCCTAAGATTTCTTCTTAGCTGATTGTCCAGAGAAAGGGAGAGTTAAGACCAAACCTTTAATGATTCAACTCTATTTTAAGAAAAGGGGAAAAAACCCTCTATTCCCAATAACTATAGTTAACTAATTGCTGGAACAGAATTCTCTCAGGCCAAACTTGAGAGCATGGGTCCAGAACTGAGGATGGTGATGGAGAAGATGCAGGGCAATGTGATCCACACCAAGAAGTGTGTGTGTGTGTGTGTGTGTGTGTGTGTGTGTGGTAGGATAGAAAGGGGCTGGAAACAGTGGAAACAGGTCCCTACATACCATAGGCAAATATTAAATGCTTCTCTGCTAAGTAGATACTCTTGTGATTTGATTCTGCTACCTGGAACTGAACTTAAGGAAACTACTCCAAATAGGTGAGATTTCTGATCAACTGAAATTTCTCAAGCTGAGGTTGACTTTGAGATTCAGAAATTCATAGAATCATAGTACATTACAAATATCACAGAATCATGGAATTTCCTTCTGGAGCAGACCATCAAGATTATCTTCATCAAACTCCTTAATTTATAGTAGAAAGAACTAAGGTTTAGAGAGGTTAGAATGACTTACCCAAGATCACAAAGGCCATTAATAGCAGAATTAGGATAAGTCAGATCTTATACCCAGCCCAAGTCCTATCCATTATTTCTTACTGCTGATTAAGTCAAGGTGTTTTATTTTTGTTTTTCATTCTTACACATACCTTGTCCCACCTTCCCATGCCACCAGCTAGGTGGCACAGTAGATAAACTCAGAAAGACCTGGACTTAAATCTAGTCCCAGACACCAGCTCTGTGACCCCTTCTGCCTCAGTTTCATCACTCAGTTTCATCACCTGTAAAATAGAAATGATAGTAGCACATGCCTCCCAGGGTTGTTGTGAGCTTCTAAAAACATATTTATAAAAGTGCTTTATAAATCTTAAAGCTTATAAATACTAGCTATTACTATCATTATTATAGCTCATCAAAAAGTCTAGGTTAAATGGCTGTCTTTCCCAATCAATAATTTTAGAACTCTTACCTTTACCTAGAGCAGTACTGTCAAACCCAAATAGAAATAGATCCTAAAAACTATGGATTGACTTAGAAAACTACAAATTCACATTATCTGTGTTATGCTGTATTTTTATTTACTTTGTTAAACATTTCCCAATTACATTTTAATTTGGTTCAGACAGCCCTCAGGAATTTTCCCAGCCACTTGACTATGATACTTCTGTCTTCTAGGATCTCTTCCAGATCTATAACCAATGTGATTCATAATCAGCTTAACTCCTCTATGCAAGAAAGAAACAGACTTATAGTCAAGAAAATTCAGTCTGATCTCTTGATGAAATGGCTGAATTACTGAAAGGTATCAGGTAAAGTTAATTTGTGAAAAATCTTGCTAGGCATGTTGCACACCTAAGTCTCTCCTGCTAGGAAGGCTGAAAAAGTTACACTCTGTTCTGTACCAACATTGTGAAGAGGGTGAACAGGGAATTCAGGGGAAGCAAAAAGCTGCCAGGCTACTTAAGGAATAGTGAATCATCTCAGACCCCGACACTGAAGCAGGTTAAAGTTTACATTTTGAATAGTATTGGGATAGGGCCAGTGAGTGGATATCACACTTCCAACCTAGGTGGGACAAGTAAATCTAGTCTCTAATGAATCAATTAATTAGCTGATTAATCTTATTTTTAAATACATGAACAAAGTTCTGCACCTGGGAGTGGAAAGAACACCGAACTAAAATCAGAAAACTTAGATTTTGGTCTTGACTTCAGCAACTGACTTCCTGTGTAATCTTAGGTAGGTCATTTGATTTCTTTATGCCTTGATTTCCCCCTTTTAAAAATGGAGACAGCGCCCATACCAAACAGAGTCACTGTGAGAATCCAAGAAAATGATGATACTGAGTTTTCTGATAAGTATTATATAAACTAGGACACATCACACAGGTATTTTTGTTTAAAGGAAAATGATGGTGGTTTCTTTTGTCAAGTGAGGACCCTTCTTCAGCCCTCATCAGTTTTCTGGTTAATAAAACATATATGTGTATATATATATATATATATATATATATATATATATATATACATGTATATATATATGTGTGTGTGTGCATATATGTTTATATATATATATATATATATATGAGTATATTTAAAAAGAAGTTCACCATAATAAAGTCCACCACTCAGACAAGATCCTATGACAGATTATAACAATAAAATAGGGCATTTTACTTAACTCTGATTTTACTTTAGTCATGCCCCTTCTTCTTCCTCATCATCCTTGGAAACCTTACATTCATTCTTTCTTCTCAATGCAAGGGTGGTTTCCTTTACAGAAGACTTTCCTGAACCTCCTAGTTGTTAGCAATGCATACACACATATCCAATATATTTAATTTATTTTCACTTTGTTCCTTGAGGACAAAACCTGTCCCAGGCCTTAGCACAGTATTTGGTTTTTAGTAACTACTTAATAAAAACTTATTTATTATATTTGAATCATAGATCTAGAATTGGAAGGGCTCTCAGATGCCACCTTCATCAATCCTTTCATTTTACATTTGATGCAACTTAAATCCAGGGAAATTAGATGACTTGCCCAAGAACCTAAAGGAAGCTTCAGAGGTAGGATTTGAACTCAGATGATTCCAAAGTTAATGTTTTCTCACTAGTAAATTAACTAGTGTTTATTGAGTGTGTGACCCAGCCTATAAGGGCAACTAGATGACACAGTGGAGAGAGCACTGGTCTTGTAGTTAGGAGGATGGGAGTTCAAATCCAGGCTCAGAAACTTGCCACTTACTAACTCCGTGACCTTGGGCAAATCACTTAACTTGGGGTCAACTCCAGTCATTCTGATCCATATTTGACCACTGGAGGAGAAAAATGAGACTGGTAACTTAACACAGCCCCCCTCACTCAAATACAATTCATGTGCTTGTCATGGCATCACGTCTTCTTCTTTGAAAATGAAGGACAAAGCATAAGGACTTATCCTAACTACTGTCCATCTAACAAGCTTCTACTCTTCAAACAAATAGGGTCACCTAAATTAAGAGAATCATTATACTTCCACTTCCATACAGAGACACATTCTCACAATCCTCTCATACAGACACACATATAAACCCACACCCTCCCTCTCCAATATGAACTTTTGTGTCTGCTTCCAGGATCCATAATGTCTGAGCTAGATGAAAACATATAAATTAAAAATTAAAATAAAAAACCTTCAGAAGTCATTAGCCCCAAATAATAAGTGCCTATTTCTTGGTTCATCTGAGGAATGATGGGTGTTGATAAGCATGAAATCTTTAAAAAGAGATTTGCCATTGTTCCATCCATCCAGAGCTGTCAGCGCTGCCCTGATCGAGTAATCAGAACACACTCTGGATAATGGGGAGGAATCAAAAGCCATCTTCTTGGCTGGCAGATGTATGTATACAATTTGGCCAGAGAGTAAGAGAGGGAGATAGACAGACAGGCAGCATTAGGAAAAATGGAATCAGAGGCAAAGAAATGAAGTTGACAGAGAGAGAGAGAGAGAGAGAGAGAGAGAGAGAGAGAGAGAGAGAGAGACAGAGAGAGAGACAGAGAGAGAGACAGAGAGAGAGACAGAGAGAGACAGAGACAGAGAGAGACAGAGAGACAGAGAGAGAGACAGACAGAGACAGAGAGAGAGAGAGAGAAAGAGACAGAGAGAGACAGAGAGACAGAGAGAGAGACAGACAGAGACAGAGAGAGAGAGAGAGAGAGAGAGAGAGACAGAGACAGAGACAGAGACAGAGACAGAGACAAGAGACAGGGACAAGAGACAGAGACAGAGGCAGAGGGCATTGAGACCAACAGAGAGCCAGAGAATAAGAACAAGAGCAAGGGGGTGGTAAAAGGAAAGGGTTGGGGAAAGGAGAGATGAAAGGGAAAGAGACAGGCAGAAAAGAGCTTTAAAAAAGGAGAGGGCGATGGGCAGACAAAGAGAGACAAAGAGAGAGAGAAAGGCAGTTTGCCCACCCTGGCCCTAGTCAGGAAGACAGAAAAATAAGAAATGACACAAAGGCAGGAGGAAGCAGGCACCAGCCGCCCTCTTGGCTCACCAAGGTCTGACGTACTTAACTGGGCACCACTGTGTCTACCTTGTCATTCCAATAAAGTTATTGAAATTGAAAACTAAAAGCCATTGGAGTGAGAAGAGAGTAGAACCTAAGGCTCACTTATTTTGCCTTGGAGAGCTTCACCTTCTCTCCTGCCTTTGGGGTTTGTGGGACAGTCTCCAGGGCTAGACTTTGGGGGCCCCAACCCATCCTGCTCATATCATGGCCCAATACTAGCCCTCCACTCTCCCAGCTCCCACTGCTCTGCACTTTTTGTTAATGACTCCTTAATTGATTGTTCCAACATCATATTTTCACATCAGGACAGCTATGTGCTGGGTGAGCAAATATCAATATTTCCAGCAGATGCTTCATGGTATAAATCCTCCAGGCTCCAGCTTGGCCCAGCCGGTCAGAGAATTTACCTTTGGTTTAACAATAAATAGGAGCTGAGTCAGGGATTAAGGCATGTCAAGTCAACACAAATAAAAAGAGAAAGAGAGAGAGAGAGAGAGAGAGAGAGAGAGAGAGAGAGAGAGAGAGAGAGAAGAGAGAGAGAGAGAGATTCTTATGGAAGAATGGAACATAAGAGAGTTGACTGTTAAATTGTAAGGAAGAAGTAGGGAGGAAAGATATGAAGAGGAGAAAAGACAGGAATGGAATCAGGAGAGATAAAGAAGAAAAGTATGGGAAAATGAGAGAAGAGAAGCAGAGCAAAATGAGGAAATAAAGGGGCAAGGAAAAAAAGGAAGGAAGATTAGGTTAAAGCCCTGTGCCAGTCATAAAGAACTATATTCAGAATGTCCCAAAAGTCTTAGTGCAGTTTTAAGTCATTAAAGCTAAAGATTTTTGGGATATCTAGTATAAGTGTCATTTGATATACTCATCATTATCATTGGCATATCATCAATACAAAGAAAGTCTACACTTGCTTAGCATTTAAGTTTTTTTCAGTAATCTGGCTTCATTTTACCTCTCTACCCTGATGAACATCTTACCTCCAACCTCCCCAACACTTCTCCATACCAGCCAGGATATTGCCTTCACTATGTTCATGTACACCATATTAATCCCACCTGTTATTTCCCTACACTGATCACCCTCTACTCTCCACCTCTCTAAATCTCACCCACCCCCTCAAGGACCAATTCAAGGACCCTTCCTTCATTAAATCCACATTGATATACACCTTTTAAAAAAATCTCTTACAATACTTCAAGTTTGGACCCTGTAATCTAGATTTTGATTCCACCATTCTCTTTCCTTCCTCTCAGTCTTGTTTCCTGCACCAGAATTTGAATTTTTTGACATCAAGAACCATATCTTCTCTTATATTATTCCTAACACCTCACACAGAGCTGGGAATAAATGTTTGTAAAATTGATAGTTCAATGTTAAAAAGGATAAATGAATGGACAGATGGACAGATGTATTGTTTGCTACTGTAATTATTGAAAATGCATGTGCTTTCTAGCATGTATCTCTCTCTCTGCATATATATATATATGTGTGTGTGCATGTGTATTATTACACATATATATCTGTCCATATGTAATGTACAAGGAGTATCAAAAGTCTTGGTGCAATTTTAAACTTTAATAGATTAAAATTGCACTAAGATTTGGGGTAATTTGCATATATAATCTAGTCTGGCTGCTTTTCCTATTTGTTCTTTTTTTGTACCATTTCTATTTCCTCCATTTTTTAAATTGAGTGAATTGGTGAAGAGACAAACAACTGTTGGAGAAACATCTTAGCAAGTACCTTGAAATTTAGATTTCTCTCTTCTTCTACTACCTGGTCCAGTAACAATCTGATGTTTTGAGATGAACCTGGGAAACTCAAATGCTCAGGTGGAGCCATGAGTTTATCATTTTGGGAGTTTCCTTTAAGAATACAGATTGCAATTTATCCATGCTGACCATTCCTTGTGACTTTCCCCAGGTTCTCATGATCTGGTTATCCTCTCCAAAGTTCAAGTCAATGATTAGGGAGCCACTCACCAAGCCAAAGACCTTCTTCATTTTATCTTGACATCTCACAGGTACCAGGGGCATGTTCTGATCATCCATTTGTAATCCCTCACTTTTGCCATATGATCCACACATCTTTTTTCTCTGTCTTAATTCCTTGGTGATATCATTTTACTCCTGTCCATAATGGTTCCTCATTGGTTATAGTTTGCAGTGTGTTTGTACTTATTGGTATCTTTCTGCTGGCCCCAGTTTGATGCTCTTCTTTAACTCTTCATTCAGTGGTGTCCCAGGTCTCACTGCCATGAAACAACACCAGTAGAACGTTTGTAATGAAAAGATTACCTTCACTCTTGTGGACAGCTTGAAGTCAATTAAAAATGAAAGAAGGAAGCAACTAAATATTTATTAAGTACCTACTATGTGCAAAAAACACTTGTACTATGATTCATTTGAACCTCACAACAATCCTAAGAAATACTATAATTATGCCTATTTTATAGATGAAGAAACTGAGGCAGATAGTTAAGTGACTTGCCAGGGTCATATAACCATATATGCTAGATTTGAACTTGGAGTTTCTTGACACCAACTACAAGTCAAGAAGATTCTTGACTTCATTGTACCACCTTGTGGCAGTTTTCAACCTTCCCCAAAACAATCCAACATTCTCTCTTCTTCCTTTTCAACTCTGGACTCAGAGATGTCCATTTGTGTTATCTGCTCCAAGAAAAAAAATACAGTTCGACAAGCTCTGTAGGATATCTTCTTAGTATATGTTGAAATCTAGCCAATTAACATTCCTTATCCAACTGGTCTTCCCTGTGTGGATGTGCAAGTCACACTCTGAATGAATGGAAATTTCTTCTAGGAAGCTGGACAATGCTTCTGGGCTTGATGCAACAACCATAGCATCATCCACAAGTAAGAGCATCTGGAGGACTTCACTGGCTTCTATAATGGATCTCTTCCATCACTATAGTGAACATTTCTGGCAAGCATGTGTCCTTATGTTTTATGCTTCACCTGATGTTTATCATTAGAGGGTCATTGAACAGTTATTTCTGTTGTTACATCTTTCCAAGGAATTTTGAATTATCTTAATATATATGGAATGGAGGAACAATCTTGTTGTAAATGAGTATATAAGGTACCATTTTGTTCTGCCAAGTAGAATTTTTTTCTGTTAATCAACAAACAATAAGCACAATGGAATCTTATATGTCATCTTTTGATCAATTGTTAGATGGGAAAGATGTAGTCCATTGCTGAATTTAATTTGTGAAAGCCTTCTTATTCTCTACAAATATCCTCATCATGGATAGGTTCAGTTTGTGTATGGTTGACCTTTAGAAAGATTATATATACATGGAAGAGCAGAAAATATAAGTCAGTTGCTGTTAATGTTTAATTGGTCAAAATTTTGTTGATATTGATAAAGGCTAAGGTTTTTTCCCCTTTTCTTTAATGCAGAGGCAGGAAACCTCCAGTTGGGCTGCATTGGTCTGGTGATCACAAGCAGGACTTGAAATTCAATAAACTTAGGAGCTTTTTAGGGGTGACTTAATTAAATATTTGATGATTATAGCTAAGAATAATGTCAAAAATATCCAAATGACCCTTGGCAGAAAAAAAAGTTCCCCAACCCTATTTTAGTGTCTTCCTGTTTAGATAGATAGCTTATATAATTCAGTCCCTCAATTCCCTCCAGCATGTATCTCTCTCTTTCTCTCTCTCTCTCTCTCTCTCTCTCTCTCTCTCTCCATGTGTGTGTGTGTATTATTACATATATGTCTATATGTAATGTACAAGGAATATCAAAAGTCTTGGTGTAATTTTAAACTGTAATAGATTAAAATTGCACTAAGATTTGGGGGTAATTTGCATATATAATCTAGTCTGGCTGCTTTTCCTATTTGTTCCTTTTTGCACCATTTCTATTTATTCTATAAGGGACTGTGAAGTTAGGATCCAAGTATGTTAGTTTGACTACATATGATGGAGAAAACACTTTTTTGTAATAATTTTTGGAAATACTTATTATTTTTAGTAGTTCTCTTTTTATTTTCATTCTGATTGCCCTTAGGATGACTTTGCTTAGTTGGATATTTCGACAAGATGTCTTTAGACTTTAGCCTCCACGACTCTCAGCTTTATGGAATGACACTGCTTAAAATCTTCCATAACCTTCTTTCTTCATAAGATTTTACAAATGAGTTTATATTATAACCTGGTATTGTATTTGGTCACCCCACTATCCATATGGCGAGAAAATCAACTATATACTAAAGTACTCTCCTAGGCTCTTTTAGTCTCTTTTTAAGCAATTAATTTACCTTGGTTTAAATTAGAAATTATAGTTAGAGTGATGTCATTTCTGTTGTCTCTTTCCCTTTTTTAATTATCAATAGTTTGTTTAAATAATCTAGAGTTAAATATTATTAATTTAGGTCAAATCTTTTTCTTGCTACTATTATTCCTTGTTTATTATAAATTCTGATCTTAGCTCTGGTAAGTCAATAGTCTAATTGTACACAGAGAGCTGACTCAGGGATAACTGAAAATTGCAGAAGAGGTGCTGACCTGCAGTAGTAGAGGAAATTCCTCATGAGGGAGGTCTCTATATGAATGAAATCATAAGTCCAATACCTAATCCTATCAATAAGCAGCTATAAGCTTAGTGAAACCAGCCATGTATGGGCTTTTTTAGGAGAGACAGGAAAAGAAATGAATCCTATGGTGGACTCACATTTTAGTAGAAAGATAAAGCTCATAAACCTAAAATAATTAGATAACAAACCAGGAGAGCACAAACTTCACATGAATTTTCAGAGAAGGGGGGTGATCAGTAGGGGTTATGGTGATCCAGGAGAGTTTCATAGAGAAGATGAGAGAATCAAACAGATAAAAAAGAGTTGGGAATGAAATGAAATGCAGGAATCTAGCAGGCAAAAAGAGGTGAATCAGATGAAATTTGTGTCAAAAATAGGGAGAATTATGGGGCCATATGTTATCTCCACCACTCCCATCTGTGGGGTGATGAGAAACCAGTGAGCACAGATAAGTACAACACAGCTTCTCAATATAGTCCTACCTGCATTCCAGTCTTGTTACCAGACATAATAGGTCTTGATGCAATCAATGTGATGGCCTCGAGCCAGTTTCCCATTTAAAATGGAAAAAAAAAACCTGTCCCTACAGAAAATGACTTTTCTTTTCTCTCTTTTTTTTAACCTTCCTGACTGACTTAGGAAAAACAACCAACCAATGAAAGAAGCTCAATTAATTTGGCATCTTCCACACCTTCCACATGTTTCTCTCAGTCCAGAAGTGAGAACACTAGCCTGACCTGACAGAGTCTCTACAAATTGAGAGCAATTTTCTCCACTTCTACATTTGATTTCTTATTCCCAATTTCCTTCCATCAATTGTATTTATCAAACATCTACCTGCATACTCAGCCTTATGCTAAACACTGGTTGAGGAGGCAGGGGAAGAAAACAAGGTCTCCATCTTCAGAAGGCAGGTCGATGAGTTGGTGAGTCTGCACACAGTACAGTGAAAGAACAAAACCAGGCAGTCTGTGACTTCATACTAGGTACAAGTGTAAGTGCTAGAGGTGTTGTAAATAGGAAGGATCAATGTGGGCTGGGATAAAAAGCCTCCATTGAGGAGCTTGGACTTGAGCTATACCTTGAGGGCTCAGCAAGACTTAAATCAGTACAGGAATGAGAGGGAAAAAGAGCTTCTTGAAAACAGGCTCAATTTTTCATGAAATGCCCCTTATTCATCCTTTGCATATGAAAACATCATTTGTTCATATCTACCATGTTAATAATTTTAAATATTTAAGGGAAAAAACAAAGAACAAGCCCAACTCCAAGAATAGCCATTTTCCTCGAGAGGCAGGGGGTTGGATGAGATGACCTTCAGCATCTTCTGCTTCTTCACCTTTGCATATTTGTTTCCCCACTTGGCAGAATGAAGGATGGGCTTTCACTGCAAGGGGCAAGGAGATGAAGGGTCACCACTTATGAGTTCAAACATAGTGCCAGTCCCTGCCATCCAGGTCTGCCATGTAGTCTGATCCTCTACTGGAAATGTCACCAGAAGACAGGTTCACTCTGATCTTTCTCGGAGCTTCGGCATCTGTGATGACATGCGGGCATCAAGATTTGCATATTTATTATAGATAAGCTGTCAAAATGTATGTTGTCAATTTCACCTTATACTCTGGATTTAATGATGCGCGTAAAGGACAGAAAATCTTTAATATTAATATTAATATGATTTTAGATTATAAGACCGCATTGTAGATATCAATCAGCCAACCCTTAAGGACATGTCACTCAAGTTGATATAGTTTATAGAAAATTAATGTAATCCATCCCATATGATCTATTGCAGGGAGCAAGAAAAAGGAAAAGGGAGGGGGGAACATTATTACTTGCCACAATCTTCCAAATGTGCTAATTTGTGCTCCTGCCTGAAACATTATAAAACAGAATCATTGTATTTCAGAGATAGGAAGGACTTTATAGAGCATTAAATCCAACTTTCTCATTTAAATAAATTGGAAACTGAGGTACAGAGGAATCAAGTGCTTTAACCAATGTCAGTCTAAGAGTCAGCCAGCACATATTAAACATTTATTTCATGCATACTATGTCCCTAAGTTTTAGTGACACAAAGAAAGATCAAAAGGAGGGGGGTGGTATCCCTAAGACACACAGGTTCAAATTGGGTAACTATCTATCCATAATTATTCAATACAAGATATCTACAGAATAGATAGAAGTCATCTAAAAGAAGTTGACATTAACAATGGGTGGACCTGAAAAGACCACCAATTATAGATTATTCAGCCTTAAGCCTCCAGGATGGATTCTTGGGATACTTTTCAAGTGGCAGTTATTTTCATTTCTGCTTTGCAGTACTAGATATACATTCCCTTCCTGGCTCGTAGATGCTAACTCCTCATTCCAAAAGAGAATGAAAAGGAATGGACAACGGGGTTCAAATGAAATGGAATATAGATTTTTCCCAGTACCTGAATCTTATAGATGTACACTCTCCACCCCATATGTATCTCCTTCCCCTAGCCTGTGATGCTTGAAATGACATCATTAGAGTTCATTCACCAGAATGAGATACTTTGAAAGTACCATGATCTTACCTCTACCAATAAAGACTGGAACCATTTTTAGTTTGATGAGTTTCCATGGCCAGAAATTCATTATCTGTTTATGGACAATGATAAGGCTTTCTAAACTTAACTGCATCCTTGGACAATTGGCATATTGTCTGCTTTGGGCTCCATAGGCAAAGCCTTTTCAGCTTGGGAAAAACTGCCAGATATTTGTTCCAATTTGTTAGGACCACAAAAGGTAAGGATAGACCAGAGATAGTAAGACCATAATAGAAAAAGTGATACAAAGGATTTTTTTTATTGTTTTTTAAGTTGTGAACACACCAACTAAAAGCCTGAAAATTCTACATCACCATGGGGAGATTCCTGATCCCAAATTGTCCTTGGGCTGTCATTCCAAGGTAGTCTTTATGAAAGTTTGACTCCACCATAGGTCTCTTTATCTCAAAGCCTTGGCATCTTTTCAAATGTAAACGTGCCTGAAAAGAAGAGTGAATTAATATAACAACCTAATCATAAAGAAAATCCTCAGGGACCCTGGGTCCAGGGCTCTTGTCCTTCCTGACAGTTTTTGCCTCCTACAGGGCTCCAGAACCTCCAGTGGAGTTATGTCTACTTTAGGATACTGACAATGTAAGAACTCATTTGAAAACTTCTGAGGGTCCTTTAAAACCACTTGAGATTGGAGACACTGAGATGGTTGAGCATATAGACCTGAGCTACCCAGACTGACAAAGCCCAATTGTCTTCTGTTGGAGTAATGGCTGCTATCAATTTCTCCTGCTTGCTGCCAGCCCAGGCTCCAGTCTAGACATTGAGTTCTTTGATGTTAAATCAACAAACATTTATTTAGCACCTACTGAGTGCTAAGCAATGAGAATAAAAAGAAAAGGGAAAAAAGCAGTCCCCATTCTGAATCAGGAGTCCTATACAAACAACTGTGTACCAACAAACTATTACCAGATTTCAGAGGGAAAGCATAGCATTAAAATTTCAGAACTTCTTAAGGAAGGTAGAATTTTAATTGATACTTGATAGAAATCAGCTAAACCAGGAAGTGAAGATGAAGGGGTAGAGTATTCCACTCATAGGGGAATAGGCAGAGAAAATGCCCTGAGGCAGAGGATGGAGTGTCAAGTATAAGGAAGATCAAGGGCAGCAGTGTCACTGTCAATGTCATTACCAAGGTATAAGAACACTGGAAAGGTATGAAGGGACCAGGCTCTGAAGGCTTTTAAGAGCCAAGCAAAGGTAAAAGTGAGCCACAGCTTTAACACTGCCTCCTCCATGTCAAGACCACAGACTCTTGAACTTTTGTCATCTCTGTAAGTGCTTCCTCTGTTACTCTCTTGTTCCCCAGTGATTGGTCAACTCCTTGCACACCTACTTCAATCCTCCTTCCTCAGCACTAGCATCACTGACCTGAGACTCAATTTCTGGTTGGACTTTTAAATGAGATTTAGTGATAATAATTGGTTCATCTTTTCTAAGCTGGTCTTAATTCTCTCCCAGTTTGAGCCCACTATCAGTGATAATATTCCTCTCAGGTAAAGCAGACAGGCCAGAAGCCAATTAATAAAGGGAATTATCCTGAATTAGATAATTGAAACTATATTTATGCTTATATGCCAACAAGTTTATAAGCTAGGTGTGTGCACCTGTTTAAAATACATTGAGCCAAGGGGGGTATTACATACCTTTTTCAAACTTCCTGTCCTTTAATTACCTGTTCTAGGAATGGGTGGAATGGGTTTTCCAGAGGATCTGGAACATTACCATCTCATGTACTTCCTGATGTGTGAAATTTCTCTACGAAATGATAAAGTTCTTTATCCCACACTTAGAGTAGATACATCAAGTTCAAAAATGTTCAGGAAAAGGCAACATGACTTATATTCATGCTTAGATATAAGTGAACAATATAATACGTCCTTTGCTGATGTGGACTTTGGAATTCTAACTTGGGAAAGGAGGAAGGAGATTCTAGAATGGGGGCAAGGATATTATTCAAGACAAATTTAACTGACTTTACAACCCTGAAGGTCCTATCCTATTCAGCTTTTTATATTTTTTTCTTCCTGACCCATTCTGATTTCATAGAAGTATGGAAGCCTCGGTAAGGGATTTTTCCTACTACCTTAGCACTTTCTGATCTTAGGAGTCACTGAGAGATTATGTGATTTGCTCTGCATACCATGATCAGTTTGGAAAAGAGACAAGACTTTCCAGATTCCAAGACCAAATAGCTATTCATTATGTCATAATTCCCTTCATTCTTCATATTCACAGTTCATATTTATATAGAATTTTACCACTTATAAAACATTTCCCCCTAAGCAATCTTATGAGATAAGTAATGCAAAAATTATTTCCCCCATTTTTCAGAAGAGAAAACTGAGGCTTGTAAAGCTTAATAATTTATTCAAGGTCATATAATTAGGAAGTGGCAGAACCAAAGGTGAACCTAGTTTTAAATTTGAAGCCCAATGTTTATGCCACCGATTATGCTACCAACCTTATGGCAACCACACATCCTGAATTTTCTTGAAAATGGTAAAGGAGTTAGAAAGACAGAAACAGAAAATAAAAGAATCAGAGATAGAATCAGAGAGAGACATAGAGAGGCAGAGATAGATGGAAAGAAATACAGAGATGAGAAATAGGGAGAGAGAGAAAGAGAAGGGGAAAGAGGAGTGGCTAGGTGGCACAGTGGAAAAGCACAGGCCCTGGAGTCAGGAGTACCTGGGTTCAAATCTGGTCTCAGACACATAATTACCTAGCTGTGTGGCCTTGGACAAACCACTTAATCCTGTTTGCCTTGCAAAAAAAAAAAGAGAGAGAAGGGGACAAACAGAGGAAGAGAGGAAAGTAACAGACATTAAAGAGAGACAAAAGAGCAAGTGACAAAGAGGAAGAGACAAAAACAGGAGGGAAGGAGAAAGGAGAGAGACAGAAAAAAGAGGGAGATAGGGAGAGAGACAGAGACAGGCAGAAAAAGACACCAAGAGAAAGACATGAGAGACAAAGGGAGAGAGAGAAGGGGAAAGAGACAGACAGAAACACACACAGAGAGAGAGGAAAGACTGACAAAAACAGAGATATAAACAGAGAAAAAGACATCATAGGGAGAGAGACAGAGTCAGAGAGATCAAAAAAGAGAAAAAGATAAAGAGAATTTTGTACTTCAATGAGGCTTTGCCAAAAAAAAAATATCTTTTGTCAGATGGATCCTCATTGGTCTCCACAACCATTTTATACCTTTGTGCATCCCCAAGTCTTGCTTTGTAAGAACCCCAAGAGATAAGAACTGACATGGGGCAGTGAGAAGAGCACAGGGGTCCCAATAAAAAGCAGTATCAGACACAAAATTCCACCTACTTTCAAATTTTTCAGGACTTACTCTTGAAGTGAAACAATGATGAATGAGCATGACCAGAAGAGGATAACTAGGATGGTAAGGGGTCAAGAAACTATGTCCTTTGAGAGACTTTTGAAGAAGCTGGGGATGTTTAGCTTAGAGAATAGAACTGGGGAGGGGGAAGAAGTGAGTGGAAACTATCTCCAAACAATGAAATGGCTGTCATGAAAAAATTAGACTTGTTTCATGTTGTTTCAGAGGACAAAACAAGAATCAAGAGTTGGAAAGTTATAGGAAAAAAAAGTTGGGCAATGGAATAGGCTGCCATATGAAACAGTGTTCAAGTAGTCTGCGGTGCCCTACCCCTCAAACATGCTAGGCAAAAGATTGCTAAAATGTGTGGAAGTTTAGATTAGATGACCTCTGTAGTTTTTCCCAATTCTTAAGATTCTCTAATTCTGAGATTCTTATTTCCAGTTTGTAAAAGGGACAAAAATGCAGAAATCTCAAGTCTGCCTTCTACTCCAGAATTTCCCAAATTAAAGCACAATTTAGAGAACCTACACAGTAAATTTTTGATGTCTTGAGCAGTAATTTGCTTTGTGATCTGAAATTAGTTCCTGGACCTCTCTGAGTCTCAGTTTACTCACATTTTGAAAAAGACAACATGAGAGATACAAACTTGGAAGACTAACAAATTTACCTTCTCTCCTTCTCTTCCTTACCGCCCCCCCCCCCCCCACACACACAAGTCTAAGCACTGGGGCAGTATCTATTCTCGATCCGCAAAATTAACGGGGTAAGTGTAGAAGCAGTCAAGAGATTTGGGGAACAGCTCTTTTGCTGAAGGCAGGGAATGTTAGCAACCCAATCATTTGGGCTAGAGGGAAGGAACATTGTTCGTAGTCTTGTCCGACTGTCTTCTATGTTCAGCAATCTCCCTTCTAAACAGACTCCACTCCCAAGAGGCCCCAGTTTTCTCAGGCTACCACAGGATCGGAGCCTGATACAAGATGGGACCAGACTGGTGGGATCTTCCCGGCTGGGGAGTTCCCTAGGGATGCACCGATGGTCCGACACTCAAAAGAGAGGCAGCATCTTCCATCGGAGTCCATAAATCTCCAAACTGCTCAGAAATACAGGCATCTGCTGTTTCCTCCACCCCTTCTTTCCAGGGGGGCCCCTAGCACGCCCGAGGAGGAAATCACGAAAGCCCTGACTGGCGCAGTTAGTTACCGTTGGAGTTTATATACATATACACTTCTTATCTGAAATAAGACAAAGCCTGGCTAGGCTCAATAAATCAAACCCTAGGGAAGAGCGGGGGAGGGGGAGGCGAGCAGCTGGGAGCTGGGGAGGAGGAGGAGGAGGAGGAGGGGCAGCGGAGGCCGCTGAGGGAGCGCGTCTGGATCGGGCTGCCCGCCCTGTGCCTTCCAGTGGGGCCGGATTGCCGGAGTCCGCCGTGCTCTCTCGCAGGCCCGCAAACAGAAGCCCATGCAATGAACAACTTGAACATTTTTCATCTTGTTACATTACAAAGCTTCCTTGGATACCTTGTGTTAGCGCCGCCAAAACAATGGCAAAATGCTGATAGGAACGGGTTTTACGATGATGATGATTCTTATTAGTATTATATTTATGTTTTTTTAATCTTCCACTCGAGGTTCAGGGAACGATGAGTGGGAAGGGGAGAAAGAAGAGGACATCTTCCTCCCTCTTCTTCTACACAATCTTTCACACACACACACACACACACACACACAAAACACGACTTGGAATTTCTGTGCTCTTCCCCTAAATTTAAAGCGAGGACCCGGTTGTTTGCCTCGGGCGAGGGGATTCTCGGCAGTTTTCTCCCAGTTTCCTCCGAACGCCCTTTCCCGGCTCCACACTTACTCCAAGGCTGGAGCTACTCCGAGCTGGACAGCTCATATCTCCGCCCTAGGGTTATGCCTGAGGTCATTTATCTCTAGAAAAAGGGACACTGACAAACTAGAGGTTTTCAAAGAGGGGCAGCCAGATCCAAGGAAGAATTGTAAACAATGTCAAAGAAGAATCCGCTGGCGGAGCTGGGGGTGGTTAACCTGGAGAAGTGAGGACTGGGGGACCTCATGATGGTTAGTTATCAGGGTTAGAAAGACTGTCATGTCAAAGAGGGGGAAACCTCATATAGACTTCAGAAAAGAAACAGAATTTAGGTCTAAGAGTGGAAGTCACAGTGGGGTAGTTTTCTGTTCAATATTAAAAACTTTTTTTTTTTAGCAAGTGATCTATCTGTAAATTGGAGGCTTTGGACTGAGATGGACTCTCGAGCTGCTTGTAATCTTAGGGTCTATGATTTTGTGAACTCTTGCCATCTGACAATGGAATGAACTGGTTTGTGAAGAAGTAGCCCTCCCTCCTTCCATCCTTAAAAATGCTCAAGCAGAGGGATGGGTGAGCCTTTTTCCAGGCTTCTGTCGGGATCCCTGAATTAGATAGGAAATTGAATTAAATGACCTCTAAAATTCTGTCAGATTCGAAGCTAGGACTCTAATATCCTATGTCACCTGACCAGCAAGTTATTCCCAAGCTAGGCAATATCTTTATCTCCCTGTTGCTAATATCTACTTTTATCTTTTCGCATGTATCCTTCCCATGTTTTCTCCCTTAATGCCTCTTGTTCAGCTGAGGATAAACGGGGTCATAATTACACCATAAAGTGAGGCACACATTCTGTGTCGCTTATTGCTCAGGGGTCTGCTAATTGGAATTTATAAAGTTCAATAAAAACCGTAATCCAATAAGGGCCGAAACTCTTCTTCATTTATCTTAGGGGTAATATCCTGCCTGCCTGCCTGCCAGCAGTGGGGGGCAAACTCAATCCTATACCGTTCTTGTGTGTGGAAAAGCCCAGCTGTGCATACATCTGGAGACCCCTCCGACCTTATTTAGGGAGCTAGGTAGGGCTTGGAAAGTGGGTATGCAACAGAGTTGCTAAAATTTTCTGAGCATCCATGAAGAACTAGGAGTGGAGACCAGGAAGTATCAGAAAGGCAAGGGGCAGTGGAGGAATTGAGGTGAAAAGGGGAGCCAGGACAAGGAAAATTATTTCATAGGCTTAAGACACACAACCAGCTGTCATAGAAAAGTGCTTTGAATAATAATAACAACATCTGGCATTTATATAACATGTTAAGGTTTGCCAAGTACTTTACATATATTATTTCATTTGAGCACTACAAAAACCCTGAAAGGTAGACACTACAGTTTTTATTATCATCATTTTACTGATAAGAAAAATGAGACTTGGCAATGTTAAGTGATTTGTCCATATCCATGTAACTAATAAACGGGGGGGGGGGGGGAGGTTTCAAACACTCTCTTCTTAGGCTCAGGTCTAAAACTCTCACCTCAATGGAGAAAGGGATATAGGGATGCTATAACTTATCATCTTTATGATACTTTTGTTAAAGTCCTCTCGGCTCTCACCCCAGCCCACCTTATTTCCCAGCTACACAAACTCTATTTCCAGCTAAGCTGTGCTATTCATTGCTCCCCAAACATATCTTAAAATTTCATATCTCTGTTCCTTAGTGAGCATTGTTCAAAAAACCTAAAATGCTCTCTCTGCACCCCTGGCTCCATCTGTCAAAATCCTATCCATCCTCCCATATCTGCCTCAAATGTGCACCTCAGTTTATGATAAAGTTAGGACCTCAACTGAATAAAAGTTTATCAGAAACAGTGATGCAGTGAGAAGAAAAATGAACTTGGAATAAGGAGAGCTAGGTTCCCACCTTAGTCAAGGATTAGCCATGAATCTGACTTTTGATGAGGTCATTATATATACATATATCATTATGTATATATATATATATATATATATATATATATATATATAGAGAGAGAGAGAGAGAGAGAGAGAGAGAGAGAGAGAGAGATGTATATATAGCACCAGGCATTTTCCTGAGTTCAAATCTGGTCTCAGATACTTCCTAATTGTGTGACCCTGGGCAAGTAACTTGCCTGTTTGCCTCAGTTTCTTCATCTATAAAATGCACTAGAGAAGGAAATGACAAAACACTCAAGTGCGTTTGCCACAAAAACATCAAATGGGGTTACAGAAAGTCAAAAACAACCAAAAATGACTGAACTACAACAAAATTGGGAAGAATATTTATATAGTTATCCCTTCCACAGCTCAGGGTTTATGGACATGGATCTGGAAAACCTTAAGTTTTTGGTTCTCCTTTCATACTAGAGAAGAAGTCTGAATTTTTTTATTTTTATGGGGTATTTACAATATCCTACTATAAAATTTGATTTGATATTTCATAATACTACATATATAATATATGTATATTTATATATAATTTTATGCATTTCTGAGTTTTTAAATTTTTTCTATGTCATCTACTGACCATCTGATTTCAAATATGACTTCTGCAAAACTCTCCCCAAATTTCCATTTAATCTCTTATGTCAACCCAGGTGCAACATAGAAAGGCTATCCAGTCCCAATTTCACAGGGTTCTTGAGAGAATCAAATTATACAATGTATGTAGAGTGCTTTGTCAGCTTTTAAAGCCCTATAAATGTCAGCTGTTATTACTATACTGCCTCCTTAATGAAGTCTTTCCTGATTGTCAGAAACATATGTGATCATCCCTCTTTCTTTTGAATTCCTTAAGTCTTTGTTTGCTTCCCCCTGGCTTTGGGATACTTATCACACCCTACCCAGCGATTTATGTACTTTTTCCTTGCAGGACTGAAAGCAACTTGAGGGAAGAAATGGCTCTACTACTTTTTGGATCTCTCTCAAAGCCTAACACAATACCTTACACATAGGCTTGATAAATATATGTGTAATTGAACAGAATTGAATAAAATGGTCAAAATTGCAGGGAACAGAATCTCAAACTCAGTTTATTGTGCTCACCTGGGATGATCCTGGTCAACCTGCTTCATAACCTAATCTCAAGGAATTTTCTTCTGTGTATCAAGTGAAGGTGGGAAAGTGAATGTGAGCTTATGGGATCAATCATAACTATAGATTTAGAATGGACTTTTAAGTCTTTTAGTTTAATGCTACATTTCATAGATAAGGAAATAAAGACTCAAAGGGTTTAAGTGACTTGCACAAGGTCACATATTAGAAAGTACTAGAAGTGGAACCTGAAGGACAATTCTCTTTTGATTATACTATAGTAGACAGAACCCACTCCGAAAGAAGGGTGGTTAGAAGGAGATGATCCTGAATTTGCTCTTTCCAAGTCAGAAATCCTCAAATGCCCATGCAGCCTCATCAAGATCTTATTTCTTTAGTGCATCAATGGAAGAAACATGACATTATCAAAGTGGTTTCTCCTTCTATCCTCACTGTATCATCCTTTCCACATCCTCTCATAAATCTTCCATAGAATATTTACCCAACATCCTGGATGGAGGTCTTCCACTAAGTTTCTTGGTAATAATTTGGAGGGTACCAGTTCAGGCCTTAGACTTCCATCAATTATTCCTTGCTGTCACTATATGACTGTTCCACATCCTTTTTCATAGATAATGGAAGCTATGTTCCATACTGCCTCTTGCATACAAATCTTCTCTGCTAATATTCTGCAGTCTACTTATACTCACCACATAACTCTATATTGTCCTTTGACACATGAACAATTTTAATTCATCAGATGTTGATATTCTATGATTCTAAGATATATGGCATTAGTGGGAAAATGTGTGTTAAAATATGGTTTCTGTGTCAGAGAGCAACTTAGGATCATTGAAACCACTACACAGTTTCTCAAATGGATATTGCTTTCTTAAGCCTTCCTATTCCTTTCTGAGATCAGATCATTTTTTTCTGCATACTTGTCTAAGATATATGTCCTGAGGAACTACTTCAATGGACTTCTCACAATCTAAACAATAGGCATTCTTCATCCATTTAGTTTTTACTATATTGATTGTTAGACTGATCTCTTTTGAGTGACTGTATCCATTGAGAACTTGTAATATTCTAAGGTTTGATGCAATCAGCACAATATCATATGCAAAGAGCAACATCTGGAGGACACAGTTATCTATAGGGAATCCCCCTTTCATTTGAATTCTATGCAGTACATCTACATGACAGCAACAAACATCTTTGGTGTGCATATATTTCCCTGTTTTATACCTCACTTGATATGAATAATCAAAAGATTATTGAACAAAGTTATCTTTTTGGTTTCATCTGACAAGGAATGTTATATAATCTTTGTGCTTTATAAATCTTAAAATACTATAGAAAAATGAGTATTATATTAACATATACATAAGAGAAGCTCTGTGTGTGTGGGGGGGGGAGGTTATAAGACTACATCATGCTCTAGCAAGTCATATTTTAACAAAACTACCAAACAGTAAGTGCACAGAATCACACATATCCACACCTTTCAGCCAATTGCATGACTATGAAAATATAATCTGATATAGAAAATTGTTTGAAGATTAATGCTAATTCCTTTTTTTGTGTGTTTTCATTGAAAACATCGTTGTAAAGCTTATTCTCATA
Source organism: Macrotis lagotis (assembly GCF_037893015.1). NCBI lineage: Eukaryota > Metazoa > Chordata > Mammalia > Peramelemorphia > Peramelidae > Macrotis > Macrotis lagotis. Next base: position 325,180,494 of record NC_133666.1, read on the forward strand.
AATGTTTTCTAGAGATGCAAAAATAGACATATTGTAAAGATGATGCCAGGTACTTTCCAGCAGGACTTTCTCAAAGGGGTCAGGATTTAATAGGGCTAAGAAACCACAAAGATCAAAGTCAAACTACTCCTTTCTCTACATTGAACAAGGGACCACCAGACAGGATTCTCAATGTGGCCTCAGCACAACTGTTTCTCCTACAAACTAGGTAGTTACTCAATAAACACATATTGGCTTGATTTAATGGGATAACCACTATAAAATTCCTCTAATGCTACCCCTAGTTATAGAGAACTTCCTTAGCTTCCCCAAAAAGTGATTTTGAAAAATAAAAGATTCAACCTCTCTGGGGAACCACATGAATCCCAATAGTATGGTTTTAGGCAAGTCACAAACTTCTTCAGTCTCAGTTTTTCATCAAAATAGGGACTATACCTCTGATTTCACCTCCTACCAATCATATTACCTTCTTTACAACTAATAGACCTAAAAAGCTGAATAAGAGCCGCCCAGAGGTGTTGACTTGCCCAGAGTCAACCAGTATGTGTCCAATGCAGGCTTTGAACCCACATGCTCCAGGATATCATGTCAGTTCGCTATCCATTATACCATATTGTCTTTCTGAGGAAAAAAAAAAGTTAAAAATTATAAATAAACGTTGCTTTAAGCAACTTTTTTGAATGTCAGGTATGCATTTTAAAGAAGAAAAAGTCAGCTAACAAGAATCTGTTCAATACTAAACTAGATACTAAGAAAGGCAAAAGCATTCCCTGACCTCAAGGAGTTTTCATTCTAATTTGGGAGACAATATACAAGCAACTATGTAAATTATACATCCCCCTCCCCCACACATATATACACATAATATATATATATATATATGTATATATATATATACATATACATATATATATGAAATGGAAAAATAATCTCAGAAGTAAGATCCTTGCAAAGAGAAGTTGGTTAAGAAAGATCTCCTGCAGAAGTTGGGATTTGAGCTAAGTCTTGAAGAAAGACAGGAAGGTAGCAAAGCAAGGTAAGGAAGGACAACATCCCAGGCATCAAAGACTTCTAGTAAAAAGGTGTAGAGTTGAGGGATTTTCTATTTTATCCTGGAATAAATAGGGAGTCATTTGAGTTTTCTGAATAGGAAGGGTAATGTGGTCAGACCTTTTTTTGCTCAGTCTCTCAGTTATGTACCACTCTTTGTGATCTCATTTAGAGTTTTCTTGGCAGAGAAACTGGAGTGCTTTGTCATTTCCTTCTCCAGCTCACTTTACAGATGAGGAAAGTAAAGCAAAAAGTGTTCAATGACCTGCCCAGGATCATAACTAGAAAATATCTGGGGGTCAGAATTGAAATCAGGAAGATGAGTCTCCAGGCCCAGTGCTCTAATCACCATACCTTGATAACTGTATTTCAACATAATTTCTTTCCTTCCTTTGTAATCCTATGAATTTTATTTTATATATTTAAAACCATTCTAAGAAAAAGATCCACAGGCTTTACCATAATCCCAAAGGAATCCATCATATACACAAACACATACATGATTAAAAATCCCTAGAGTAGAGGGAGAAAAGAAAAGACCCTAGACAGACCTTAAGTTATACCTGCTGTTAGTAGTCATGACCTGGCTGAAGATCCAGTAAAAGAGATTAAGAAAGAACACTTCTTTACAACTAATAGTTGTAATAGATAGAGAAGTAGGTGAACCCAGGAGACCCCAGTATCACACAAACTTAGGGACAAGATCCAAGAGAAAATAGTGATAAACAGTGTCGGAAACAGCAGATGGGTCAAGAAGGATGACAACTGGGAAAAGGCCATTAGATCTGGCAATTAAGAAATCATTTGGTGACTTTGTAGAGAGCAATTTCAGTTGATTGATGAGGTTAGAAGTCCAATTACAGAGGGTTTAGAAACAAGTGAAAGGAGAGGAAGTAGAGGTACCTAATATGGATGACATTCTCAAAGCATTTTACCAAGAAAAGGCAGAGAGATGACAGACAGAGATGATCAGATCAAGTAAAGGTTTTGTTGTTGTTTTTAAGTATGGGGAAGACAGGGATGTGTTTGTAGGTGGCAGAGAAGGAAACAGTAGATTGGAGAGCCCTTGAAGAGTAGATTATCTACTAGAGGAGTCAGATTGGAAGTCATTGCAACCAAATATTTTCACTAAATAATTTTGTTTGGTTATTTTTCAGTTGTATTCAACTCTTTGTGACCCTTTTGGGGGTATGCTTGGAATGGTATGCCATTTCCTTTGCCAGCTTATTTTCCAGATGAGGAAGATGAAGCAGTGAGGGTAAAAGGGACTAGCCTAGTTCACAAAGATAGTAAATGTCTGAGTCTAGATTTGAACTCAGTTGTTCCGGACTCCAAGTTAGCACTCTATTTAGTACATAACCTAACTGACCTTAAATCACATGTCTATGTATTACTTCATATACATTACATTATTTGTCCCTGATAAGAAATCTAAAAGATAGGAAAGTATAATTCTAATTTTAAAAGTAAGGAAACAATTATAGAGAAATGAAGTAATAAGCTAGTAAATGGCACAACCAGGATCAAACTCAGGGTTTCTGACTTTCAAGCACAGAAGCACAGTACTCTTTATGATACTATTAATTTCTAAGCACAAACTTCCAACCTAGGTCTGCTATGAACATTTTTTGAGGAGAGGGGAGTAGAAAAGAAAAAGATGAAGAGATGAATAAGTTCTTGCTGTGAAGGTCTTTCCAGTATTTTCCAGTATATTTATGGAGACGAAGGAATTAGAGGGCAGCTAGATGACACAGTGGTTAGAGTTCTGACCCTGGAGTCAGGAGGACCTGAGTTCAAATCCAACATCAAACTATGTGACTCTTCATAAGTCACTTAACCCTGACTACCTCAGCTTTTCCATCTGGAAAATGTTCTGGAAAAGGAAATGGCAATCTGCTCCAGTGTCATTGCCAAGAAAATCCCAAATAGGATCACAAAAAGTCAGACATGACAAAAACAATTGATAAGGGTGGAAATGGATAAAGTTGAACTTGAAATCAGAAAGTCCTGAATTCAAGTCTGACCACAGATATTTAAACAGCTGTTTGATCCAAGACAAATCATTTAAACTTTCTATGCCTCAGTTTACTTATCTGGGAAATGGTGATAATAATAGTACCTTCCTGCCAGGGTATAGTCTTTAATCAATCTTAAAATTCTCTTTCTTATTAAAACAGAACCACAAACTCTTAAACTTGAAAGGAACTTAGACTCCAAAGAGCCTAGTCAATCTAGGAAAAAAGAATTCCCCATAGCATATCCAATAGACATGCTGACTACCCTTAAAGATCTATTGTGAGGGTGCTGGGGAGGGGTCTACTACCTCTTGAGGTTGTTCCTCCCTCTTTTGGATAGCTGTAATTGCTAGGAAGATTTTTCTTACATTGAACTAAAATATAAGTGTCTGAATTTTCATCTCATTGCTCTTATTTCTGTTCTTCATTCTTTTTTCCTTAATTTCTGTTCATTGAGACAAAAAAGAATAAATCTATTCTTCTTCCATATGATAGTCCCTAAAGTACTTGAAATGAGTTATCATATTTTCTCTAAAACTTCTCTTTTTTTTAGGATGAGACTCTTAATTCGCAACAACCAGTCCTCACATAGCATATGGAGACTCCTGATCATCCTGGTTGGTCTCCTCTGAATTTACCCCAGGTTATCAGTGTTATTCCTAAAATGTGGCAACCAAATAGCACATAAGAATATAGATTGTGCAGGGGACTGGATTGATCATCAAAAGACCTGTTTTTTTATCTTAACTATGTCATTCCCCTATATGACCATAAGCAAGTCCTTTTACCTCTATAGCCCTAAGTATCATCATCTTTAAAATAAGGGAGTTGATCCACAAGGTATTTTCAAGCTAGAAATTCACGATCCTATGAAATCTGATTTGAACAGAAATTTAGCAGGTCTCTTCCATCCCTTCATTTAAGTATTGGTCTCTCAAAGCAAACCAAGAAAACCAACTTTTCTCAGTGTTCTAGTCAACCAGTCACATGGAGCTTGCGGGCTAGTAAAATCTCACATCATTTTCAAAAGCACAGCTATCAAGTCACACTTTCCCCATCCTGTACTTGGGAAGTTGATTTTTTTCATTGACATTTAAGACTTTACATGACAATTCAAATAGTATTTAATCACATATTATATAAGTGATATTATATATAGTCAAAGGCAAATATATTGTTCTGGCAGAAAAAGGATAGATTGGTAGAGTGTTGGGCAAATAGAGAAGAAGGGGCCTTGAAGGATAATTTAAATTAGAGTATCTGGACAATTAGGAAGAAGCAATCATAGATCTGACAAAGGGATCAGTGTGACCAAAGATGTAGAGGCAGGAAAAAATAACAATTCCCATCTATATTGTGCCTTAAGAGGGTATGGGAAGAGAAGATTAAGGAATATTTTTTCATTTTTTTCTCTAAAATCTTTTCATTCTGTCATTTTCCCTTTATTTCTTCCTTCCCCTCTCTTTCATTTTCTGACCATCTTTCTGTCTCTGTCGCTTTCATTTGTTGCTCCTTTCATTGTCTCATTCCTTTCCTTTGCTTTCCTTTTACTTTCTGCCTATCTTCTTCTCTCTGGATACCTTATTTATAATTAACACTGGCTCTGGATACCTTAACACTGATATAATAAAATAATAAAATAACCTCCATTTTTATAGCAATTTAGATTTTACATAAGATTATAGATGTATAACTAAGAGTGACCTGGTCCAACTCTGTCATTTTGTAGATAAGAAAATTGAGGCCAAGGAAGGTTGTGACCTGCCCAAGGTCATACAGCTAATAAGTGCCTGAGGCAGGCAGGATGTGAACCAGATTTTCTTAATTCTGAAACCAGTCCTTTTCCCCCTGAACACCTTATACATTTAGGTCATTTCAGCTTTACAATAACCTTTTGAGATACTGGAGGTATTATAGCCATAATCAGTCCCATTTTGCAGATATGGAAACTTAAATACATGAAAAACATAGAGAACAGATGGTGAAATGGATGTAGAAATGGACTTGGAATCAGAAAATCCTGAATTCAAAATATGAATTTTACAAATAAGGAAACTGAGTCAGATATTTTTAATTAACTTGTCCTGGTCACAGGTTAATTGTCAGAAGTGGGATTTGAGCATTGTAAACCACTCCAAAGGGCATCATTTTACATCATCAACAAATTGAAATATGTATAAAGGCTCTCCCCCACCTCAGGTGCCATTGTGATTGTGATGATCATCTGAAGGAAGTAGAGACTCTAACCTTGAGTGTATTTTTTTTTCTATCAATGACTCAGACCATTTCCTATTTGCTTCTTCTACCATCCAATGTCTTCCTCTAGACCAACCTCTCCCACCCCTTCCCTTCATCAGGGAACAGCACAACCAACAGAACTTGACCTCCCAAAGTTCAGTTCCCTGAGGGGCCCTCCACTCTCAGATTGGTAGACACTTTGGGAATTCCATTTCCCATGCCAAGTTCCTGCCATGCAACAAAACCGTACAGTTTTCTCATTACCCTCCAAGAAGCCGTAATTAGTGAGCAAGGCAGCTGTATTCTCTCTCGCCCTCCTGCTCTTTTTCTCTCAAAAAATAAAATAAATCCCATCCATCAGGATAAATGCCTTTGCCATGGTCCAAAATGTAGATCAGCCAGCATTTCCCTCCCCAGGCCCAAGCTTCAGGGATCCTCCAAGCAGGGATGAAGGACTGGCTGCTGAGCTAGCCTCAGGAATGAAACCTCCTGCCAAGCAGCCTTCTCCCTGCTGCAGCCATCCGCCAGGGGCAGAGGAGGAAGGCAGGATGATCTACCCGGGCACTCTGCCAGCACTAGACCACACTGGAAGGACCAGAAGCCCAGAGATAGTGCTTCAGTCAGTAACAGGCCAGAGCTATGCATCCCCTTCATCTATGAAGGGAAACTCAGCCACCCTGTATGAACTAGGCCCTTTGGGGAGAAATAAAATTCATAGTCTTCATCCATAGAGAGCCTCAGGTCTAATGAGGATATCATGGATCCTGATCTCTGGATCTTTCCAACCATGCTTCCCCAACCTCTGCCCATTTCTTTCTGGGAGACAACAGACATAAACTTCCTACCTCATTCACTTGACTCTTGTAGGACCTCGAGCAAGTCATTTTCTTGAGCCTCAATTTCCTTATCTGTAAAATGGAGGAAATGATACTTGCTCTCTCTCTCTTTCATAAAATTATTGTGACAAAAGAGTTTTATAAACTGAAAGCACTACACAAATATAAACTTTTATTTTAATCAGTGAGTATTTATTATCCCAACATAGCACAGAGTGTCTACTAATAGCTCCCAGAGAAAGGAAGACTGATGGACGTAAGGTGAAATGTAGTTTGAGGACCTGGATAGCCTGACTTCAAATGTGCTAACTCCAATCTTCCCACTGGTTATACTGGAAGGATAGGCTAACAAGTCCTCTTTGTTACCTGAATTTCCTTACCCTCAACCCAACCTTACTCATTGTTCATTCCCTACAACCATTTCCTTCCAATACAAGAAATTCCATTTCTAGCAATGGGGAGGGGCTACAATGAGCCATCTGTATACTCTACCATCAGCTTGTGATGTCCTAATGCCCAATAGATTGTGTTTATGAGATGTCCATGTACAGTCATTGACCAAAGGTAGAGGGACAAGCTTAGATTCAGTCTAAGTTTGGGTCAGTCTATAACCAGATCTATGAGTCACTTCATGGTGGACTATGAGATAATTCTCAGTCAATGTATAGGTTGTCACTCTACTCAATGCTAGAGGTTAATCTATGGTCTAATCTGCTAGATAAATTTGTAGTCTGGATTAGAGGTGTTCTTGTGGTAGGCTTCAAGGATTGATGAGCCTGATCCGATGGAGGATCCAGTCAATCCATAGCAGTTTAATGAAAAGTTTGGGAACTGGATTAGGGAGTCAATGTGAAGCCAAAGTTAGGAATAGTCTATAGTCAGGGATAAGAGTCTCTCCATGATTGGTGATAAGCAGATATGATTAGGGATAGGACCAATCTGGATCTGGGATTAGGGGTAAGTGTATTTCTGGGTGATCAGAATCTGAAGTCCATTTAGAGTAAAATTTGAGAGTCAGTCTAGGGCCAAAATATGTGAGGAACTGAGGGAAGTCAACTATGGTAGGAGATCATTGTGTAGAGATAACCTTCAGGATGAGATGTCAGCCTGTGTCATAAGTTAACAGTCAGTTAGTATCCGGGGTTAGAAGTCATTCTGAGGTCAGGGCTGGGGGCCAGATCTCTAAACTTGCTGCAGATGCAACCTAGTTTCTGAATAAATTTTAATGAGTTTAGAGGGCTAAGTCAGCTTCAAAGAATTCCCATAAGACAAAGGAAGAGATTCCAGATTCAACTTGGAACACCTAGTACCCTAAAAGAAACACTAGTGTCCTTATCCTGAGTGTCCTTTTTTCTTAATATAATTTGTCTCCCTCAGGACTGGAGGATGAGACAGAGAAAAAGTAATGCAAGTTTTGGCTTCTCTTTTGGTTTTGAGAAGGTATCTTGGGACTGTTTACCCCAGCTGGACTCTTCCCATTTGGGAATATAGTTCCAGAGGAACTTTTAGCCATGGAGGGGTTTAAGAGGCAATTTTATTATTTCTTTCCCCATCCCACAAATGGGGACCCACTTGGCAATCAACCATATGAGGCAAAGATATCTATCCTTATTCTCTGACTCTGAATTTATTTCCCTTTCCTTCCTAGCAAGCAGGTCCACTATAACTAGACTTTTCCCTTTCCCTTGTGGAGACCATGCCCAATCTCATCTTTTTTTTCCTTTGCTCACAATACTTCTCCCCTCCCTGGTTTCAGTAATACTGTCATTCCTCCTTTTCATCTGATAATAATAATAATAATAATAATAATAATAATAATAATAATGACAACAACAACAACATTGACATAGCATCCCAAGCAATGTGTTACACTCTTTACGAACATTATTTCATTTGAGCTTTACAACAAACCTAGGCAAAATTATTATCCTCATTTTATAGATGAAGAAACTAAGGAAAACAGGTTAAGTAACTTGCCCAAGGTCACACAGATGATCAGTGTCTGGGACTAGATTTGAATTCAGTTCTTCCTGACTCCAAGCCCAGTGCTCTATTCACTATAACACCAAGCTACCTAATGCAAAGTTCTTTACCCACCTGAGTCACATTTTCTTCACAAGTTTTCTTGAACACAGTTATCTTCATTGCGCTCTAACTTATAGAGAGGAAAACAAAAAGGTAGCAAAGGCAATCTCGGATATTAAGTATAATGTGAGGTTGGGGCAGGGGGAAAATAAGAGATGGAAGAGAGAATGAACTCTGTATTAAAGCAGAACGATTAGAATCAGGGTAATGTGTGCAGTGGATTTTATCAGAGGGATATATAATATGAAAGGAGGTGGCCTGTCATATAGCCAAAGCAAGGAATAGCCAGTGGACATCTCCCATGCTCCATTGGTGTCTCAAGGACCTCAAGAGAGCTAGAGAGAGTCTAAGTATGCTCCCAGGAGAGAAATTTCTGGATGAGAATTCTTAAATGAGTCATGACTTCTATTATGTGAGGTCACAGATCCATGCAAACACTAAGTATATAGACTTTAAAAGTTTATAAAGCACCTTAAATATATTATAATAGAACTATAAAGGTAGAAAGGCAGCTGTAGCATGGTGGACTGAAAACTGGTTCTGGGGACAGAGAATCTGGGTTCAAATCTCATCTCTATTATGTACTAGCTATGTAATCCTGGGCAAGATGCTTCCCCTCTCTCAGCTTCTGTAACCTTAGCTACAAAGTAAGGGGGAGATGTGTAGTTAGATTAGTTGGCACCCATCCTTACTTCCACCTCTAAATGCCATGGCTTTGGGATAACCTAGCCTAATCCTTTCATTTTTTACTAATAAGAAAACTGAGGAACCAACTTTTTTTAAGACTATGATCACTTAAAGTCTGATGTAATTCTCAATTTCATGTAATTATCTACCCAACTAAACTGTTAGCTTCTTGAGGGCAGGAACTCCATCTTCTTTTTTTTTTTTAAATATAGTTCATTCTCCTAAGTGTCTAATTGAAGAAATACAGTGGATATTTACTAAAGATTCAATTGATTATATGTCATCACCATTTTCAAGCTAATCCTGTATCAAGGAAGAGAGAAACAGGGAAAGTGAGAGAGAGACAGAGAGAAAGAAAGAAACAGGAATAGAGATAGAAACACAGAGACAGACAGAGAGACTGAAACAGGGATAGAGATAGAGACAGATAGAAAGACAGAGACAAAGAGACAGAGACAGAGATAGAGACAGGCAGAAACAGAGGAAAGAGTTATAGAGAAAAAGACAGAGAGACAAACAGAAAGATAGAGAGGCAGAGGGAAAAAAGACAAAGATAGAAACAGAATAGGAGGGGAAGAGAGACAGAGAGTTAGACAGAGACAGACAGCAAAGAGAGAAAGAGAGAGACAGACAGAGACAGAAAAGAGAGCTGAGTTCCTTATACAGACTTGATATGTATATATATATATATATATATATAAAGATATATATATATATATATAAAGATTATATATATATATATATATATATATATATATATATATATATATATGTACCAATTTTGTCCAGAAAACCTATATGAGTGGAAAAAGTAGTTTAAACCCTATTTAAACCTTAGGAGAATTGGCCACTTGTAGCCTGGCAGAATGGAGGTCTTCTAATAATATGCTCTAGATGTGGAGAAGCTTATAGGGCAGAAAAAGACAGACAGATGCAGTAGAAAGGCTAGCTGTACCATAGATTGATTTTTAAAAAGACAAAGAGGAATCACAGAAGTAGTTGGAATAGGCAAGATGGAGAGAAATCTGAAACTGAAAGCTCAGTTACCCCCTCCTTGCACCTTAAAGCTTTTTACTGTACTATAAAAACCACTGCTATACAGCATGCCTGCTTGATGACAAAGAGAGATAATTGGCTCTCATGCAGATTTAAGCTCAAAGTTATCAAATAATAATCACATGCAAAAAGGGAGGCAGGCAAATGGGCCTAGAGTGCTGCCTTTTCCAAGGGATTGGGATTTGTTAAAAGTGTCTAAATCATGCTCCCACAATAGAACAGGGAAATGGAGAATTTTTTTTTAAGAAAAGCTTTTCTTTTAATGCTTGGATACATTCTTTAAAGTTCTTTTGTAATTAGGGCCGTAATTTATATAATTTATTTTTAAAATATCTTTTTTTTAATTTCCACCCGGTCCAGTTAAAGTTGAACTGGAAAGCCGTGGTAAATGATTTTTTTAATAAAACTGTTTAAAGGATCCCCAACCTGAAACAGAATAAATATGTGGACTTTCAGAGGGAAGGGAAAAATCATATATTGAAAAAATAAATTTCCTTACCCATTTTACATCCTAGACTTTATTACAACCAGAAAGATTTTTTTAAAATTCTAATTCACTTTCAAATGAAGAAGCTGTTTGTTTATAGCTGGTGGTTCCAATGGTAACTAGGCTAAATAAGTGAACTTCTAGGTGTATTATTAGTCTATTTTAATTCCAACTTCATATAGTACTTAACCTATACTATATTGCATTATTTGTCTTTTTATGTATAGGCCCTACTTCCCCAACTAGACTGTAAGTTCCTCGAGGTTAGAAACAAATCTTACATATTTTTATATTTCCTATAGTAAATTAGTACAGTGTCTTATAGATGGCAGGCACCCATTTGATGGGAAGGAAGATGAAGATGAAGACAAATGTACATATCTTATAGGTAGCTGATGTTTGTCCTTCATTCTTGAAGACCATAACATCTAGAAGGTGACAAGTGCATGTATGGGATTTGAGTAAAGGGGTACTGTGCTATGTCCCCAGCCTACTTTCTCTTCTAGAGTTATCTGGGTCCAATAGTAAGATATGAATCAGGATGACTGGAGATGGCCCTGGATGTGTGGCAATCAGGATTAAGTGATTTGCCACTGCTGGTAAGTATCCAAGTTCAAATTTGAACTCAGGTCCTCCTGACTTCAGGACTAACATTCTACCCACTGTGCCATCTATCTGTCATTCCCCTAATATATATGTTGGCATATCCCAAAGGGCTCTCTCTTTTGGCCCTTCCCATCAGGTCAAAAGCAACTGAAAGTGCTCTTCCAGAGTGTGCCCACCCATGTTCTATGCTCTATACCTGTAAAGACAATGTCACCAGAAGCAACATACAAATGCAGAAGTCTATTTTTGTTGGAAAGACTGAGAAACTAGAATGACTTGAAAAAGAATAAGAATTGCTCAGTTTTGCCTGGGCCATTTGGCAGCAGCTTATATGATGTAAATAGAGGCTTGAGAAAGCTTTTATAGAGTATACATACCTTTCTCCTTCTTCTCTTTTATATCTAAATAAGAAGGGTCAAATAGAATATCATCTCTTTAGCTTAAGTTTTTAACCTCTATTCAGATTCAGGTCCCAATCAGCAATTGTTCTCAGTCATTTATTCCTTGGTGTGAAAGAAGGATACAAGAGAAGATTTTGTCAAAGGAGAAAGAAATAGAGAAATGTATGACCCAAAAGAGTAGGGCTCCACAAAAGGAGACTGACTGTTCTAAAGACAAACTTGAAAAAATTCTATCATAGACCATTTCTGGATATAACAATCTTATGTAGAACTTTGTCAAGGGTTGAACCAGGTTTATTCCAAGAATACTGTCCCTGACTTAATGAACTACTGCCACCCCCCAAAAGGACAACATATAGCCACTGGTGAGGTGGACAATTAGACAATTAGAGACCAACTGCCTCAATCCTCCTCCTCCTCCCAGACACTCCCTCATCTCCACATAGAAAAAAGACTGGACTAACATTTAGGAAATATGATCTCTAGTCCTGATTCTGTCCTGATGTGACCCTGGGAAAATCTTGTCATTTTTTCTAAAAAGTCAAAGTCTTTTTTTTTCCTATAGTAGGTCCGAAAATCTTTCGCCTATTTGTCTCATAGAAATTTCATGAGGCTCAATTGGGATAACAAATTTCAAGATGCTTTAAAAGTATAAAATAGGTGATTATTTTAAAAAATAAGAAGTGATATTATTATGACTTGGGGAAGGTTTCTAATATAATAAAGGGAGCATAACCATGGAAACAAAACTGAAACATCCTGACTCTTCATTTGAGAAAGATAAAGACTGAGAGATGCCAGAAATGAAATTTCCAAAGGAGCCAGAAAAGAGGAAGTGAGGAAGAGAGATGAAGTCGAGACAATAGAGCAAGGAAGGGACTCATGATACATGACTTTCAGAATTCTAAAGCTGACAACTTTTGAAATTTCAGTTTCTTCATTTGTAAAATGTGAATAACAATATGGATTGTACGTTCCAATAAAAAAATAGGAGTTTTCAAAATGCAGTATTTTAAAGAATTAAAACAATTAAAAAGAATAGATATACACACAGAAGTAGGCAAATCAATAACAATAATAAATAGCATTTGTAGAGAGATTTAATTTTTGCAAAGTGCTTTACAAATAGTACCTCATTTTAATTCCCAACAACTCATTTTACAGATGAAGGAATTGAGGCAGAGATTAAATGATTTGTTCAGGGTCATCAAACTAATAAAAGAAGCTGAATTTGAACTCAGAGATTCTTCTCTCCCAGTATTTAATTAAGGGCTAGACATGCAGCTCAAGTAATTTGTTGCAAGAGAAATTTAGAGGACTGAGCAATTCCTTACTGCTGGCTAGATTTGTCATTGGTGACACTTGAGCTCTTCCCTAAAAAAAAAGAAGTAAGAATTTGGATATCAGTAAAGAGGGATGGAAAAAACAAGCAAATTAAAGAGCATGGTCAAAGGCTCAGAGATAGCAATGAGAGAGTCCAGGACAGGCAGGGGACTGTGAAGAGACCAGAACGACTAGAGATGAAGATTCAAGAATCCTCATGAAAATCATCAAATTTTTCCCATCATACATAAGTCCCTTTTATATGTCCCTCAGGACCATTCTCTCAGAATTCAGAAGCACGCAGGCAGGCACTGGATAAGTGGTCAGTTCTCACATTGGAAGTTGAGCTTTCACTGAATAGGGATATAATGATATATATATACATTCTATGACCCAAGAAACTTCCAGTATAGTTGGAGAGAAGCCCATGGAAGGGTATGGTTGCACATATATATGAATCTGGAGCAATCCAGAGCAATCTGGAGCAGGTTGTGCTAAGCATCAAGATATACCCATGATATTGAGTTAAGAGGGGGCTTCAGCGAGGCTGAAGCAGTTACAGAGAACTTCCAAGAGGAGTCAGGACTGTAAGGCAAACTTGAAGGATAAATCTGGTTCAGATATAGGAAGAGATGACCTTAGGGAAGGGAGATGGAGACAGCTCAGATGAAGAATTTTCTGGATCTCTCTTCTCTTTCCCCCTTCTCAAAACTGCTTGGGAATCCAGCAAGAAAAATATTCTGCTGCTCTCACACATGAAGATTAAGACCATATTTGCACATGAAAGAAATGCACATTCCATTACTTCACCAATTTTGCCAACATTTCCTGAGTGTGTCAGACCAAAGTGGGGAAGGGGAGGGGAAAAGGGAGGGGGTTCATCTCCAGTGCCAGGTAAGTACTTCAAGAGTTTCTACTTTTGCAGCCCACTTCTAGAATCTAAAGACAGGAGAGAAGATCCTTCCCGCTTCCATCTCCATGAAATCATTCCATCTCATCTTCCTTGTCTCCCCCTCCCCAGTCATTCAACACAATACTGCAACCTGTTTTCAGAGATTTGAGATGTTCACAATCTGTACAGATGCAATCCCTCCCTTGTAAAATTGGGAAATTGGTCAAGTTGCTTTGTGGACCCTTCTTACCTGCCTATCCTGACCCATACTCCTCCCATTGTATACTACTCTCCTGCCTTTCAGTACCCACATCTGGTTGCCTTCTCTCCACTTCAGTCTCCAGTTTGTCCTCCCATACCAATAATAACCCATACCCTAGACCAATCCTATGGGATTGACAGCAGGGGGAGATGGAGACAGTTACCTGTCCCCCAAACTCCATAGGGGAATAAAAATTCTTTCTCTCCATCACCTCAGCCCCCAGCTGCTCCTGTCACAGAAGGACTCCAAGAACTGAGGGGCCCCCAGGCCACCACCTTGTCGCCAAGGAGACAGCAATTACTCTAGAAGGTTGTTTTTTCCCCCCAAGATCTGATGAACTGCCCGCCATTACCCTCCTCCCAACCTTCCCACCCCCCCTCGGCCAATCGCTGACTTTGCGCTAAAGGTCACGTTGTGCAGTAAATGTTTGCCTTCCAAAATGACAGATTCCCTCTGTTTGGGGGTAAGCATGGCAAAAGAGAAACCATTTGTCAAAGTATTTATAAAGTGGGTCTAGTTGCTGGAGTTGCATTCCCTTAAGGTTAAAAAAAAGAAAAATAATGTAGAAAAAAATGGATGGAAAAGAACAATATAGTTTAAGTTGTCTTGTGGATCAACTTTCCTTTTTTCATATGTTATTTCCTTTTTAAAATTTATTTACTTAAATTTTAATTTACAAAATAGAACAAATATTTCTATAATGGAGAATAAAAAAGATGATGTACTTTTAATTTCTACTATAATAAATACCTAAATTAATTTCAAAGGACCTATGAAAGAAGGCACAATCTGCATCAAGTGCAAGAACTGATACAGACAGTAATATATATGTATATATACATATATGTGTGTATATTTTTGTCTAATGGTAGCCATGGTGGGGGTAGAGGGAGAAAAAAGGGGGGAGACATATGTTATTTCTGTCCATTTAGTATATGCAAGGTCTTGTGATAACCTGGGGTGGAGGGACATCAAAAAGATGAACAAGACAAAGTTCCTTGCCCTCAAGGAATCGACAGTGAAGTAAAGGAGACAATATTCCTGACAGCAACCAAAGGGATCTTATAGTAAGTCCCAATTACTGGGGACAAATGTCTTTCAATTATAAACAAAGGAAAGAGAGAACAAGGTGGACTGGAGGTATCCAGGAAAGACTCCTTGAAGAAGGTAGGATTTAAATATTTAAATTTAAATTTTAAAAGGAGAATAAATGAGACTGGGATAAGGAGATTCAGAAGAGAGATCTTATTGGGGATATTGAGGAAAAGATGGTAGGAAAGAAACTTTAGATGGCTCAAACAGCATCTCTGTTGTGACTGCAAAGAGGGTCATATAATGTGAAAGTTGGCAAGCTCCTTAGAGATGATTTGGGCTAGGATTTCCTCATTTGACAGATGAAGAAATAGGTCAAGAGTAGGAAAATGTTTTACCAAAGGCCACACAGTGGCAAGAGCTAGGTCTCTTGATTTGCTCAAGTCTAGAACTTTTTCTCAATCCAAATTCTCAATTACTTTCTGATTATTGGGGTCTAATTTGCATAAATATAGGTTTAACAACAATAAGCACTAAAGCAGCAACAATAGTAGAATTTAAATAGAACTTTAAGGTTTGTAAAGTATTTTGCAAATATCTCATTTCATACTCACATCTCCATCTTACAGAGGAGGAAACTGAGACAGACAAATGTTAAGTGTTTTGTTCAGGGTCACACAACTGGTGAGTGAGGTGAAGTGAGATTTGAACTCACGTCATAGTGTTAGGATCCCAGGCTCCCAGAATTTTAATGTTGGAGAGGACTATAAAATGTGCCCTTACTCAACATTCATCTTCTGCTACTGATATTTTGAATAAGTAGGACCCCAATCTGGAATGCAATTCCTAATCCAACAATATAGTTCAAGTGCTAACATGCAGAGAAGTCTTTTTTTGTTCCCTAATGTCTTAACAAGGACTCAGGGTAGTATGGAATGACAACAGTTGGGTCCAAGAAAATGTGGAGCTCACAGTGACTTAGCTGCTAATGGGTGATACTCACAAGACAAAGGTCAGTCAGGAATAATGATGGAGATGGGTTTCTTAGAATTCTAGATGGATGCGCAATTCCGTAGGAATAATGCACTTTCTCCCAAACTAATAACATGTGGTGAGTTTTATAAGGTTCTTATCTAACAGAACCAGGCATGGAAGGGAGGAATGGAAGAACCTGCACTAGGAGTGGTGAAGCTGATTCGTGCTGGTTAGGAGAGAGAAGAATATTAGGAAATTAGAGGCTAGTTGATATTCAAATTCCCTGGTGGCCTGAAAGGGGCTTCAGGGCCATTACTCTAGCTTTCTGATTCAGATTTTTATTTGGTTTGTTTTTGTTTGTTTTTTGTTTGATTTTTTTTCTTTTTAGCTTCAGGGACTGCTTTCTTTAGCAAGTCAGGGAGGCTAGCTACTGTGTTCCTTACAGATAATTGTTATGTTTCTCTCTCTCTCTCTCTCTCTCTCTCTCTCTCTCTCTCTCTCTCTCTCTCTCTCCCTCCCCCCTCCCTCCCTCCCTCGATTTTGTTTTTCTAGCTCTCTTTTTGTCATTGTCTCTCTCTTCCCCATCTTTTAAAATTACTTTGTATAATTTTCTTAATACTTCATATTTAAGGGGCAGTTAGGTAGTACAGCGGGGAGGGGGGCAGCTAGGTGGCACAGTGGATAGAGAGGCCCTGGAATCAGGAGGACCTGAATTCAAATTTGACCTCAGACACTTAATAATTACCTAGCTGTGTTACCTTGGGCAAGTCACTTAACCCCTTGCCTTGCAAAAATGAAAAAATGCTACATGTTTACATATATGTTTACATTTTTACATATTTACATTTTATAACTCCCCACTAGAATATAAACTTGATGGCAGAGGCTGCCCCATTTTGGACTATGCCTCCCCTGCACCTACCTTATCCAGGTCTTGCACAGATTTGGAGCTTAATAAATGGGTATAGAATTTAATTATGGGTGAGGAAACAATTTCAGAGAGGGTGAGTGCCTTAGTCAAAATCAAACAGGTACTAAAGGGTCTGGTCTCCTTTTTGTTTTCTGGACTTTCCCCCTTGAAGAGCACCTATTATCTCTAAGCAACCCTATGCTGTTAGCAGTACATAGAGCATTGTAAAGGGAACAATTATTGTCTTGTATCAGTCACAGTAATATGGGGCCAGACCACAGCTGGGAAGAATGGCAAAGTCATCAGATGAAAAAATATTGAGCAGCATAGCCCTAGAAGAAGGAAGGAATATTTGGGGTTTGGTTTGCGTTTGGATTTGGATTTTGGTTTTGGAGATGGGGAATTTCACAGATGGACAGGTTGTCATGGGTCTCACTATCACAAGAACTCTTTCACTTCCTCCTCAGCTTCCCAACCCCTTCAGAGAAAGGACTCAGCTTTGAATCTTTCAAAGAGCATTAGGGGTCCTCTCACCCCTCCTTCCCTTGTGTTCCCACTTCCAGAGTGTCCTCACCAAAAAGCCAGCAGCTCCTGGGCATAAACACACACACACACACACACACACACACACAAACACACCAGCAACAGCTGGCCCATGTTCCACGTGGCTGCCCCCATGACATTTGTCAGCCCAGAGGAGGGCTGATCTACCTGGGCGTACCTGGCACTATCCATCAGCACAGCAGGGAGCAGGAAGATGGGAGCTAGGGTACTCCTTCCCCACCCCACCTCCACCACACCCTGAACAGGTTTAAACAGCTGAGCACATAATGGGAGCCACAGCCTGAGTCCAGAACACCTGCCCCAGAACTTCTGTCAGGTAATTAGCAGAAGCAAATGGGTCACTGAGGAACCAGCTTCCCCTCCCCACCACCACCTCCACCGCTACCTACATCAAGAAAGTGTTCTCCATCTCCAGCATCTTTCCTATTTTATATCCATCCTGCATATCACAAACTGATCTTTTTAATGCTCAGCTCCTAGAACTAGAGCCCTAATTAGCACAAGTCAAATGAATCTTTGCTCCAGGGCACTGACAAGATTGAGTTTGGTGGGGCAGCCTCACTCCCCCAGTAATTGCCATTCTTTGCCTCCCCTTATGTTCTTCCAAAAGACTTAAAAGACCATTTAGCAAAATCAAGATCATTCCTAGCTTACCACTAGTCCCAGGAATCTATACTAAATGACCTCCCCTCTCCTTACCCTTCTTTTTCCCCTCTCCCCCCCTCCCATTCCTCTTTCTCCTCCTTCTCCCTCACTCCCTTTCCACTTCACCCTTCTCACCTTGCCTCCCTTATTGTTTTCCTTTCCCTGTCTCTTCTCCCCACTTCTCTTCTCCTCACCCTCCTTTCCCCTTCTTTTCCTTCTCCCTTTCCCCACAATCTCAACTGTTTTATTCTAATTAAAAAAACATTCCTAGTTTCAGCTTTGCACATGACCACAAATTTTGAGATTGAAGAAGTAATTTACATTCATCATCCCATTTTACAGATAATATAGTTGTACCCTAGAGGTTGCCTGAGGTCACATAGCTAATAAGTAGCAAATTCAATTTTCACATTCAGGTTTTCAGAGCCCATGTTCTCTCCATATTCCCTCTGCTCACAAACCTTCAGAGACTTGAGCAGACAGGAGCTGAGGTTCTCAAAATATTTTTCCAACTCTAGATCTGATTCTTTTGTTCTTCATGTACCTCTTCTCCTTTCACTCCAGTCCAACCGATCTTCCAATTGACCCAAGGATGGCTTATTCCTGACTTGAAATCTCACCTACACCCCATCTCTCCTCTCTACTTAATCCAAATCTTATCCAAGCTTTAAGGCTCTTCTTGAGTCCAGACTTCCTAGAGATAGCTCTTGGAGTCTGGAAGACCTGAGTTCAAATTTGACATTAAATTTACTAGTTAAATGACCTTAGTCAAGTATCAAGTTCCTCAATTATAAAATGAAGGTGATAATAATAGCACCTACCTGGCAAGGTTTCTGTGAAAAATAAAATGAGATGTTTGTAAAAGGCATTTTACACAATAACTGCTTTATATCAAGTACTATATAACTATTTTCTAAAGACCCATCTCTTCCATTAAGCTTCGCCTGAATATTTCATGGCCAAGTGATTTTCCCTTTTTATGAACTCCTATTACATTCATAGTCAAATCGTATAGCTTAGCATGTCAGCAAGTTACTCTGATTCATCTGAATTAATTAATTTATTTATTCAATTAATTGTTATTGAATGTCTCCTTGGGGTAAGCCATTATGCTAGATACTATGGGAGACCAGAGGATGCTGGTCTGCCCTCACTGAGGCTGTAGTCTATCAAGGGGAGAAGAGAGTACTGGAGAAGGGCAATGCCTCTGCTCCCATTAGGTAGGAAACCCCACATTGAGTGGAAACTGACCCAAGGTTACTATATAGGAAGTATCAAGGACTGGTAAGCAAACCTTCCTGATTTAAAGCCTTCTTTTTTTTCCCTCATCTTTTCAATGGGATTCAAAAGCAATGGTCCTGGGACAAGTCGATATCCTACTATTATTCTTTTATATTAAATATTCTCCAGACTGTTCACAGGTAGATAAAATTATTGCTTTTTTTAAAGATGAATAAAATAATGGGAAAAAAGATGAATTAGCATATAAGTTCATCCTTTCTAGGCTCACTGAAAGCATACACAACATAATTAGAGCATTAGACAGGATAAGTGATAACATGCACTTCATCCTGTTCACACATGAATTTTTCTCTTCTCTGTGGTCTCTATATTTTGAAAGCTTCCCATTCTATACAGCTTGGAAATTATTATGATTTTGTCTAGCAGCATTTATTATTTATTCCTCTGAATGGGGATAATATTTTCCATAGCTAGTCTAATACAATTGTCCTAGCTCTCTGAACTGCTGAGAGGAGCTGCTTCCATCAGAGTTGACCATCTCACAATGTTGTTTATGTGTACATTGTTCTCTTGGTTCTGCTCTCTTCACTCAGCATCAGATCCTGTAATTCATTTCATGCTTCTCTAGAGTCCAACCATTTATGGTTTCCTTTTTTTTTTAAATTTTTTTTTTTGCAAGGCAATGAATGGGGCTAAATGGCTTGCCCAAGGTCACACAGCTAGGTAATTATTAAGTATTTGAAGTCAGATTTAAATTCAGGTCCTCCTGACTCCAGAGCCAGTGCTTTATCCACTGAACCACCTAGCCACCCCCTTTTATGGTTTCCAATAGCACAATAGTATTCCATAGTATTCATGTACCATTACTTGTTTAACCATTCCCCAATTGGTAATTGATGTGCATCCCCTCAATTTCTAATTCTTTGTCACTCCAAAAAGAGGTAGCAGCATTTAATAAAAAGATTTTCAAGTTTCTATGGATCAACGTTATATCAAGACAACTACAAGCAATAGTTTGGTCTGTGATAATGGGAAAATTCCAGGAGAATTTATTGGTTGAGATCTCAAAAAGTATTTTGAGTTTCATATTTGTAATGTGGAGATTTCTCATTTGTTAGCCTCTGAAAATTAGCAGACTTCCTTTTTTTAAGGTTTTTTTGGTTTGTTTTGCAAGGTATTGGGGTTAAGTGGCTTGCCCAAGGCCACACAGCTAGGCAAATATTATGTGTCTGAGGTTGGATTTGAACCCAGGTCCTTGTGACTCCAGAGCCGGTGCTCTATCTACTGTGCCACCTAGCTGCCCCTTAAATTAGCAGACTTCTGAAGCTGAATCATTCTAGCCATTAGATCATGTATGTTGAATTGAACAATAGGTGTTGAATTTTTATAACCTTCAATGATGTGTTGAAATTCTATTGTTTCCAAGGATAACATACATTAATTCCTATATCTGGGTCCTTCAATCTCTTCTCCTGGGAACCAGGAAGGCTGAATCTGATGGATTTCTTGGGTTGGGAAATTCTACCTATTATAGGCTAAAGTAATCTAGTGTCAGCACTAAGTCTACTACAAAGTTAGCCCCTGGTAAACTGAGGAGGTAAGTCAGATAGGGTGATTAGGCTACCTAAGAGGGATAAGTAAACCCTCCCAGGCCAGAAATGGAAAAGATCAAACCTTTGTGCCATCAGGCCCATGAGGAGTTTTACACTTCCAGCCTGCACATGTTGGGAAAAACCCAGCCTCACAAAAATAAATAAATAAAATAACACTTTTCTCATTTCTGCTGATATTTATCTGATCCTAAATTACCATCATAAACTCTTCTGCTTCCTTGAACAAATCCACACTTGTTCAGTGTGTTTCTTAATATGCTATTGACTGAGTTCATATGGATTTCACCTGTGATGGATCTTTTCATCCTTCCATTCTTGAATCTTACTATTTCATAACTCTATTCAAAGTTAAATTATTTTGAGTTGTTTTCACCAAATCCAGTGAAATATCAACTTTGACTATTACTCACTAAAGTACAGTCTACTTGATCCAAATGGATTTCTGTAGTTTATGACCTGTTTATCATGAACTTTTGATATCTATCAGTCCTCTTCCTCCTTTTTGGCATGGGAGTGTTAATCTTTCTACAGTTGCCTTAGGTTGATTGGTACTATGTTTCATTAATAATATATGGGCTTCTGTTAAGACTTTCCAAATTTGTTATAGTCCACTTCAGTAATGAAAATATATGTTAAGATGGATAATATATGGATATTGATTCAAATGCATTCTTTATGCTATTATTACTTCATCCTCATCTTTATGTTTGATGAGGTTTCAGTGAAAGAAGATCCTAAGAGAAATCACTGCCCTATGACTTAAGTCTAATGTCTGATGAACATTTGATAAACACTCTCTCAGGTAGAAAAATTGTCATCATTATGGTCATTTGTAATTAAACAAAAATATCGGTATACAAGTTTCTTTTCTATAGTCTTACAGAAAAATATCTTTAGGACAACTTCTCTCAACTACAGGAAGATGGAGGTCATTTCTATTTCTACCTATTACTATATGGTTTGGATTTCCTTTTCTAGGTCTGTATATTCTGAGAGTTTTTCATTCCCTGTGGTTTAGAAGTTATGAACATGTCATATGCGACCTCTATTAAAAGTGATATTCTTAAATTTTTGTGGCTCTATGCTTTTTAGTTGTTTTTAAGTCATGTTGACTCTATGTGACTCCATTTTGGATTTTCTTGGCAAAACTACTGGAGTGACATGTCATTTCCTTTCCCAGCTCATTTTACTTGTAAGGAAACTGAGGCAAAGAGGGTTAAATGACTTAGCCAGGGTCACACAAGTCTAGACTCCAAGTCTGGAACTCTATGTACTATAGCAATACCTATCTCCCTAGGTTCTATGTTTGATCCAGTTAGTTATGGACAATAGTTTTACCTGTGATGATATTCCAGGTCTAAAATAGTTTATCTGTTGAATTCTCAAGGATTTTTTTTTTGTGAGGTGAGCAATTTCTAATCTTTCATTTTATGAAGAATGGCAAGTTTTTAATCTATTATTCTTGCCACTTGAACACGTCTTTAAAAGCATTTGACAGGTACTATATTTTTTGTAGGGTGGTTTGGTGGTGCAGGGAGGGGTCAAGAAAAGACATTACTGAACAATGACAAAAATATTTTTGCTACTTGCACTGATATGCTGTGGTTATTGTCATGTCATCATCAATATCATCATCATCATCATCATCATCACCACCATCTACATCTTGTTTTTCTCCTATTTGCCTACAATTCAGATAGAAACAGTCTTGGCATGTTCTAGAGACTTTTGCATAGGAAGATAAAATGACTGCTTTTGTAGTTTAAAGTTTTTGTCAAGTACAGCTGCAACAGTAAGTAGCAGCAGCAGCATAGAATAATAATATTCAACTGCTTTGCAGAAAGATCTGTGTTCAGAACCTTCCCCTGGTACATATGGCTATGTGACTCTGGACAAATGACTTAAGTTCTCAGTGCCCCTAAAACTGCAAGTTTCAGAGAAAGTGCTGACCTGCATTGACAGAGGGAGTTTCATCATCCAGGCATTCCTTCTATGCATGAAATCACCCAACCAGTTGCTATCCTTAATTCTACTTGTACTATTCATACTGCATTAAGTGACTCAGTGAATACAGATTACCAGTTAAAGAATCAGGAGGAACTGAGTTCCAAATTTGACCTCAGATACTTACTAGCTTTATTATTCTGGACAAATCACTTAACTCTATTTGTCTCAGTTTCCTCATCTGTAAAATAAGCTAGAGAAGGAAATGGCAAACCACTCCAGTAGTTTTGCCAAGAAAACCCCAAATGGGGTCACAAAGAATCAGTTATGACTAATTAATTAAACAACAAATATTTATACTACCTTTAATAGTAGTGGCCAACTGACTGATTAGTGGAGGAGCTACCATTCTCCCATATTCATGCTAAAGAAAGAATATGCCTCCCTGGAAAGAATCATTCTTTTCCTTCTTATTCACCAGATATAGGAACAGTTGCAATTGTAACATTTTCTAGTCCAGAGTAGCTCACAGACCTCTGGGGTCTTAGCTATCCATCCTGATGTGAGAGAATCATAAATGACTGACTGGTGTATGGATTCACTGGAGAGGACTTCACTTTGCCATTCAATGAATAAAACCAGACCCAGATAATGTTTCTAGTTATTATGTCAAAGAAACTAAAGAAAAACTTACCTGTGGGTCCTGAGAGCCAAAAAGGATTCTGAGCATGAAAACATCCAGGATGGGTTTTTTTTCCCCTATTGAATCTTTTTATCCTTCTTCCCTTTTTGGCTGTCCAGCACTGTGACTGTCACTGGTGATCCAAACTAAAGCTTTCTCTGCCTCAGAATAACAAAATGTTCTCAAAAAGGTAGGCTTCTAAACCATTTTAGTTATCTTAAACCATCTATGCCACTGACCTCATTTTTGAAAATGCATCCATTCAACATGCATTTATCATATATCTGCTAAGAGTTAAGGTCTGCTCTCAATGGGAAGGATACCAGGTGCCTAGTACCATCACCACTAACAACCATAGCAACCACAGTATTTTCACAGAAGAATAAATATAAAATATCAATAACAAGGAAACAAAGTAATTTGTAAAAAAAAAGGAAAGGCACTTGGCAAGCTTTTCAGTAGGAGATATTTTAGCTGCGTTCAAAAGAAGCTAGGAAATCTAGGAGGCAAGAAGTGCTTTTCAAGCTGGTTAGGGGTCAGGTTGAATGGAAGACTTTGGACAAGCATTATCTCTTTTTATCCTCAAACAATCCTGTAGAGGTAGGTGTTTTCATTAATACTGGGAGGTAGGTACTATCATAATTATTCCTATTTCACAGATAAAGAAATTAAGGCAGCCAAGGTTGTCAAGTTTGCCCAGGAAAACACAGCTATTGTCTGAAGTTGGATTTGAACTCGGGTCTTCCTGATTTCAGTTTTGTACCACCTAGGTACTTCACAGGAAACACTAGCAGAGACTTCTCTCCTTTTCTTTGGTAGATGATGTTTTAAAATAAATTTCTCATTAATCCTTTTTCCTTCACAGTGCTTTCACTTATCCATCCTAAAATTCTCCTTTCCAACTAAAAAGTATAGCTAAGCAACACACTGATCATATCATGATAATGTGTGCTTCGTCTTTCATGCATAGCCCACCACTATCTGCATAGAGGAGGAAGCAAGTTTTCCCATCAGATCTATGAAGTCAAAATTGGCCCCTGTATTAACCAGAATGTCTTTTCTCTTTATACTTTTGCTACCTTGTTCCCTTAAAGAGCTTAATCCATCATCACTTGGATTTAGGATTTAGAATTATATGATACCTTAAAGATAATCTATTCTTAACCCTTTATTTTACTATATAAGAGTAAACTAAAGACCAGGAAGAGAAAGTACATGAATAGGAAATCATAGAGCTGGGGAGTTTTGCCTTTAATTCCTGTACTTTAGCATCTACATCAAATTTGGTGAGATAACAAGGAGACATAGCAGCAGGGGCCATGTTTATCTTTATTTGCTGTGTGTCCCCTGTGAGAGGGTAAGATCCTTGAAATCATGGATTGAGGTATTTCTCATTACTATATTCTCCTTCCCCCACCCCAATTTCTATGTAATTAATTAATTAATTAATTAGCATATATTAAGTACTCCTCTATAGTATTGTACTACTAGGGATGTAAAGACAAAAACAAGACAGCTCTTACTCTTAACAAAGCATATGAAAAATAAATAAAAGGTAATTTCAGGCAGGATAGCACTTGTAGTCTATGGGAGACAGAAAGGAGATCAGAAGAGGCTTCAAGCAGAGGCTGATGCCTATGCTAAGTTCAGAAAGAAGCTAGGGATTCCTAGAAGTAGAGGAGAGGAAGAACCTTTCAGGCATGGGCAACAGACAGTCCAAAGGCATGAAGACCAGTTGGGCTGAACCATAGTGTAGGAAAGTGAAAAATGTATATGGACTCAATCCACAGTTGTAAAAATGAATTGGAAGTTTCTATGTTACCCTCCCACTCTGTGTTAAATACTGTGGGAGACGCAAGAGAAAGGAATGTCCCTGCTCTGGGGAGTTTTACAGCTGAGTTGAGGATTCATGATTAAGACATCATGAAAAAAATTAAGAAATCATCCAGGAAAGAATATAATTAAGGCAGCATCATGAAGGATAGGGAAAGAAGGGGTGATGGGTAATGGGAGATTATAGACCCCAGAACAAGACCACAGATAGCATCCATATCAACCCATCCTTCTTCTTGGTCATTTGACAAAATGAAAATCCATGTCCTCAGAGGGCACTGTATCTAACAGAAAGAGCCAAGGGATTTGAGTTCTGGTCCTGATCTTGTATTTGTCCCTAGAGGAAATCCTTTAACATCCCTAGGCCTTGGCTTCCCCAATTTGTCAAGGGAGGACAAACATTCTCCCTACTTCACTGGGTTGCCATGAGTATCAAATGAGATCATGTCTGCAAAAGGCTTAAGAAACATAAAAATGTCAAGAGAATGACTGACCTTTGTAAAGTTAAAAGCCCAATCCTAATTTAATGCAAGGTTTTAAATATTGGTTTGGGGTATGACTCCTACCCCATCCCCCACATCTACATGAAAGATTGTATAGGGATGTTCTACTGAAGCTAACCAGATCTGTTTCAGCTCTGGAAACTGCATAGTGTGGTAGAATAAAAACAGAAACCCTTGGATCTTGGAATTAAAAGAGTTAGAATCTTTCAAATCCAGGATCTACTGCTTAGCTGGACAATCTTTGGTTTGTCCCTTAACTTATCAAGGCTTCAATTTCTTTCTTTCTTTCTTTCTTTCTTTCTTTCTTTCTTTCTTTCTTTCTTTCTTTCTTTCTTTCTTTCTTTCTTTCTTTCTTTCTTCCTTCCTTCCTTCCTTCCTTCCTTCCTTCCTTCCTTCCTTTCTTTCTTTCTTTCTTTCTTTCTTTCTTTCTTTCTTTCTTTCTTTCTTTCTTTCTTTCTTCCTTTCTTTCTTTCTTCTTCTACTTCTTCTGCTTCTTCTCCTTTCTTGTTTCTTTTTCTTCTGTAAAGTCTCCTGTCTACCCTACCTTGGTGAGGAGCAAATGAGATGAGGGATACTATCTACCTAAAAGGGATGAATAGCATTTTGCTGTCCTTCTCCACCGGCTGTGGGGCATTGCAGGAAAGGCAGAGGACATTCATTGTAGGCATCACGAGGGCAACCATTTGTGTCAATACACGGGTGGGTCTTAACACGCTGGGAGCCAATCAGTGGGTGTCTCTTGGCTGACTTAGTTTTTTGGGTCCGTTGTGTTTCCCCAAACAAGCTTATACAATTAGTTTCTTCTTGTTTCCTAAATTATTTTTGCCACTGCTAATTATTTCACACTCCATATACAAGAGTTATTGGGGTGGGTAATGGGAGGCGAGGGATCACTTCGAAGGAGCATCACCAGCTCCATGAGGTTCAGGCAACTCTGATTTGTTTTTCTGCTCAACCACCCAGAGAGAGAACGTTAAAATGCCGACACAACAGGGGAGGAGGCAGAGGAAAAACAAACATTGGGTCTGACTTTAAGGGGCTAGGAAGAAAGCAGGTCCTTCCAAACTCCAGTCAGCCATGGTGATGTGGAGGCATTTGCAGAGTCTTTATCTGGAAAAGACAATAGAGCCAATTCATTGATCTGAGGAGCAGAGGTAGGGGAAGGGGGAATGTCCTTTCCCTTCTACATATAAGAGAAAAAAGTGTCAGTTTCAGGAATCTAAGAGACAGCATTGGAATCTGTGATGGAATAAAATGCACAGAGAAAAGAGGTGCAGCCAGTTCCCCAAAAAAGGATGAGGCAGCACCTGATGATGATGAGGCCTTCCAAAGGCAAGGAGAAAGTCATTTGCAGCCCAGGCTGAAGGGAAAAAATCCTAAGGGAATCATTCTTCCCAGAGGTAGTCCAAACTAGGAAGAGAAACTGTTTTAGAAAGGAAAATATACAGCCTGACCCTGCTCTGAGGACAAGTATCCAACACATTTTCTGAACCATCATTCAAGGCTTTGTCAGAGATAAGAGCTAAGGCAGAGGTAAAAAAAAGGTGAATCACAGAACTGATTCAAGAGTTCATCATCATGTGACCTTCAACAAGTCTTTGGACCTCAGTTTTCTTATCTAGAAAATGGGGAGGAGGTGGTTGAACTGGTAACCTCTGAAGTGCCTCTTATACGCTGCTTGCATTGTAAATAACTTTGTGGATAAGCCCTGGCTGCCACAGGGACTATCATTTATCCAGGGACTCTTTTTAGTCTAAGGTACTCCCCTGTGAAAGAAGTCTAAAATGGTTTAGAAAAGTCAGCATAGAGGGAAAAGCTAACTCAATAATAACTGTTCCACACTCAAATATAAATGGAGAAAATAGTTAAGAGTACAGTAACAGCTAGTATTTGTGTTAACACTCAGTTTTTTCAAACACTATCTTCAAGGATAATATTTCATTCATCCTCAAAACACTCCCAAAGAGTAGGGAGTCTGGTATATATAATTATCCCCATTTGTCAGATAAAAAAACCCAAACCTTGAGAGATTAAATGACTTATCCCAGTTAGATGTAAAATAAGACTAGAATCAAGATCTACTGCCTATCATCCTAGGACTCTTTCCCACCAAACAATTAACAATTAATTTCATTCTCCTGGGACTTGGTGGAATTAAGCTTCTTGTCAAGTCCAGGTCAGGAAAATCTGTATTCAAATCTTGCTCACACCCTTGCTAGAAAAGTCACTTTAACTTTACTCTCTGCCTCAGTTTTCTCATTTGAAAAATGGGATAATAAAAGAACTGTGTCCCAGAATTATTATGATGATCAAATGTGATAATATATGCAAAGTGCTTTACAAACCTAAAAGTGCTCTGTAAATGTAGGCTAATATGGCTATCATCATGGAGTCCAATTCTGATAAACCAAACCTGTGTGGTTTCTTAATCTTGCCATTGCATTTTGTGTGGTTTATTGACAAGAGGGAAAAGTAGAAATAGAAACATTATCTTTGAGGACAAGGTCTGCTTATTTTGCAATTATTGTTATATCCCCATAATTTAGTACAGGGAATTGCACACAGTGGGCACCTAATAAAAGCAGAACTGAAAAAGATAGTGCCATCTAAAAGATTGTTTCTAACCTAGATTGGATGATGCATGAACTTGCTGCCTAATTTTTTCTTTTAACCCCATATAGTAGTTTGGCCCCATAATCTTTTGTCTAGACTAGGAGCCTATGCCATTGTGAGATACTGCTTTATGGCCCCACAAAGACAATAGAGACATTCTATGAAGAATAATACCCATGGATTTTGAACATGTCCAATGGACCAAACTCATTTGCTAGTTTCCAAGTCCATATTTAATTTAGCCTCAGTCAATCCGGAATACTCTTTTTGATATTAGTGATCACCCCATATGCTTAGATAATCATCATGCAGTGGTTTCTCCCCCCTTCTTTAATCTATGAAGAGAAAAAGCACTCATTGAAAATAATATTACAGATGTCCATCACCTAGAACAGGAATAATTTAGCTCACTTAATAGCTGACATGAACTTGGTTCTTTAAAGCTTACAAAACACTTTGTACATATAAACTCATGTGATTATTAATACAAATTTTTGAGAAAGATTCTATAGGAATGTTTTTATTTTATCAATGAGGAAACTGAGTCTCTGAGAGATTAAGGGACATACCCATGGTCATCATACAGTGGCAGGATTCAAACTAAGTTTCTACTGATGCCAAGTTCAACCTTCTTTACACCATACCACAAGTAACAATCCTTTTTATTACATTGAATCTTATTTCCTTAGGGAGGCAAAGGCACAAAAAAGAACTGATAATTCCTTGCTCAAAATATCCAAAGGTAATGATGGGGAGATGGGGAAAAAGGTAGAGGTATCTCTGATGTCTACTAATGGTGAGAGAGTTGGGCTGCTCATCAAATAAACCCTGACTTCCACCCCCCACCTCAAAGCCCCCAGTTGCCAGAACTCTGGATCTGATGGGTTGGGGTGAAGTATAGTTTGAAAGAAAGCCAGGATCACTTTCCCAATGTCTTCATCACAGCTCTAAGTCAAACCATCTTAGCTCCTCTCAGTTTTGGCCATCTTAAGTGTGATACCAGGTAAGAAACTTTATCGTTTGGGGTAACAAAAAGGGAAGGGGGGAAAAGAGGAAGAGAGCAAATATTTTTAAAACATCTAATAAGTTTCAGACACTGAATTAAACACTTTACAAATATCTTATTTGACACTCACAATAAATCTAGGAAATAGGTGCTATTATTCTCTCCATTTTACAGGTGAAGAAACTGAGACTCACCAAGGTTAAATGACTTGCCAGGGTCACACAGCTAGTCAGTGTCTGAAACTAGATTTGAACTTTGATTTTCCTGTCTCCAGTTCTTGTGCTATCTCAACTGTGCGATCCAGTCATACAATTCATTTGCATTTGAAATAAATGGGCAGAAGTTATACAAACTCTACAGGAGGAGTTAATACTGAGATACGCTTGAGATAAAGAAGAGTCTGTGACATTTTTGTAACAAAATAAACTAAACCTATGTTTATACCCCTAAAGAGCAACATAAAAAAGTATTTTTGATAGATATAATTTTATATTTCATGTTAGCATTTACATTTCCTCCCAGGACTATATTCACATTATACAGAATTTGCATATGTTTCAATTAAAAACTGATTCAGGAGAGATTAACTCAACTCTTGCAGGATCAAAAGTCAGAGAAGTTGCCTTGGAAAAGTTGTGACAAGGATGGGTATACTTGGATTACATTAAAATGGAGCAAAGTCAAGTAAACATTCCAGATGCAGAGAAAGAACAGATGAACAAAGAGGAAAAGTTTGACTTGGTAGATAGGAAATCCTTAAGAGAAGATGAACAGTGGGGTACAATAGATAGATCACTGGTTTTGGAATTAGAAGACATGAGTTAACATCCTATCTCTAATATTCACCAAATTTGTGATCTTGAGCAAGTCACTTAGCCTCTTTGTTTCAGTTTCCTCATCTGAAAAATAAGAGTTGAAAAATATGATCTCTGAGGTCCCTTCCAACTTATTCCCACTTATTCCTCAATAGGAATGTTTTAGAGAACATTCAGGTTTAGATCAAAGACTGAGTAAGATGATCTTTTTGTGATTCTCAGAGTCAATAAAGAAATTAATCTTGTTAGAACAAAAGGGGAAGAAGAGAAAGGAAAGGAAGGCTAGAAAAGGGGAGAGAAGGGGGAGAGGGGAACAAAATAATCTAGGATTGACTCTATTTTTGAAGACCTTATTATAATTCATGCCCATTCCCTCTCCAGATGAGGCAGGAGAAATAGCCAGGAAGAGGACACATCCTGTCTCTCTATGTCAATGAAGATAATAGGGATGAGGAATTTCATGGCCAAGGAGTGACATGGAACTTGGTTCGCTTCATTTAAGGCTCAATGAATGAAAGCAAGGACTAAATCTCTTGATATTCAGTGTTCCCATTGCTATTGCCATCTTATTTTATAAAAGGTTCTTACATGACTTTTTTGTTTAAGAAAAGAGAGAGAGAGAGAGATGAGAGAATGAGAGAGAGAAAGGAGAGAAGAGGGAAAGAAAGAGAAATAAAGGGGAAGGAAGGAAAGGGAGGAAGGAGGGAAGGAAGGGAGGAGACAATAAAAGAAAGAAAGAATACAACAGAAAAAGAAAGAACAACCTTGTTCTCTCTGCCTCCTGGTCTTCTTGCTTCCCTCCCCCTTTCTGTTGCTAAGTAGATGGTAGGTTTATTTGTGGCTGTCAGTTCCCAGTAGAAAAATTCTGTTTTGGAGAGCCGCCTAGATGGAAATGGCTTCAGCACCGATTTCACGGAGAAAGTCTGCACGGTAATTAGTGTTCATGAGGGAGGAATTGAACTGGCAAACTCCCAAGAAAACTACACCCCAAAAGTTAGCTCTAGTCCAGAGGGCCACATCAAATCCAACTCCAGGACATGTGTCTCTATTGCTATATATAGATGCACACTCACAAACAAGCAGCTCTGCTGCTCTCAATTTGTAATTCTCAGGCATTCTCCTCACAGGCAGCCTTCTCAAGGGGTAATGGGAGACAGAAGCAGGTTTTTTGAGAAATGAAATCCACAGATAATTCCAGAATTTAATTTGAGCCAATAGTTTTATGATATTTAAGATATTTGACCCATCTCACCTGCTAGGACTTAGTATGAAGGGGGCAACAAAAGAAGGAAGAAAGAAAGGAAGGAAAGAAAGAGGGAGGGAGGAAGGAGGAAGGAAAGAAAGACAAAAGGAAGGAAAGAGGGAGGAAGGGATGAGAGAAGGAAGGAGTGAGAAAGGGAGAGAGGGGAGGAAGGAAGAGAAGAGAGAGGGAGGGAGGGAGGAGAGAAGGAAGGAGTGAGAAAGGGAGGGAAGAGGGAGGAAGGAAAGAAGGAAGGAAAGGGAGGAGGGAAAGAAAGAATAAAGGAAGGGAAGAGAGATGGAGGGAGGAGGTAAATAGAGAAAGAAGGAAAGAAGGAGTGAGGAGGGAAGGGAAGTAAGAAAAGGAAGAAAGGAGAGGAGAGGAGAGGAGGAAGGACATTATTATCAGTTTTTTTGTATTTCTAAAATATAGCCTCATACATCTTATACCCTCTCCTCTCCAACATAAGACTTCTGTTCTAGTCCTCTAGCATGTGTGTTCCTTGAACTCACTGTATCCTTGCTTAGACAATTTCTTCCCCCTTAGCCTCCTCTCCACCAATGTAAACTCTGCCCATCCTTCAAGGCTCTAGCCAAGTCTTTTCTCCAACATAAAGGCATCCCTGACATCTCCAGTCCACAGCACTCTCCCTTTTCAGACCTCCTATGCACTTGATGTCCACTTAACTGAACTCTACCTTCTGTTGTTTCCTGAAAGCCATATTTGAATCTTTGGCCGAATATCTAGACTGAGTACCTGCTCACTAACAAAGACCCTCCCTTCCAGTTTCATCCAAATACCCTGTAGTGATTGATACAGGGTTAGGCACAAACAGAAGGGACTAAAGAGATACAGGCTAAATTGGATTATATTAATCAGGGTCCTAGTGGCCTGCTGAATACCAAATAAAAATACTCAACTCAACCTCTTGCCATCTGGTTTTTTTTTTTAAAGAGTCATGCCTTGGGTCATGAGCGACTAGTTTGGAAGGATAGCCAGAGAATCTGAGAGCACATCTGGGCTTGCTTTCTACAACCCCTTCTGGGTGGGCAGCTGGAGAGTTTGTAGCCATGAAACCCACCCAGAGGCATCTTCTTCCTAGAAGCAGCAGATGATCTTAGGATCAGCTGTTAGGAAGCAGCTGGAGGCCGGATGGGAGCACAGTTGGAAGAGTCTGGGAGTGCAGATGGAGTGGTCTGGGAAAAGATTTGGAGTGGGCTGGGAGCACAGCTGGAATGGTCTGGGAGCAAGCCTGGAGCTTTTCCAAGAGCACAAGACAGACTGATCTGGGAATATGGCAGGAAGCAACCTGGGCTCCACAGCTGGCTGTTCTCCTGCATTCCCTACCACACCTCCACGGAGGATTCACAGATCTCTTCTATTGGAAAGCTTGAGAAGTTATCAGTTCTTTTTTTTCCTGTTCCTCTTGAATGGAGAATTTGGGGGGGCAGTTAGGTAGTGCAGTGGAGAGAGTACCAGCCATGGAGTTAGGAGGACTTGAGTTCATATCTGGCCTCAGACACTTTCTACTTACTTAGCTGTGTGACCTTGGGCAAGTCACTTAACCTCATTGCCTTATAAAAATTTAAAAAAGGAGAATTGTTGGTGTAACAACACAACCTTAGGTCAATTACTTAAGAGCAACAAGTGATGGTTTATGATAGGCAGTGAGGGTATATGTGGGTGCAAGTAGGTTCAGACACAGATGATATAGACAGGACATAGTTTTGGTGGCAGTTCCCCCTGGATTTTTCTAGGTGGGTAAATCTCTAGGACCAAAAGCAATCCTCTTCTAGCCTAAAGTGCTTTCTATAAAGGATATTCTTTGTCTCTTCCATAATCAGCTATTTCTACCACCCACTGGGGAGACTGGGAAATTGACCTTGCCCCCATCTAGCTTAGATATGTTCCTGCCAACTCTTGTCTACCTATAAAAAATAAGGCAAAAAGTAGCCAGCTAGTTCCTATCCTAAGATCAACCTTGTCACACCACTGACATGTAGACCTTGAGATACTGGACACTGTACTCACCCCCTGTGCTTGGCATGCACCCAATCTTTGCCATTGATCTTTTATGTGCATGCTGACCCCTGTTTATTTGAAATTCTTTTCCTCTTTATGTCCTCCAGTTCTGTCTGATTCCTCAGAGAATGATATCAACCTACTTATAAAGATTCTGCTTCCTGCCTACTGCCTCCCAACTATATGGTACTCACGTACCCCTCTTCAGAGCAGCTGCTCCCTCAGTGATGACCCGCAGCCCATATGGCATTCCATGATCAGCATAGCACAGTGGTCTGAAGTCAGAGGACCTAGGCATGAATCGGAGTTCTGCTTTATGCATCCTATAGGACCATCCCTTCACTGTTGGGGTTTCCTTTTCTTCATCTGAAAAAAGGAAGGGGTTAGATTATATAATCTCTAAGGTCTCTTCCACATCTAAATCTATGATTCTGTTCAGAGAAGGAAGAGAAATACGTGGGCTGGAATAGTCAAGGGAAACTCCACAGAGAGGGGGAACCCCGAAAAAATGAGGAGAATTTTTTAGGTTGAGAGGAAGAAGGATGGCATTCTCCCCCCTGGAGGAACACGAATGCTAATCAGAAACAGTAATGAACATTGTGTGAAGTGGAAACAGTGAGGAAAATAGCCTAGATGGGACAGAGGATGCATTTGGGGGAAGAGAATAAAGTCAAGTTAGAAAAGTAAAAGCCATAGAGTGGGGTGGGGGCTATTCACTGCGGACACAACTGGGAGGGAATCAGAAACCTTAGCATGGGTAATATGAGGACCCTGACTCTGGATGCCCTTGTCAGCTCCACTCTGGTAGAGAAACTGTAAGCAAGCCCAGAGAATTACTGGTGGGATGGCCATATGTGCTCAGTAATCCCTACTTTTTCCCTGATGGAGTCTTTTCTGAGACCCATGAGCTTGAGGAGACAGAGGAGAAAGCTAGGGTTGCAAGGAAGATAAGAAAAAATGTTTCATCACAGAGGGAAAAGAAGGGTCCAGAAGTCTATAGGTTCTGGATTCCAAACCTAAGTTTTTCCTTTTCACATATCACCTAGAATTCTAAAGTGCTAGACTCAGGCAATACATTTTAATACTGAAGGTTGAGGAATGAGGTGGAAGAGGATGCATTCTTTATTTGTAAAATGGATTAGACATTGGGCATATACATACACACACATCTGAAACCTCAGCAAATATATGAAACATGAACCATTTATAAATGTCCTATTGGGACAATATTGTATTCCCTAAAGTCCTAGACCTGATTTCTGGTAGGGCATCAATGGTGCCCTTGATCTGGGATTGATTCAGATAACCCATGATTCTTCCTTATGAGAAAGGAAGAATCCAAACTCTTCCTGACTGACAATTTTCAGTTTGTCCAGCCTTTCAGGAGTAGCCTCTTGTATGGGAGGAAAGGTAATCTGGGACTTTATGGTCATCAAATTACTCCCTTCTAACCCCAAGGGATTTTAAAGGCACCTCAGTATTGGCTCACCTTTTAAATCCTTCATCATCTCTTCTCAGCCCTCCTCTCTTTAAAATTACTCCCTAAATAAAAAAAGCACCCTCAAAGCCTGGAAGAACAGGATTCAAATCTCACTTTTTATAGATGTAACCCTCTACAAATCAGTTCCCTAGACAATTCCCTGTGGTTCTAAACAACATTGAAAGTCTTGATCTCTATTGTTTGAGGCAGTCTTCTCATCAAGGATTTCCCCGTATGAGTGAACTCATAGGTCTAATCCTTCACCCCCATCTTTATGAGTCAGAACAATGGATTCCCCAACCTCTGTAAAAATATTAAGCAAAATTAATGGTTAGACCTTATATCAATCAGGTCCCACTTATTCCCCATGTGACCTCATAAGTCATTTTATCTGTCTATTCCTCAGTTTAATTGTACATAAAATGAGAAGGCTGAGTTAAATAAGCTCCAAGATACCTTATATTTCTAAATCTATAAACCTTTTTGTTGTTCAGTCATTTCAGACATGGCTGACACTCCATGACCTCATTTGGAGGTTTCTTTGCAAAGATACTGGAAAGGTTTGTCATTTCCTTCTCCATCCATCATTTTAAAAATGAGAAAACTGAGGTCAGCAGGAATAAATGACTTACCCAGGGTCACACAGCTAGGCAGTTTTAAACTCAGATGTTCCTAACTACTGCACTACCCATCTGCCCAATCTATAAACCTAAATTAGCTTTTTTTAAATTTTCATTTCTAACAGACAAGGATTTTTCAGTGTACTTTTGAAGAGAACTCCAGGTCTTTGTTACAGAAATGCATCTAGGCTGCAGGTTTTATCTGTCCCTAAATTCACCACATTTCCTCAATCCTCCCTTACACTCCTCCCATCTTGTTCCATCAGCCTAGGCTTAAACCAGACTAGAAACATCATTCTTAACATCCACATACACTGGTTCTTCCTACCTTTAGGGTACTCCCTGTTAAGTCAGTGATGAATTACTGATGACCTAACCATGGCTCTGGTCCATACCTATGAGTCCAGCCATCCGACAGAAAGACAAAAATTCAAATGCCCACCCAGCAAACCCCTCAGAAAAGCAAAACAAAATGAACAGAGGCATATGTGGTATCAATATCACCCACTTGTGAATTAAGACAACTATTCAAGGGCATCACCCCACTGAGGTTACCTCTCTCATTCTCTGAAGAAACCCTTTGGCTCAATATTGCTAAGTGCTCAGAATTTAACCTATACTATTGATGTTAGGTTAAACTCAAAGGCTAGATGTAAGAGTTGCTTAAAAATGGAGTTCATTACTCAGATAAGCACTTTAGCTTCAGCTTGTGGCATAGCTTGCCTCAACAATGTTTTGTTTTCTTCAAAACATACACAGACACACACACAAAAATGTAAAAATATACAAACACACATACAATCATACAAAAAACACACATATAAACATATACACACAAGTACATTTCCCAAACACTGCTACAATAGGGATTCCTCATATACCTCCTTTTAAAAACAACCCATCCTTGATTAGAAGAATGAAACTAACTTGGTTAGAATCCTTTGTTAGGATGTCTTCTTTTTAACACAAATATTTAAAGGATCTGTAACTTTGGTTATCATGGAAATATACCACTCCAGCTGATCATAGTATATCTATGACACAGTAGATCCATTCTAAGGACCTTAGGGTAAAGGACTTGGCCCAGGGTCACCCAGTTCATTTCAAGCCTAGCATTCTATCTTGGATTATGTTTTAGGTGAATTTAATGGTAATGAAAAGAAGAAAGACTGGGGTATGAATTAAGGATAGAATGAATCGAGTACCCCCAGTTCATAAGGAGACAGTTAAGAGCCTTGAGTTTGAGTTCTATTTTAGTCACTGCTGTGGACAGTGTAAAATGAGAGTTGAGTAAAATGATCTCTAAAGTCCCTTCTCACTGTAAGATTCTATGATAACAAGAACTTGTATTGGGCTTAACAATTAATAATAGTTAACACTAATATAGCACTTTAAAGTTTGCCAGGCACTTTGAGGGAAGTAGAATGAGAAGTCTAGGTCTCTACCCTCAAGGAATCCACAGTAACATTGGATTAAAACATAGAAGAGAGCTTGGAGACCCTCAAGCCCCACTATCTTAATTTATAAAATAGGAAACTGAGTCACATAGAGAAATGTCTCAAGCAGGATTGCAACCCAGATATTCTTGATCCCAAGGCCAGGACTCTCTACTACATTATGATACCTTCTTTAACTGAAGGGACAAGATCCACCCCGGAAAAAAGAATGACATAAAGTCAGAATATTATTGGGGGGCTAAACTATAATATTCTTGGGCAGCTAGGTGATGTAGGGGTTAAAGCATAGGGCCTGAAGTTAGAAAGACTTTAAGAATTTAAATCTGGCTGCAGACATTAGCTGACAAGTCACTTAGCCCTATTTGCCTCAGTTTCCTTATCTGTAAAATGAACTGGGGAAGGAAATGGAAAATCACTCTAAGAGCTCTGCCAAAAAAATCCCAAATGAAGTCATGGAGAGTCATGGCTGGACAACAAAGTTATGTGATGTGTAGTCTGATAGGTTAGAGAAGAGAGATATCAGAGTAGACTAGAATAATTAGGGAAAGCTTCATGGAGGAGATATAGGTAGGAAATAGAATAAGGAAATTCCAGTTTGGAAGAACAGTTTAGATAAAGACACAGAACCAGTAATAAACCAGTTTGTTTTGGGGCTTTGGAGGATTGGGCGGAGAGAGAAGAAAGTAAGAGCCAGAGAAAAACTGGACAGATTGAAGTGGGTTGGAAAATCTTTGATAGACTCCTCAGTTCTATCAGCCTTTGTCTTTCACCTTCCTTTGGCAGTCATGCCATTCTTCTTCTAGCACAGTTTCCTCTCCTGAAAGAAGGGAATAGTAGTGGCTGCTCCCTCCCTCTCTCCCAAGGACATAGGGAGGTTAGATGAGATCATGTTTGGAAAGTCTGCCTGTCCCTCCAGAGAGAGCAGCTCTATCAATAGGAGGAGGCAGAATTACTGTCTCTTTCTAAGACTTGAGTAACAGTGGAAGACTCTTCTGACTTCTTGCCTTTGACACTGCTTTACAAAAAAGGTTCCTTTGGGGGCAGGTGGAGAAGGTCTTTCCCCCTTATCTGAACTGGCTCTTGGCCATTCTGCTGAGAAGGGAGGAGAGTTTAGTTCAAATCAACAAGTGCTTATTGAGTTTTCTTCCCTTCCTGGGCTTGTGCAAGGTCCTGTGGGGGATCTGAATGAAGAAAATCCCTGGTCTTTTAGAGATCACAGTTGAAAAGAAAGGCAAGAGGCAATTAGGTTATTCAGTTCATTCAATAAGCAGTTATTAAGGGCCTGGGATGTTCTAGGCAGTGTATGAGGGATGGTAAGACAGTATGATGGGTAGTACATTAGATTGGTATTCAGGAAAACCTAACCTTGAACCCTAACTCAAACACTTACTAACTTTAACCTGAACAAATCACTTCATAACCTCTATATCCTCATCTGTAAAATGGGGATAATGATTGCACCTACCAATTAAGGGTTGTAATGAGGTTCAAATTAGATAATGGATATAAAGCATTTTGCAGTCCTCAAAGTACTATTTAAATACATGCTAGCTAATTTTTATTATTATTGTATGACACAGTTGGAGAATAATTCAAGACAGATTATCCCCAAGAGCTACATCCTGAAGTTCCAACTCTAAGCAATGCTTTAAGAGGCCAGAGAAATGTTAGAGAGTCCTTCAGGAAGGCAAGACTTGATTGATCCAGGTCCTGAAGGAAAGCTTTGGACATGTGCCTGTGTTATTACAGGAAAGGAAACAGAAAGATTAAAGAGTCAAAAGAAAAAAGAACAATATTTTAATACAACCAGTAGTAAGTGAAAGTGTTTTGCTCCATCTATGTCCAGACAAGATGGATGTACACCCATCTGTCTCTGAAGACTTAGAGATGGATCTGTCTTCACATTTCTCCACTTAGAAGGTTAAATGAACCCATTTTATCAAAATTTACTGAATATGTAGAGTTGTCTTTTAGAAAAATCCAACTTTATAATATTCAAATTCACTAACCAGGTGAGTTTAGGGACAGGTATGTTTTTAAAAGTTATCTGATTGTGGTAAGATCACATTTCTCATATGAAAGTGGCACCATCCCTTAGATTCCCAACAATTGCCCAATACATAACCATAATCATGCCTACATTTATATCTTGAAAAGGATCCTTCTGAGTGTAACAGACTGCACCTACAGCCCATAAAGCCAGAAGGGACCATATCTAAAATGAAAATTCATGTTGACCAGACAACATTCCATATCTATTAGAAAGAAGGTGAAATAAAGAAACCTAAAAAAGAGAAAGACAGAGGAAATAAGAAGAAAATGCACTGATTGAGAACACCTCTAGAAAAACTACTCTTTCTCACCATTCAGGAGCCCAATTCTTAAAATGAACAAATGAACTTCCTGTGCTTGCACCAACGATCGTGTAGTGTAATATAGAGTCAAGGTCTGGGTTCAAAGCCTTCTCTCTCTCTCTCTGTATGACCTATATGTCACTTAATTTTGTTAATTCTGAGTTTTATCATATGTAAAATAAGAAGTTGATCTCAATGGTTTCTAAGATTTCTTTTAATTTTTTGGTCTATGATCCTGTGACAGAGAAAAGGACTGCATTAAAGAGACCAGATGGGGAAATTACCAGCAAGAGTTTAGGAGACCTGGGTTCTTCTCTCGTATTTCCCACATAAACTAGGGCCAATCATTTCAGTTGTCCTCAACTTTTATGACTATAAAATGGGATTATTATTCTCCACCTTGTCTCCCTCCTTTGAGAGTTCAATAAGATAAATAATATGGAAATTTAAAATCAACAAAAGAGGCAATAATGTTATTTTAGGAGGAAATGGGAATGATCAACACAAAGAAGGGAGGAAGTCTTTTACATGGCTCAAGGTTTAAAGTTATGACCAAATTCTGGAGTCCTAGAATGACTGTAACCCTGAGACAAATGTGAACAGCTAGAGTAGATTTGACTTCTCCAATAGGTTGGGCTATTTAAAAAGCCGACATCTTTCCCATGCTAGTCCCCATGTCCCTTAGCTGCTTGTGTCAGTGCTGCCTAGAGACGGTGGATCATTTTACCAAGAGAAGGGAGAGGCCCATCAATATGTCATGTCCACTTTTTGTCCTTTTTTACGGCATTGTAAAGGCTGAACAGCTAACACCAGATGCGTAATTCTCGGCATTTAAGATGTAAGTGAGAGCCTGCTTGCAAGGAGAGACATCTTTTAAAAAGGTCCAGTTCTCTCCATTTTTAACCCTTCAGATACCAATAGAATTCTTTCTGATCAGGAAGATATTGAAGCTGTTGGTTTTGGATGAACAAATATTTATAAAACACAGAGAATGTGCCCAGATATGTGATAGAAATAGGAGAGGACACAGACCTTCTTCTTTAAGATTCATAGAAATAAAGTAATTAGAGAAGCAGCAGGGCACTGGATTCAAAGTCAACGGACCTGACTCCCAATCCGGGCTCTTCCACTTGTTAGTCTTCGGTGTTAGAACAAGTCTTTTCATCTTCCTGGACTCTGTTTTGTAACCTGTCACATGAGAGTTATATCTAATGATCTCTAAGGTATCTTCTAGCTCCAAATCCTATGAGTTAGAAAATAATTAGTGTTAACAAGGTCTTGTGGAAGAAGTATAGAGAAGATGGAGATCATTTTATAATACTTTCTATGTATGTTACTTTTTCCCTTTCCCCAGAAAATATGCAGCTGGGTGGTGCAGTAGATAGAACATTGACCTTGAAGTCAAGAGGACAGTTTGAATCCAGCCTCAGATACTTGCCCCTTACTAGTTGTGTGACTGTTGCCAGGTCACTTAACCCTGATCCAGGGTCATCTCCAGTCATCCTGATTCACATCTGACCACTGACCCACATGGTTCTGGAGAAGAAAGTGAGGCTGGTGACTTAGCATAGCACCCCCTCACTCAAATCTAGTTCTTGGGATTGTCATGGCCTCGCCTCCCTGTCATCATCATCATCATCATCATCATCATCATCATCATCATCACTATTTTCTACACATTACCCCATTCCCTTAAGAGGAAAAAGCTGAATTACTCTTTGGATCCCAGAATTTAGTGGTAGAATTCATCTTAGCACAGGATTTCAATTCAGGTGAGAATTCAGTTGGAATCCCATTTCTAACACTCACCGACCCTGAGTCCAAGGACAAATAACATCCTCTCTCTGACCTTCAGTTTTCTTATCTATAAAATGGAGATTATTGTTGGTCAGTCATTTGAGTCATGTCTGACTCTTCATGACTCCAATTTGGGTTTTCTTAGCAAAAATAGTGGAATAATTTGTCATTTCCTTCTCCAGTTTATTTTTTCAGATGAGGAAACTGAGGTAAACAGGATTAAGTTACTTATTCAGGGTAAAACAGCTAGTAAGTGTCTAAGGCCACATTTGAACTCAGATCTTTCTGACTCCTGGCAAAGCACTCTATTCACTGTACCAGTTAGCTGCCAAATGGAGAACACAATTACAATAGCAATCCCTGTTTTACCTATATTCACAAGGTTATTATGTATCACAGACTCACACACATATATACATACACATACACATACACATACATATACACATGCATATATATTTATAAATGTATATATATATGTATATGAAGAACTTTGCAAATCTTAAAGTATTTTTTAAGTGGCAGCTACTATAATAAAGTCCAACTTCTTTCATTTTCCAGAGGAGAAAACTGGAGCCCCAAAAAAGCAAAGTGACTTGCTCGACATCACATAGGTAGAAAGTGGGTGAGCTGGCATGTGGATCCATGTCTTTTGTCTCCAGATCCATTGCTCATATCCCTATACTATGCTCTCTCCTTAGTTGATGGCTCAGGTCCCTTTTAGCTCTGACAGTTGATGACTCTTTGCCCTTCATTCAACCCCTGATAAGCTCATCCCTACTGAATAGGTAGGACTGAATATGTTCCCTTGTAGAGGGTGTGATGACAGATAGGGGTTCAATGACCAATGAAGCTCAGAAAGTAGTGAGAGGGAAAAACCTTGGGCCAAGGGCAAGGTCTCCTGGATACATTCCAAAAACAAGCTGCTGCCCTTAAAAGTTGAACTGATTAGCAAGGTCTAAGACCCAGAGCAGGATGTTTTCCACAGGACTGTTTGGATTTTAGAAGAGGAGCCTGGAGAGGGGAATGTTTAATTGGAATGAGCCCCCAGTGGTAGAATCAGAGGAACTGTGGCAGGTCAGTCACGTGGGAAAGAGGAATGAATTTGGAGTTAAGAAGCCTGGCACTGAAATGTTCTTGAGCCATGTGGCCATGAACAAATTGCTCTATTTCTTTGAGCCTCAGTTTACTCATCTGTAAAAAGTCAGTATACCTGTATATCATAGGGCTATTATGAGGGAGGAAAAGTGCTCTGAACATTTTAAAGTGTCATAGAAATGTAAGCTATTGCTATTTTTTGAATGGGAAAGGAGAATTTCTCTGCTCATGCATAAAACTGGCTCTGCTTCAAGTTAATTTGCTCCCCTCTCACCAGACCTCCTGTTCTCCTCTGTTCCCAGTTCTTCCCCCACCCACTTCTTTGGATCCTTCTTTAAAGGAAGATGGATGACTCGGGGAGATAGAAGGGACCCTCAAAGATTTCTCCAGTCTTTACCCCCATCATCATACCCTTCCTACTCACCTCAAGCCCGTTACCTAGTCTGTTGCAGCCTTTTGATGTCTTGCTAT
Organism: Macrotis lagotis; assembly: GCF_037893015.1. NCBI lineage: Eukaryota > Metazoa > Chordata > Mammalia > Peramelemorphia > Peramelidae > Macrotis > Macrotis lagotis. The sequence continues at coordinate 325,223,348 of NC_133666.1, forward strand.
TTCTTTATAGGATATTGGAAGCAATACCCAATTGTAAACTTTGTAAACCTTAAAATACAATCTAAATGTAAGTTTTATCATCATCATCATTATCTGACCTGCTCCATTGCCAAGTAGGTCAGAGAAAACTTGGAGTTTAACAAATCCTGGACTCCATAATGCCTTTCATTTATGTAATGATGGGTAAGCTATTTAAGCCTTCAATACCATGAACATCTCTGAGACTCAGTTTTCTCATCTGAAGGGTGGGGATGATGATATTCATCCCACCTACCTCACAGGATTGTTTTGAAGAAAGGGCTTTATAAACCTTAAAATGCTATAGAAATGTGAGTGGTTATTATTCTGTCATCTGTCAAATGGTATAATAACACCTGTCCTCCCTCCCTCAAATGTAAATCTTCTCTGATAAGTATTTTTGAATTCTATTCAAGTGTAAGATGTTATTAACCTTTCCTTTGGCAAGCCTGGGGAAGGTCCAATTCTCCAGAGCTCATTCCATGACCAAGTCTTAACACTCTCAGGAATCTCTTTTTGCTCCAAAAAAAGTAGGTTATTATTTATAGTTTTCAATTAGAAAGTAAGACATTGTAGTATACTGGGGAAATCCTAGTTCTTGTTTCTTTAGGATCTGGATTCAAGTTCCAGCTCTGCCACTTAGTACCTGTTAGATTAGCATGCTTATCATTTTTAGGCTATAGTTGCTCATCTGTTAAATGCAGGGGCTGGACTCAATGACCTCCAACATCCCTTCCATGTCTAAGTCTGATGCTGTGTGTTCAGAAGCCAGTCCTTGCACAGAAGGTCAGATTGGGCCACTCCTGGTGCTACAAGTGCTGGCAATGTTTACTGCCTGGCTTGCTATTTGGATGTTGTTACTCATGATACCATATGGCACTTCTTTGGGCCTTCAAGGATCTTCCCAGATCCCCATTCCTAGCATCAAAGAATATCAGAACCAGGAGGGACCTAAAAAAATCATCTACTGCAATCCTTCTCAAGTTTGGAGATGAGATGATTCAGGGAATAAACAGCAGAATGCAAATGTAGACAAAGGCCCTAAGACTATAGATTTAAAACTAGAGGGAATCTTTGAGATTGTTGAGTCTGATCCCTTTATTTTTCAAATGAGGAGGATGAGGGCCAGAGTGGGTAAGTGACATCCATTGGATCACATAGTGAATAAAGGATCTGAGCCCAGGTCTATCTGACCCTGAGTCCAGAACCCTGACTACTATACCATATCTCCCCTAAACTAGAAAGAAACATTTGTTAAGTGATAAAGCAAGTTCAAAGATCATCTTCCCTCCTCTTATGAACTTTGTGTCTAAGTGAGGCCATGACAAAATGGAGAAGGCTCCTTCAAACAAACATCACTTATGTAGTATTGGCACCTTAAATAAACATGAACCATGCAAGGCAAGCTATGTCCAAGTCGGATATATCACTCAGACTGTAAATGCTGTGAGGTTTTGGAAAAGAGAGAAGTTGATGAGGACTGAAGATATCTGGAGAGACTTCCTGGAGAAGGTAGAACTTGAGCAAGTACCAAAAGATAGTAGGACTTGAATGGGCAAAGAAGAAAGAAAAGATGTCCTTGGATCAGGACATAGTTTGGTTACTGAAATCAATGGTTCTAGAAGAAGGTGATTCAAATTCACCCCACACTTTTGGACTATATCCCTTGATTTCTATTGGCCTCAGTTTCCTCATTTTTAAAATGATGGGGTTGGGCCAGATTTCTACCAAGATCTCATCCTGCCCTAATTATATGATCCTGGGAATACTAGTTCAGAGTTAACAACAATGTTAATTTATGTATTTGGGTTTTTTCCTATCATAGACAGAAAGATATGAGTTATCTTCCAGGGATGGGAAATCATTGTTTTTAGTGGAGGCTTTCTGGAGGAATCTCAAAGACTATTTGAATACTGGTAGGGGGTTGGCTTAGAAACCTGGGCTTCAGGATGGGGAAGGTTATTCAGAGCACAGAGGGTGGAATCCTTTGTGTGGAAGGAAAAGGAGAGAAACTGTCAATGGAGTAAGAAGAGTCAAGGGATAGAAATGCTCTCACACCATAATTGGTATTTTGGATCCTCAAAGCAATAGGACAGTTGAAAGAGTGCAGAGGAAAACAGAGGGGATGGGGATAGGTCATGGTCAAAGTGGCAGATGGAGAAGATAACTTTGGCAGCTGTACTATGGGCAAGAGACAAGGAGTACAAAAAGGAAAAGATTATGATCATCCAGGAAGAAGATGGCTGGGACTTGGTTTGAATAGTGCCAAAGGAAGGGGTGGGGGGTTGGAAGAGGAAAGGGTGAGTCCCATCTTTGGACCAAGGACCAGAAGCCTAGAATGAAGAATATTGAAGACATTGACATAATGAGGATCTCTTTTTCATGGTGGCTTTATCCATAAATGTTCAACACATTTCAAGCATTTGATAGTAACTTATTATGAGTAAGTTTCCCTAGGGAATACAGAATCCCTATAATGGATGAGAACATTATCTGTGCAGGGATGGAGAGTCACACACAACCAAAGTCACAGAGGAAAATGAGCTCTCTTATGAATGGTATAGACAATAAATGTAGGATTTCCAAGAAGAGATGAAGTACAGTGGGCTAGAGTAGCGAAGCCTTCCTAGAGCATAGACCTTAAAGGATGGGTAGGATCAGGACAGATGGAGCAGAGGGAGGGAGGAGGGCATTTCAGGCCAGGAACAGTGTGAGCAAAGACACAAGCTGACAGTTCTCTCTTTACCATACCTAGTGTGAGTAAGGAATGAAACATTGGCTCCAGAATATCTGGGGAGTATGACCTCTGTAGGTCTGTAATTTGGAGGACAGAGAGCTTCAGGGTAGATAGGAAGATTACCTTAGCTTCTATTTATGAGTTCACTCTAGCAGAATTGGTATCTTCTCCTTAATCAGCTTCTTCTGGGTCCCTTCCAAAAGTCAAACCTACAACTACTGGTTTTCTTTTTCTTGTCCCCAAAGGGGAGTAATAGTTCCTCCACCTTTCACCTGCTTGAAACAGAAATATCTTTTGAGTTAATCTAAAAAAATTGGAAAATGAATCTAGAAAAAAATTGAATATCTGATTCCACTAGGCCACTCCAAGTTCATTTCTTCTTTCTCCATGTATCATAGCTTCTCCTTCAGCCAGATTAGGCTCCTCATCACCCCATGAACATATATGTTGGATGGTTTTCCCCAGGCTCTTGATCATTTTATTCCATTGTTGTGGTACATACTCTCCCACATCTCTTTCTTTGACCTCTAGAGTGTAAATAAACCCTTACCTAGGAATGCTCAAAAGATATTTTAGACTATTTCCAAAGAAGCAAAAGTGACCATAGAGCTTGGGAGTTTTGTTTATTTGTTTATTTTTGATATGGGATTGTGGTTTCATCAGTAAAGGGAGCAACTGGTGTGAAAATTCCCTTTATCTGAGCAAATAAACAGCCCAGCTGTTTGATTCCTATAGTATTAGAGAGTAGCCTAAGGTTTTGAGAGGTTGAGGGTCACTTAGCTAGTTGTTGTTATCATTGGTGGTAGTGGTCCTTCATTCTCATTCTGAAAGAAGACCAACGAAAAGTTCAAATCTTCCCGACTACAAGGCTACCCTTCTAGTCACAGGTCATTTTGTATCCCATTAGGTAAATAATGAAATTCCTTGGGCAGGGTAGTGACATAATGAAAATGGTTCTTTATGAATATTAGTCTGGAAGGAGAATGTAACAAACAGTAGACAGGGAGAGACAAGAAGGCCAGGACTAGTGTAGTTGAGAGTTTGGGACAACCTTCAACTCACTCAGTGTGCTAAACAAAGTGGATTACCTCCTGTTCTTCCCTCTATAAACCACTGCATAGTTCTTTAGAAATAATGGCGAATCTGGAGTCAGTGAACCAGGTATTCAAATCCTCGGTCTATCACTTATTGCCTATGTGACTTTGTGCATGTAACTGAACCCCACAATTTTCTTATCTATAAAAGGAATGAACTGAACTATATGAATGTGACAGCTTTTTCCAGCTCAAAATCTATAATTCAATCATCTTCTCATTATTACCTGAGCTATAATGACCTGCCCTCCCCTTAGATGATACACAGAATTTTGTCATGTACTTCCAAATGCAAGATGTCATGATATTATAACTGTCTGTGTTGATATTTTATTTCCCCACTAAACTATAAGCTCTATGAAAACTGGGATTTCCTTGAAAAAAAAAGAAGTTCATAGTACAATACTCTGCAGGTAGGAGATGCCAAAGAAATACCATTATATTATTATTCTAAGGGCCAGATTCTTTTTAAATTTTATTTTTATTGCATTTGTGTGTGTGTGTGTGTGTTCATGTCTTACCACTTATAAGCTCTCTATAAAAAGGAATTATATCTTTTTTTTGTATTCTCTCCCCAAAACCCCTCCTCCACACACAGTGTCTAGCATAAGATTGTATGTATAGTAGGTGTTCAGTAAGTTTTCCATCTGAGTAAACAGGTGTAGGATTAACCTGAATGTCATTAGGCTGAGATGAATCAACAGAAATGGGTCATCCTCAGTAAAGCAATTCATTGCTTGCTCAGAAGGCAATGTTCCAAAGAGAAGTAGGTGTAGGTCTTAGAATCAAGAAGACTCAAACCCTACTTCAGATGCCCTGCTAGCTAGTGACAATGGGCATATCACTTAATCTCCCTAAGCATCAACTCCAACTTCTGGAAAATAGGGATAATAGTGACTAAGTCTGTAAGATTATATTATTATGAGATTCGAAGAAGGTACTGTATGTACTGTGCTTTGCAAACTATCAAGGACTATTTAAATGCCAATTATTATTGTGCTCATGTTTTCTGGTCTATACCCAGCAGCAACAGACCATCTAGATTGTGTAGTTATATGGCTTCCTTCTGTAGAAAGGGCAGTATAGCTCAAGTAGACAAAAAATCTTTCTCCAAAACCTTGAACAACTAAGGTGATACCTGATTCAAAGTACATTTCTTTTTCCTACCTGAATTATAACCTTTTCTCACTTTCCATACACTGAACATGTTTGGTGAATATTTTTCTCCAGTCCTTTTCTAATTATATTCCATTATTGGCAATACCCTTTGGAAATAGCTTTGAGGTAACCTTGCCCTTAGATAGGGAAATAGATGAGATTGTAGAATTTTAGAAGAGACTGACCATAGCATGTTGTGCTGACATAAAGGGCAATGTGAGAACAGAAGAAGAAGAAGAGAGTCATGTTATTGGAACCATAACAAGGTGGGAAGAGAACAAAAACCTTGCAAAGAGTATAGGGTTTGAATATTTAGACAGGTCAGCAGAATATTCCAGGGGAAATAGAAAGAAACAGAACCAACATAAAACGAGCACAGATGTAAGAATGGGTCGTGTCAGTCATGTTGAAGACAATAAGTAGAATGGAGGGTGTATATTGGATTATAATGGGGAAATTACATTGAATTACAATGGGGGAAATTACAATTGGGGAAATTGGATTACAGTGGGAAATTATGTTAAATTGTTAAGTTTGACCAGATCAAGGAGGTCCTTGAAAACAGGCAAAAAAAAGTTTCTATTTGATACGACAGGAAATAGGGTGACAATATAGATTTTTGAGTAGTGAAATGAGAATTTGAGGAAAGATCACTCTTTCAATCAAGAAATAGAATGGAATGAAGAAAAGATTATAATCAAGAAAATGAACCAGGAGATGACTGTAGTCACCTAGGCTTGAAGAGACTAGAAGAAGGCCTTAGAATGCAGAGAGAGGGGCAAGGTTTCTAGTTAGGAAGAATGGGGGTTTTCCTGGCAGAAATGGATGGAGAGAAGAGGAGATGATTCTGTGGGAAAGACCACCATTTGGGGTGTAGAAAGTTTGAAATTGATGGTGGTTATGTGGTAAGTTAAGCATTTATAAATACAGGTAGAGTGGGTGAAAGGTATCAGGATTGCAATGAAAGAGAATTTTTAACAGGGAAAAGGTAACTGAAAAGAATAGATGGGACTTCCCTAGAGAAGAGGGAAAAGCACCAAAGACAAAATCAAGGAGAACATCCACATGTAAGAACAAAGAGAGGAGTAAGAGATAGCAAAGGATATAGAGAAGAAATGGTCAAAAAGTGAGAAGAACTAAAGTGTGTCAATGCTACAATATCACAGAAGGCAGAGGATAATTGAATGACTGACAATGTTACATATTTCAGGAAAGCCAAGGATGAGGATCTTAGAAGTTCTGACAAAGTTGGTTACATTGATGTCCAGCCCCATTCTCCAGTCTACTTGGACACTCACCTCACAGCTCCCTATCTTAAAATTCCATTCCTATCATTCCCTGTATTCAGCTAGCTGTCAATTCTGCCAAAAGGTACTAAATGCAAAGGAATGAAGTTCTAAAAGTAAAATTGCATATATTATGATTGTCTAGTGGAGATTATCATTTCAAGGGTTCTTCCCCATACCCATAGCATCACATCAAAGGTTTCTTCATCATAACCCCCTAAAGCAGAACTAGAATAGATAAATAGAAGTTACTAGAAGCAAGTTTTTAGATTAATATAAGAAAAACATTAGAATGATACAAATGCTATTTTGTGGAGTAAGGCTGAAGAGATGCTATTTTGTGAAGTAATAAGTTTTCTATCACCAAAAGTACTTAAATTCAAACTCAGTGACAAGGTGGCAAGTATAATGTTGTGGCTGTTTGTCCTTCATTCTCAAAGAGGGCCATGACCTTGTGGACAAGATTAATTGGTGATCCTTCCAATTTAAGATTTTATGGCTCTTAGGTACCTTCCTTTTTCATCTCCAGGTAAAGCCTACCCACCACCTTTCCCTTTTTCCTTTGCAAACCCATTCCCTTGTTGCCAGTTTCCCTCTCCAAACTCCTTTCTCCAAGGCCAACTGAGTCTAACCACCCCTCCTGAGGCTCTTTTCAATTTGATAGACCTGATGTTTTATTAAAAACCCAGATCTTCCCTCTGTAGAACTGCCTTCCTTTGGTTAATTCAGTAATTCAATTAACAGAAGGTGGGCCATTGGGGAGGTGAGTATGTGTGTTAGGAAGGAGGGGTAGGAGAGACTTGAGGATATGAGTCCTTCCTTCTGAGCTGATTACAGCCATAGGCTTTCTTGCTTTGCAATTCTTAGGAAATTGTACTTCCCTCACTTCATGACAAGAGTCTTGCATTCCTAAAACCAGAGACTTTGTCAATTACTGAGATTTCCATGAAATTATTTTTAATGGATTATATGTTCTCTACTTCCCACTTTGCGCACACACACACACACACACACACACACACACACACACACACACACACTTACACAGAGAGGGTCTTAAGATTACATCCTTATACTTTCCCAGAAATCAGCAGCACTATCTCACTTCCATCACATCTGAGTATTTTGCCTGTTAAATAAACAATACCTTCTTTGCAATCCCCATCCTGAGCCAGGATTCAACTGTGATGTCTAAGGTCTTTTCCTATGCTGGCATTATCTAGAATAATAGCTAGAATGTATGTCTTCTCTTAGGGTTTACAAAGCACTCAGCATCATTGGATCCTCTCTACAGTCTCTATGAGGCAAATACTTTAGAAATCACTATCCTCATTTTGGGGATGAGTAAATTGAGACTCAGAGAGCTTAACTGGCTTGGGATCACATAGCTACTGAGTGTTAGGTACAGTGGAACACCAGTCCAGGAGTCAGGATGACCTGAATTCAAATCTTGCCTCAGACACTTGGTGTTTAATAGCTGTGTGATCTTGGATATGTCACTTAATCCTGATTGCTTCATAATTGGGGACCATCTTCAGACATCTTGATCCATAGCTGGTCACTGGACCCAGATGACTCCAGAAGAGAAAGTAAGTCTGGTAACTTAACATGGCATCAACTCACTCAAAGCCAATTCACCCCTATCTCATGGCATCTTCTTCAAGAACAAAGGTCAAACAACAATAACAACAGTAAATATTAAGGATAGGATTCAAATCTATATCATTCCTGAAAAGTCTTATGCTCCTGTAAGTATGATACTAATAACAATATTTGTCTTCCTTCAACCACAATTCTTATGTGCTTTTCTGTCTCTATGCATTATTTTTATTTTCCTTTCTATTATTTTTTGCTCTCTAAGAATTGCATATCATTAAGGCAGAAAAGGGCTTTAGACAGTGGCATCAACTCAAAAAATATTAAAGCAAATGTAAGAATCCCCGAAGGTCACTTGCTGATTTAGAAAACCACATATTAATATTATCTATGTTCTTGTGTATTTTAATTTATTTTGACAAATATGTCATGATTACATTTTAATCTATCTTAAGTCATACTGAGAATGTTGCAGGATCCCATTTTTTGGAAATCTCTTGTCTTAGAAGCTATAAATTCAACAGCCCATTTTAGAGAAAAGGAAACTATATTCCAGAGATTGGAAAGCATTTGAATCTCTTTCATTCCTTTGCTCCCTCACCTCTTAGATTTTCTCTGTTCTTCTATTTGCTCCAACATCTAATGCAAGTATTTTTCCCTCCTATCTTTTTTCTCCCATATCTTTTTCTGCTTGTCTCTACCCTCAATCTCTACTCTTGTTTCCACTACAGAATTTCAGAGGATGGTGGATAGTATAGGGGCAAAAGCAGCAGCTTTGAAGTAGGAGAATTAGATTCATATCCTGGATCTTTTTACTATCTGTTTGACCTTCAACAAGCCACTTAAAACCTGTGAGTCTGGATTAGCTGATCTCTAAAGTCCAATCCTGTCCTAAAGGTTCTATGATTCAAGATCATTGAGATATTAGATAGAGATGAGGACAAAAATTGTGATTTCAGTGGTACAAGAAACTCCCTCTCCCAATGCAGATCATGCCTTCCCTGAAATTTCACATCTTAGAGTTGTCTAGAATTAAATGATTTTTTGCCAGTATGTATAAGAAATGGAACTTGACCCCAAATCCTCCTACTTTTAAGGTTGGTTTTTTATCCACTACTTCATGCTACCTCTTGAGATAATGAATAGAATAGAATAGAATAGTGATTAAAAAACTAGAAAATACTATACAAACTTAAGGATCACACCTTCTCTTGGTCTATTTCTTCATGCATTAAATGAAGGACTTAGACCAAGTAACTTCAAAGTTCTAGCCCCATACTACATTGTAGAAGGCTTCTATATGGAAGGATGCTTAATGTTCATGTGTGTGGAATGGTCAATGAAGTGACATGCTAGGGGAGAGGTTTTAGCCTTGGAAGGAACTGAAAATCAGCAATAGCAAAGGAATGGTCAAATAAATGTGAGTCTTCACCATAGAATTGATGGTTGGAGCCATGAGAGTGAAGAAAGTGTAGAAATTAGAAAAGATCTGACAGACTCTTTGGAGAGATTCTCACAGTTAACAGGAAGGAGAAAGAGAAACAGTGGAAGATACCAAGGAGGTACAGTCAAGGGTCAAGAGGAGTACTGGGAAAACATAATGCCAAACTAAATAATAATAATAATGTTTGTCCTTCATTTTTGAAGAAGTCCAAGACATCATGGAAGCAATGCCATATCAAACATATGAATTGGATTTGAGTAAGGGGGTCCTATGCTAAGTCACCAGCCTTACTTTCTCCTCCAGAGTCATCTGGTCCAGTGGCAAGATATTGATCAGGATGACTGGAGATGGCTCTGGATGAGGCAATAAGAGTTAAATGATTTGCCCAGTCAAGCATCTGTGGTCACATTCAAACTCTCATCCTCCTGACTCCAAGGTGAATTCTCTATCCACTGCACCACCTAGCTACCCTGAAAAAAAGAAAACAAAGAAAATAAAGTAGAAGCTTTTTTTTTTGACAAGCATACTAATAGCTAACATTTATATAGTGCTTTGTAAGGTTTTCAAAATAATTTACAAATATTATCTCATCTGATCCTTACAGCAATCCTGTAAGGATTTTTACAAATAAGGAAAATGGAGCACAGTAGAAGTTAAAGTGATTTTAGGGTCACATCGTTAATAAACTGTGGATTTGGACTGGATTGGATTCATCTTCCTACTTCTGGAACTTCACTTTACTTTCTTTACTTTATTGCCTTTAGCAATGGCCATATTTGACCCTCTTCTCTCATAATACACTGGAAAGTGTGTCAGATCTTGGGTCTGAGGAACTTGGTTCAAATCCCAGATCTGTGACCAATAGTATGATATTGGGCAAGTTCCTTAACCTCTTTTGGATTCCATTTCCTAATCTATAAAATGGGAAGTCTCTCCCAGCTTTAAATCTATCATCCTATGATTCTCTCCTTCCTCTCAGTATTTAATTCTAATTCTTAGTCCAATCCCATCCCTATGATTTTCTTCATCACTCTTACACCTTTCCATAAAGATTATTTCTCTCCGTGCCTCTTCTATCTATCATGACACTCTCTGACATGTGACAGCAGGTTGTAGGGCAAGTGACTGGGACATATTTGAAGAAAATTTGGTTCACAAAAAAGTCTGGTGATCTAGAATGAAATGTTAGCCTGTCGTTTCCCATCACTCAGTCCTTGTCAAAGGCCCTTGTCCTAGTGAAGGGAGAAGCTTACAGCTCTCTTGAATTAGGGTTGGGTTAGTATTTGGGCTTATGGAGGTAGTCATCAGGCTTGATTTTTCAAAGGGTCACCTGAGCAGGTGAGCTATAAGAAATCTCCCTGAAACAAGAGTCCCTGAAAGCTAATATTCATAAAGTTACTCCCCAGTAAGTGTTCACTACTCTGCTGGCACTGTCTCAATTAGCTTCACACATAACTCTCCATCTCTCCAAATTTTGTCAAGACCCAGTTCAGGTTTCTCCCCCAAGAAATGCTCCCAGCTATTCCAACCCTGAGTGCACTCATTCTGATCCACAACTTGTAATACTTAACATGCATTATCTTAAATAGTTGCTTAGCCCATTATTTCTGTGATACCATAGAAGGAAGATTGTGCTAGGAAATAGAATTCCCATCTCAATGACTAACAAACTGTATAAAACTAGACAAATGAGTGTGAACCTCAGTCTACAAAAAGGGGTTTTGACTAGATGATCTCTAAAGGTTACATCTTCTAATTAATATTCTGTGATGTTATGAAAGAGACTGCATCATGTCCTTCTTTGAAATCCCCTAAAGTACCCAACAGTATACTCAATTTAGTCTTGCTGAACTGAACTGTAGTCACCCTCTGAAGATGCGGTGTTCACTCTGGCACTATCCTCTCTCTTGAACTCAGGTTTCATATCTCCAACTTCCTAATGAACATTTTAAACTGTTTCATAAGCATCTCAAACTAAACAAGTCCAAAACAATGCATTATTTTTCCTTTAATTTTTTTTGACAAATATGAATATTTCCTTATAAAAGAACAGAAAAAGAATTGTATACAAAGCTACAAATCAATAATACTTGCAGATTTTTCAAAGTAAATAATACATTTATCACATCAGTTTCATAGCTGTCCTTTCTATCTCCCTCTGAATTCCTTCTTAACTAAGTTGTATTTTTTCTAAAATACCTCTATGAGTCTCTTTTCTTCTTTCCTTGGTATCAATATGAGTAGTCTCTTCACTCAAGTCCCTCCCCACCACCACCAAAAGAACCACTTCTACATAACAAATATACATAATCAAGCAAAGAAATCTACTCACTAGTTATTTCCAAAAGCATATGGGTCCTTTTATGCCTCTCTGCCAGAGAGTGGAGGAGTTATGGTTGATCACTGCATTGACCAATATTATTAGGTCTGTAAAAATTGTTTTTCTCTACAGATTATTTTTATCGTGAATAATTCTCCTGGTTTAGCTCATTTCACTCTGCATCAATCCATACAAATTTCCCCAGGTTTCTCTTAATCTGTCCCTTTCACAATTTTTTTACAGTGCAATAACATTTCATTATATTTATGTACTATTATTTCTTCAATTATATCCCCTTTGCTTAGTATGCTATAGTCCATAGGGCCATGAAGAGTCAGACATGATGGAATAACTGATCAACAATGAAATATTTCCATTAATGAGTCCCTATTTTCAGTTCCAAGCTATAACAACAACTAACTGCTTCTTTAATAATTTTATTAAAAGAGTCTTTTCCTTCCTCCTTTGGACAGACACCTAGTTATGAGATAGCCGGGTTAATGTTTATGTACTTTAGTGACTTTGGGGTATAACTACAATTTGCTTTCCAGAATGACTTCACCAATTCAGAACTCCACCAAAAGTGAATTAGTATGCTTGTCCTCCCAGTGTCTCTGACTTGTCATTTTCCTTTTTTATTTTTATTTTTTGCCATCTTTACCGATCTCATGGTTCTGAGATGGAAACCTTAGGATGCTTTAATTTAGATTTCTATTATAGTTAGCGACTTGAAGCATATTTTTATATAGCAATAGATAGCTCACATTTCTTTCCTTGGAAATTGCCTATTCATATCCTTTGATCACTTATGAATTTGGTAATGGTGCTTGGTCTTATATATTTGAATAAGTTCCATATATTTTGAATATCAGACCTATCTCAGAAACTTGACACAAAGATTTTTTATTTCTTTTTCTAAGTTTGGATTATTTAAATTCTCTGGTTTTTGTTCTGCTACTCTGGGTATTTTATACTTTAGTAAACATTTATCTATTTCATTGAGTAATTGAGCAATATAATTTGAATATAATTTAAATATCACAAGTTGTGGCTCAGAATGAGTGCACTCAGGGTGGGAATAGCTGGGAGCATTTCTTGGGGGAGAAACTTGAACTGGGTCTTGACAAAATTTGGAGAGATGGAGAGTTATGTGTGAAGTGAATTCAGACAGTGCCAGCAGAGTAGTGACCACTTACTAGGGAACAATTACTGTTTTTAATTGTTGGTGCATTTTTTATATTATATAATTTAAAATCATTTTACCTCCTGTGATCCTCTCTATACCTATTTTGGTCAATAACTGAACTTCTGTGCCTAGAATATAATCATCAATGAAATACTATTAATAAAATACCTGAAACATAGAAGACCTTTATCAATATTTGCTTCTTTCCCTTGTTCTCTTGTGAAAGATATTTCCTTTCTTACTCATGTGGATTCTATATCTATAACATGCAAGCATTTGGAGCTTATTGTGGTATATGGTATCAGATGATGATCTAAACCTAATTTCTACCAGAATGATTTCCAGTTCTCCCACCAGTCCTTAATGAATACTGAGTTCTTAACCCAGTGGTTAGAATCTCTATTCTTGTAACACTATGACATTAGATTTCTTCCTATATATTCTGTACCTAATCTGTTTCACTAAATGGCATTTCTACTTTTTTGACCAGTACCAAATGGTTTTGACTATTACTGATTTGCATCACAGTTTATCTGGTACTGCTAAGCTCCCTGGCTTCCTGCTTTCTTTTTCTTTTTTTTTAAATTCTCTCCCTTCAGATTCTTGACCTTTTGTACCTTCAGATGAATTATGCTATTATCTTTTCTAGCTTTATAACATAATCCCTTGGTTGTTTGATTGATATGACCCTGAACAAATTATTTTAGATAATATCATTATTTTTGTTATGTTGACACAAGCCTAACATAAATGATTTATATATTCCAATTATTTAGGTATTTTTTAAAATAGTATTTTATAGTTATATGCATGTACTTCCCATGCATTTTTGGATAGGTATTCAGCCAAATATTTTATGCATTCTAAGGTCATTTGAAATGGAATTTCTTTATTACTTTCTATTATTTTGTTGGTGATATACAGAATAGTTGACAGCATGTGAGTGTTTTTTATCCTGCTACTTTAGTAAAGTTAATAATTTTTTCAATTAATTTTAGTTGAATTTTTAGGGTTCTCTAGATTCCCATTCATCTACGAAAGGTTATCAATTTATTTCTTCTTTGCCTGTGTTTATCCTCTTCATTTCTTTTTCATATATTTTTGCTATAACTAACCTTTCTTAACCTATATCAAATAATAGGAGTGATGGTGGATTTACCCAGAATCTTATTGGAAAGACCTCTATTATTTCTCTCTCTCTCTCTCTCTATCTCTCTCTATATATATATGTGTGTGTGTGTGTATATATATATATATATATATATATATATATATATATTGCTGACTTTTTGCTTTAGATAGATATTATTGACTTTATTAGAGAAAGATCAATTTATTTTTGTACTTTGTAGTGTTTTTAAGAGAACCAATTATTATATTTTGTCAAAAAAGGTTTTTCTACATATATGGATATGATCATGTGATTTAGCTTGATTTTGTCACTAACATGATCTATGCATTATAATTATTAGTATGTTACTATTGCTGATTTTACTTGCTTTTTGTGCATTATGTTTTTTTTAACAAATCCATTAGGAATATATAACTTTCTCCCTACATTCTCTTTCCCTGGTTCATCTATCAAGATCATATTTATATCATAGAAGGAAATTGATAGGACCCTTTCTTTTCCTATTATTGCAAACCATTTTTGTGATACACAAATTGTTTTTGAATGTTTGGCAGAATTCATTTGTAAATCTATCTGATTTAGGTACTTTTTCTTTGGGAGCTCATTTATGATTTATTTGATTTCTTTTTCTAAGTTTGGTTTATTTAAATTCTCTTTTTTTTTGTTCTGCTAATCTGGGTATTTTATACTTTAGTAAACATTTATCCATTTCATTGAGCAATTGAGCAATATCGTCTAATAATTTCTTTTATTTACTCTTTCTGTCTTGTGAATTCTATTTATTTTGGCATTTCAGAATTATACTCTGAGCCCTGGAAGTTTTCAGATGTCCTTGAATTGTCTAGACTCAGAGTGCTCTAGTCTAGAACTTACTGAACCCTAGGGATTCCTGGTATATTCAATCAGCTTCAGGTCCATCCAAATTCTGCTGGTTTGTTTTTTAGTTTTTCTTTTTACTATCCTAAAGCTTCCTTACCTGAGTACTTCAGTCTTCCTACCCCTGGGTACTGAGTACTATTGGCTTCAAGTGCCTCAAAGGAGTCTCTGTGACACATACTGCCAGGCTTCCCTTTTCATTTTGTTTGCCTACACTCAAATTCCTTTTACTGGTGGAAACCCTTTCTCAATGCCACAGACTTATGTCTTTTTATTCAATCCTGGCCTAGATAAAGGGTGCTTCCAATATTTTTCTTTGGGATTCTAGTTTTATTATTCAGGCTAATGCTCTTTTTAGACCTTTGCTCCTGGAATCCATGTGGGTAAGCTAGACCCCATTGATTCTCATCAAAAACCATCCTAACCAGAAGCAGAATAATCATCCCCCATTAACCCATCCATCTTTTGACCTTATCTATTTTGGTTGAAAGTTTATCATCCTTCCACTCTCCCATTCAGTAACCATATGTACAATCAGTTGCCATATCCTTCTACCTCCACAAATTCTCTTCATCCACACTAATTCAAGTCCCCAAATCAATCCTTCACATTCACCCTACTTCAATCCATCCTTCACCTGGCTGCCAAAGGGATTTTTCTAAAGCACAAGTAGACCCATGGTGTTCCCATACTCAGTAAGTACAAGAAGCTCCCTATTACTTCTAGGATGAAAGAAAAACCCCTTTCTTTAGCATTAAAATTTCTTTAAAACCTGACTTCAGGCCACTTTTCCAGCTTTGCTACATATTGCTCCCCTTTGTGAATTCTATGATCTGGTCAACCAAGCTTTATTGTTTTTCTCCCTGTATAGAACTCAGTTTCCCACCCTTTCTATCTTTGCACTGGGTGGAACCCATGCCTGGACCATATACTCTTTTTTTTTTTAGGTTTAAGGCAAATGGGGTTAGGTGGCTTGCCCAAGGCCACACAGCTAGGTTTATTAAGTGTCTGAAACCAGATTTGAACCCAGGTACTCCTGACTCCAGGGCTGGTGCTTTATCCACTATGCCACCTAGCCGCTCCTGGACCATATACACTTAAAGTCAACTCTCTTTTGGAATCTCAATTTCCCTTCAAGATTCCTTCATTTTCTAAATGAAGCCTTCCTTTATCCCCCAAGCTAATTTGTGTCTAGTTCACATCTCATATATATATATATATATATATATATGTATGTATAGATACACACTCACATACATACATATGTGTGTTGTCTCCTCTGATAGAATCTAAATACTTTGAGGGTAGGGACTGTCTCACTTTTATCTTTGTGTCCCCCAATACCTAGAACATTGATTGTCATACAGTAGGTACTTCATAAATGCTTATTAATTGATTCATTGCTCACCTTCTACTGTGTTGGCAATGTAATTAGCTCTCAAACTCCTTAATTTAGTCAGTTTACAAGGAATTGTGAACTCCTATGAAATCTTCAGTTTTGGGGATAAAGGGCAAAAAATTTTTTGGTCTCAAATATTATCAAAATTTTGAAATGTTTAAAAGTCACCTGTGTTTTCCTCCTTGGGTTTTGAGATAGTAAAGAACATTTTTTTTCCAGTCATATATCTTTAGACCTATTTATTCTTCCTGGCCCAACCTCTTTGCTTTTCCAAGTACCTGAGCAAAATGGCAAGAAAGAGAGATCTATCCAGTTTCCATCCCCCCCCACCCTTGAAGAAAATCCCTTTGGGTTTCCTCTCTTCTTATGAGATACGAGATTTAGAATGAAAGGGGACCAAGAGGCCATCTAATCCAACCTCCTCCTTTTGAAGGTGAGAAGAGCTTACTGAAGAGGTGAAATATCTAGTACAAAGTTACATATGTAGTAAGGACCAGATGCACCTAAGTTGATTCCAGAATCAAGATTTACCCCTCTACTACCCTGCCTCTCTCATGGATCATGCTTCTAGGCTTAAGCCTGATTGTCTGGAGAACATTCTTAGAAAGGAAGATGTAATGACCTTAGAGGGCTATTGGAGGCTAGATTGAAACCAAGGTGTTTTTGCAGTGTGAAACTGAAGAGAAGAAGCAATTGTGATTAATGCAGTCTCATGGACTTGATGCAAACATCAGATCCTATGAAGTATAAAGAATAAAGGAGAGGTAGCACGGGTTAGTGTAACGGGATTGACTTGAAATCAGGACAACCTAGATGCCATTTCTGCCACTGACACTCTGGGTTAGTCATCCTACTTCTGTGAAGCTCAATTTCCTTATCTGTAGAATGGGGAAAGCATTTTGACTACTTCCTTCATAGTGTTTTATTTTTATAGGGAAAGTGATCTGTAAGCCTTAAAGTATTATATAAATTCAATTCAACAGGAATTTTGTTAAATATCTATTACAGGTAGATTCCAAGGGCAAATAAAGAATTCCCTGAAGTAGCCCTATATATTTGAATTCATACTATTCAAAATCATAATTATGTAAAATGTGGTCATTGGTTACAACTCAGTGGAAGTAGACAATGAAAATTTGAATAATGCCTCCATTTTAGAGGATTTATTATTTGTACTAATTGGAACCCAGCTGTATGTACAAAGTAATGTGTGTTAGTTACTGGGGAGACAAAGAGGAAATTTAAACAATCCTTAGCCTTCAATGAACTTATATTCTAATGGATAGGGGAGTGTTGTAGTCATTCAATCAATAAACATTTTTAAATGCCTATTGTATAAACTATGTTCGGTATCAGGAAGGCCTCCTGTAAGAGGTAGCAAATAAGTTATATACAGTGAAGGACTAGGGATTCTAGAACTGGGAGGTGAAGAGAAAGTACATTCTATACATGAAGTACCACTTGTGAAAAGACAAAGTTTAAGATTCACTGAAAAGGAAGAACCTGTCTTGTTAAAGAAAATAAAACAAAAATAACAAATATATTATGGATCATATGATCACAGATTTAGAGATAGAAGAAAACTTACAGATGAAGAAACTGAGGGAAAGGAAGATAAAGTATTTGCCCAAGCTCAGGCAGGAAATAAGTGACAGAATTGAGATGTGAACTCAGGACCTCTCATTCCAAATCCATTGAAGGTCAAGTCTAAATTATTAGTTCTGCTATTTAGGGTAGGTCATGGAGGATTTCACAAGGTAGGACAATATGCACAAGCAAAGCTAATCTGCCTCAGACTCTATCTGAGAGCAAGTTGATATCCATAAGAACTGATATTCTTGCACTCCCTCAACTTGGGGAAGAATTATCAATCTCACCCAGGATCCCACACACACACCCATTCCATTCTCCCCCCCCCCATTCCTGCTGATCACTCACTTCCCTTATCTATCAAACTGAGGGTATGAGCCACATAATCTGGCACCAGATCATATACTCTCATTAATGAATTATTTTTAAAAAACATTTATTAAGTGCATACTATGTATGAGGTCCTATGCTAAGCACTGGGAATACAAATATAAGCAAGCAACAGAGTCCCTGTCTTCAAGAAGCTTATTCTCTAATAAGGAAAGCCAACACACATAGAAATGAATGATTTTGGTAGTCTTGATTTAATTAATAGTTTTAGAGTCAGATTTAGAAATGGAGAAGGTAATAGGAGAGGCATCAGCATGGTAGATAGGAGAGACATGAAGATGGCCAAGGAGGAACATAGTGAATCTGGATCTAGGCTACATTTGGTGGATGCTAACCAATTAGAAACACAAGGTGTCAGAGTAAGAGTTCAGAGCGTAAGGAAAAAGGTTGGTACTGGAGCCCTTAAACATGGTTGATTCTGAGCAGATGTGACAAATGGTCACATATCAGATATTGGTCTGTTGTTTCTTCTGTGAGTCTTGTCTCTCCAGATAAGCTCCCCTACGAGAAAGAGCATGTTCCTACCCATAGCACCTGGCACAAGAAGACCCGACAGGCAGTATCTCCTAATGCTAGGGTAGAATTATACTTTCTAGACAGGGATATACCACACACCCTCAGATTCAATAACCAGGAAAGAGTGCCAAAGCTATTTGACAAAAGACAGCTACCTATCTACCAAGGGAATATGAAATTTAAAAAAGAAGAAAATAAAATCAAACTGGGCCGAGTTTCATCAGGGAAGACATCCTAGGAAAGTAAGCCTTGATAAGCATAGAAGGAAGAGAGAGGTATGCTAGTAGAGTGGTGGAGGAGGGGACAGCTTTTCAAGCTAATGAGCAGCAAGATGAATGAAGTTCTGACATTGACTGGCAGTAACAATACCCTGGATACCATTGGAAAAGTCACTTTAATAATAATGGCTAACATTTAAATAGCTCTTACTACCTGGCAGGCGCTTTACTAAGCATTTTATAAATATTATCTCATTTGATCCTCATAACAATCCTATGAGATAGATGCTGTTATTTTCCCCATTTTTCAGATGAGGAAACTGAGACAAATAGAGTTTAAATGATTTGCCCAGGAACACATAGCAAGTAAGAGTCTGAAGCTAAATTTGAACTAACATCTTCTTGACTCCAGCTACTTCATCACTTAGTTCCAAGAGGCTCAGCCTTCCCCACCTGGAAAATGAAGGGATTGCTAATGATTTCTAAAGTTCCTCCAACTGGGAAGTTCTATGGTTCTATAATAGGGTCTTCCTGCTTTCCTTTTTAAGGATTTGTCTTTAGGCTGGAAAAGTGACTTCCTAGACAACTGGTATATCTAATTAACTATCTCTTCTACCCCCCCCCAACAGAGTTACTTCATTCTAATTGTCACTGCTGGTCCTAAGGAAAATAGGGAAGTCAGTGAAGAAAGTGTATTTCCCATACCTGCCCAGATCTCCATTCAATAATAATAACTCATCTTTCTCTAACCCTTTAAGAGTTGCAAAGTGCTTTCCTCACAATGATACTGGGTAATCAGTAATGAAAGTACTATGATTATATGGATAAGGAATTTGGATTCCAGAAGAATGTAGACTCTGTACTTGATCACACAGAAGATTAGAGTCAAAGGTTTTGGACCCTGGATTTCAATATTTCAAGATCAAGCTCTTTTGGCATCACATATTACTTTTTTTCTGACTGTGTGATCCTGGGCAAGTCACTTAACCCAGTTTGCTTCATCTTCATCTGTAAAATGAGTTAGAAAAGGAAATGACAAATCACTCCAATACCTCTACCAAGAAAATCCCAAATAGGGTCATGAAGAGTTGGACACAGCTGAAATCATTCAACAACAATTACTTATTGAGTATCCTTCACCTCTGTTCCCTATAGGGCTGCAAATGTCTAGCAACCTCATACTGCCTCTTACCAGCTTAAGGCAGGAGTTTTTAATCTTTTTTTGTGTTGTAAGTCCTTTTGGAAGTAGGGCAACACTATAGATCCTATCTCTACATAATGTTTCTAAATATCTATATTGAAACATAGTTATCAAAATATTTTTTAAAACAAGGTCATGGACACCAGAAAAATTCTTTGTCTGGTTTGTCCCACTTCATGATCCCTCTTTGGGCAGATTCATCCTAGAAAATGAATTCTCCTCATCATAATTCCCATTTCCTCAGGATCATGATTCTAGCTAACTATGGAGACAAAACTGATTGTAATAATCTAATTCCCTCTGCAGGTACTAATAACTGATGATCTGACATTTTTTTCAAGGATTTTTAACAGAGAGAAATACCTTAAGTTAGACTATTTAAGTTCTAAGCTTTGTAGACTGATAGGGAGAAAGTTGAGGGTACCAGGGCCTTCCCTGCACTCACCAGATTACACTAAATACACAGTTGCCTATGTACACAAGACCAGTCCTACCCTGTATTAATGAAGCTCTCTCTTCTCCAACCCCCTCTTTCTGGCTCCTGCTTGTGCTCCTCTTTCCTGTTCTCTTCAAAACCTCATCTCTCCCCAGGGACTACTTCAGAGATCCTCATATTTCTAAGTGACTACAGTTCAATAGGTTGGGGATGAATTCCCAGCTGGGAGCTCCTAGATGGGAGTGAGTCAGCTAGGGCCCAGAGAACTGCACACCTGGTGAAGATCATGCAGCTGCAGGAGGGCATCACACTTCATGCCATTAGATTCTGTGATGGCACTGGACCCCAATTAGTGCTTGGACAACTGAGGGGGAGCCCCACCTCCTTCCACATTCATCAATTCAAAGCTTTAAAGATGA
Source organism: Macrotis lagotis (assembly GCF_037893015.1). Taxonomy (NCBI): domain Eukaryota; kingdom Metazoa; phylum Chordata; class Mammalia; order Peramelemorphia; family Peramelidae; genus Macrotis; species Macrotis lagotis. The sequence goes on from NC_133666.1 coordinate 325,244,364, forward strand.
AAAGGATCTCTAGTTGGGAATTTTTTTTTCAAAGGACATTTGAATAAAAATGGAAGGGAAACCTATTTCAGTCAGGGTGTCTGTCTGTCTCTCTGTAGGAGAATCATTTCTTCCTAAGTATGGATGCTTCTAGGATAAATCAACATCTATGCCTTTTTTAAAGGGGGAAACCCTCTGGAGGATTGATATGATAACATCACATTGTACTAGATGGCCCTCAGTCTATACCAAAATCTCATCCTGCCCTTATAATGCCTCATCACACTTTGAGTCCATAAGTTCTTTCAAATGAATAACCATAATCCATCTTTCTGCAAATGTAGTCCACTCTCTCTTTTGCCTTATGAGTGGAAATGGAGCAAAGCAGCTCTCTGAATCTCTGTCTTTTCTCTGTCTCTGCTTCTTCTGCACACTCTGTATCTTCCACTAACTCCTGTCCTTCCTCTCCATCTCTTTGAGTCTGTTTTCATTTGACTAGCCCCTCTGTGTCCACTTCTGTTTGTCACTGTTTCCATCTCACTGCTTCTGTCTTTTTCTCTTTCACAATCACTTACCCAGTTTGGAGTCCATAATGTCTGAAGTCAGAACTACGAAGAGTTTGGTGAAGCCATCAGGTATGTCATCGAGGATGTGAGAACAAACATGAATGAGTCATGGAGGATAGGGGTTGGCAAGGAATCGTGACTGAGCTGCTGAATGTATTCCCTGTTCTTCCCTCTCCCCTCTCTTCTGGGAGATTCACAGACACCGCCTCCCCCATTTTTGTGAGTGGGCCTTTCTCATAATCTTCCCACTTACCCCACTGAGGTTGAGAACAACCGGCACAACAGTTACCTTCAACTTTTAAGAGCTCAAGCTACCTTTCCTCTGATTGCCATATGTCATTTCCTACCCTTTAAGGGCTGGTTTCTCCATGAATAACTGAGGGAGGGAAGATACCATAGTAAGAAGTGTTTCTCAGCTATTCAGTCAACGATATATTCTTCTGTTTCCCATTTTGTGACCCTTTCTTCCCTTTGGCTCTATTACCCATTCCCTCAAAGCCTTCATGAAATTCTGGCTACCCAGGATCCCGCACTCTAGATCCCATTCAGGCTTTCCCAACTGAGTAAAATCTGTGACCCCCATATTCACCAGTATATTCACTACAACCTCAAATACCTTAGGGTTCTAATCTCAGCAGAATGTACCATCATAACAAATTAATTCATACTAAGGCACAAGTGACTGATAACAGATTAATGAACTGTCCTTCATTATTGGTCCTTTAATAGGAACCCTCAGTGCTTTGTAAGATGGATCACTAATAGTAGGATTTTAAGTAATGGGGCAAGCTAGTAAGGGAGATATTTAGGAAATATTTAGTCTTCTCAGAGTCTTCATCACAGTTTTACATTTCTCCCATCTATCCCCTTCTTTCCATTCATCCAGTCACCATGCCAAGTCAGGTTTTCATCTCTTGTCACACAGCTAATTCAATAGCTTTATTGGTCTTCCTGTCTCAAGTCTCACCCTGCTCCAATCCCTCTTCTACACAGCTGTCAAAACAATATTCCTAAATTGCAGGACAAACCTTGTCACTCTTCCCCTCCCATCCTCCAGGGGTTCCCTATAACTCTCAGGATCACATATGATCTCTTCCATTTGACATTTAAAGACTTTAGAGCACCTTTCCAAGTCTATTATTCATTCTTCTCTTTAAATGTTGTGGGGACCAGGCAAAATGTCCTCCTTGCTGATCTTCACATAGAACATTTCATCTCATATTTCCGCTTTTTTGCCCAAGTTCCTACTCTTGGAATGTCCTCCTTCCTGGCTACTGCCTCTTAGAATACCTGATTTCTTTCAATATTCAACTCAAACACTCAAACATCATCTCTTACGTGAAGCCTTTTCCTGTTTTTCATATTTCCTGTTGCCTCCCCAACAAAATAACTACACACACACACACACACACACACACACATATATATATATGTATGTATGTATGTATGTATATGGTTCTTGTCCTTCTCTATAGAAGTAGATCAAAATAGTATCACTATGTTAAAGAGAAGTTCCAGTTTGTCTGACTGTGACTGATCAAGCCAAAATGAGCTCGGAATGCTCTATCAAAGGTTAGAAACAAATAGTCCTTTTGAACAGCTGGGGTAGGTAAACTTGCTCATCTGCTTTTAGCTGCTTCAATTCTGCCTTGCTCATAGAGCACAGCACCACCTCTGATAAGGGCATGCATACATCCACATATATACATGTATTGTATATAGATGTTATATTATATACATATATTACATATGTTATATACATTATATTTAATATATTAAATACATATTCTATATCACATACATAATATATAATTCCTTCTATACCATCATGTATATACATATATATGATTTATATATATATATAAAATCCCTTTATCATTAATTTATCTAAGTCTAGATAAATGCCTAAATCTAGGAATCTATGATTAGAGTGTATATATTGTTTGTATGAATGAGTACTTTCTGTCTTCTATATAATTCAAACTTCATAAAAGTTCTCTGTTCTATTTCTAATTTTGTATTCCCAGTGCCTAACATGATATAGTAGAGGTGATTAATAAATGCATGTTGGTGCATTGATTGACTGATGTCTATAAGGCCAGTCCCCAAGGTATATTGTATTGAAAAGGAACCAGATTTCAAATCCCAGGTATCCTACTTGCTACCCATATGACCTTAGGCAAGTCATTTCCCAACCATTAACTTCAACTTTCTCATCTCTAAAATGAGTGATTTGGACCAGATGATCAAAAAGAAGGGAAACTTTTTTCTAAATCTAAGATTTAGAAATTCTTCAGTCATCTAGTACAGTGTAGAGCAAAGTTGACTCAGTTCCAGCAAGGTTGTTTGCTTTCTTTTCATTATACTCTCTTCAGGAGTTTTCTATGACAAATCCCTTTGATTCAATTTTGGGTTTTCCTTGTTATTCAAGTTGTGACAAGAAGGACTCAGCACCCTTGCAGTCCTTCCAGCCCAACTGGAACTTCTTATACCCATCATTGTCATCCCTATCTCCACACCATTGCTTATACCATTCTCCTAGATAAGGATGTCTTTTCTCTTTCCTTCTACCTACCCAAATACTAGGCATTTTTTTTCAAGAGTCAAATTAAACTCCACTCTTCCTTGAAATTTTTCTCAGCTTTCCTTTCTCTGACTTGATATTTCATTTAAAAGTTGAACCACACAATTCAGCCTCTTTGATGATAAAATTTCCCATATTGTGGTACCTAACTTCCAGGGTTGCTTTAAGGATCAAATGTCAAATATTTTGCACAGTACCTAGAACATTATAGTTGCTATATAAACACAAATTTTAATTATTAATTATTACTATATGATTCTCTGTTTCAGAAAGGAAGCATCTTGTCACACCAACTATATTTGGGGCATAGAAACACTATCCTAGGGAGAGAAATATGGTAATTGCTTAGATTAGATTTGATTGGGGAAGAGGAAAGGGCCAAATTGGGGAAAGAACTACCTCACAGTATACCTTATCTAAGAGTTGCTCTTATCCTCAGGACCATGGCATGATCTTCTGAATGGAGCCTTAAGCAGTGTTCCAATGCAAAAGACACATTTACAGATCCCAGATATGCCAGTGATTTCCTTGTCTGGCCTTAGTATTCTCACTTTTATATCTACAAAATAGCACCTGCTCCATTGCCTCTGAGACATGAAAAAAGCAAATGAAATAGCAACTCTGAAAAGCCTTTGATGAAATTAAAAGGTATAAAATGCTAGGCATTATTTCTAATACGTCATTTATATAATATTAATAAATGTGAGTTGTAGTATCAAATTATTGAGGGGCAGCATATTATAGGGGAAAGAAGACTAAACCTTAGAGCCAAAAGACCTGAGTTTTAGGTAAGGTTCTGACATTTGATAGCACTGTAACCACAGTTGTCATTTCATGTCTTTGACACTTGGTCTTCTCTTCTGTACAATACAGGAAGTAATACATATGAGACCTACTTTGTAAAGGAGTTATGAGGTACAAACTACTTTGTAAACCTTAAAGAGCTAGATAAATATGAGTTATTAATATTTTTACTCATAGAACTTTATACAGTGGAAGTATTCCTGAAAACGTGTACACAAATAAAATATTTGTATTACAAATTATGTTTTAAATGAATAAGGGAAGGAGGCCAAAACACATAGTGTATAATCAACAAATCTTTATTGACTTTAATTAAATTGAAAGGAAACTCCAATGAACATTTCTGCAAAGTGAACAATGAATTTCTGTAAAATGAATAATCCCTTTCCCCCAATTTACCTCATATTAGCATCTAGCTATTTACAGAGCACTGGCATAAAGTAGAAAATACCATTTATGAAATGTGGATGGCATGGTGAGGAAGTAAGGAGAGCATTAATGGGGCAGACGTAGGGTTGAAGTATGACTCTGTGGATGTCAGGATCTTTTGTCTGAAAATGAAACCTGTCAGTTCTCATTCTTTGACTAGTGCATGAGGTTAGGGTGAAGGGTATAAAAGCTAACAAGAATAGCTGGTATTTCCATAGTGCTTTGAAGTCTGCAAAAGCCTCAGAAAAACCCTCAGAAAGTTTCTCATGTTCTAAATGAGAAAAGCAAGGCTCAGAGAGATTTACTGACTTGATCCAAAGGACACCCATCTGGTAATGACAGAATGGAATTTGAACCCCAGTCTTTCCTCATGTCAAGACTAACATCCGTTCCACCTATCCCTCAATTCTCAACTTCTGACAGTGCTAAGCATATCCTAGCACTGACCACTGTAACAATCTCTACTCTGATTATTGCTATAAAATCAACAAGCTGAAGGAGTTAACATGTTAAGGAGCTATGAGGATAGCAGGAAACAAGATGTGATTGCTGTGTGTTCTGAAACAGAGGGAAAAGAAGCAGGTCTTTGACATCATCAGTAAGGAGCTAGAGATGCAGCAGGGTGTATTAGCCATCTATAGAAAGATTTTTATAGGGAACAGACATACTTGGGCACCTCCAAGCAATTTAGAGTGGAGGAGGGTACCCATGATGGCCCTGAGTGCCAAGTGGAAGGTTGTGGGAGACTGACTTAATCCCTGGATTTCCCCAGGAGAGAGATCTAAGAGAATAGGAGACCTTGGGTAAGTCACTTAACCCTTATTATCTCCAAAAATAATTAAGATGAGAAATAATCCAAGTTGAAGAAATCTATTTCCTGGTCTGTATAACTCATTTTTGGTAGCAGTTGTGGGATATTAGTCCCAAGTTCCCTACTTCACTATGGGGTTCTTGATCTTTACTGGGGAAATGATAAAAAGGATCAGAGATGCTGGCAAGAGAGATAGTCTGCCAAAGAGAAACCTTGTTGGTATTTCTGTTTTCCTTTGGGAATTCAGAAGGAGACAATGGAACCCACACAGAAGTCTTATTCAGAACCCTTAGATATGATAACTATTCTCTTAACCTTCCCACCTAGGTTGGAAGGAGACAAGTCAGGTAGAAAGCATACAGCCCAACATTACTCTGTGGCATGTAGATAGACAGCTCATAGTCCCTATCAGATCAGTTCCATTCATTAACAATTCATTAAGTATCTACTCAATGTCTGCTCTGTGGCAGACCCTGAGGATACCCCGCCCCTCCTCTCAAAAATGGAGTCTCTCCCCTTCAAAGAGCTTTCATTCAATTTTGAATTTCTGAATTTACCAGCATCTGCCTCCTCTAAGTTATTAGCAAGTATTCCAACCCTTCCCAAGGTTTTTTGTTCTCAAATGGACAAATGGTTGAAGAAAGGATAGTGTCTGTGACATCAGTAAGGGAATAGAATTTTGTGATGTCTGCTTGTTCTCCAAATGCCACAGATCTGCCCTCCTCCCCTAAGATTTGAGGAGAATCTTTAGGGTCCAGTTTCAGGTTATCCTTGGTATCTTAGTGGAACTGACCCTGCTTGTCAATTCATTCCCTTCTTCCAAGGATTAGCTCTTAATGGATTATGATATTTTACACACACACACACACACACACACACACACACACACACACCCCTTTCTCTGTGTGCACCTCCATATCTTTAGAGACCTCTCAAAGACAAAAATAAAGCCTTCAGGACCCAAAGGAGATTGTGTGCTGATGGTGGAATTTTAGGTGCTGTTGGCAGGCAGGTAAGGAAGAAGGCTCTTATGGTTTTCTGTGCTCCACACAAGGGCTGCTCTGCACCTCGGTCTCCTTAGGGGACAAGCATCTTCAAAGCTGCATTTCAACATTCCCTTGCCTGCCTGCTGGCCTGCCTCTCTCCCCACCCCACCCCCCTCAAAGTAAATCAATTTTAGGTTGAAAAGGAGAAATGAATTCTTTCAATTAGGGAGGGGAAAAAAATTCCTCATGGCTCTAAGCCGGTCTGGCTGTGCTCGCTGCGCACTGTTGGCTTGCTTCTGAGATGCAAACCGAGCGCCTGATAAATGGGAATGATTTGAATATCCTGAAAAGACTCAGCCCAGGGCCAGCTCCTGCATGGGAAGGATAAGACTGGCCGACTCTCGGGCTTTTCTGCTTCTGCTTTCAGTGGCAAAGTCAGGGAGCCAAGGAGAGTCCTGGAGAGTAGCTTGTTCTTTTCCCCTCATGCTTTATGTCCTGCCCTCCCAGGCCATAGAAGAGGCTGTCTTTAGTGGAGAGTGGTCCTCTAAGTGAATCTTCAGATGGAGTGGTGGCAGAGCTGGCAAGAAAGGATGTCAATAAGAGGGAAGGGATGTATATTGTAAGAAACTTCTTGTAGCTTATTAAAAAATTGAGGGGAGCATGTGGAACCCAGTTCCTTGGGGTACATACATGATATATGCACAGACCCACAGAGTTTACCCTATGTTCCTTATTCATTAATATATATTACACATATACACACACATCCATATCCATGCATGCCTATATACACCTGGGTTCATAGGTGTCTTCAGAGCTAGGGAGGGCCTTAAAGGTTAACTTGTTCAATACTTTTATTTTACAGCTAAATAAAGAGAATCAGAGAATAAAAGTTACTTGCCCAGAGGAGAATAATCTCCCTGTACCCTCCTATCAGCTCACCAGCCTACCTACCAGGTCTTCAGACTATAAAACTACTGCTCTTTTCACTATAAATGATTAGTCTTATAAGCAACCTTACCCCCCTCCCCTAATATACATAGGTGCTCCAGAGGCACACTCACACACAAATGACTTGTTATTATTGTTCAATTACTTTTCACTCATGTCCTAACTTCTTGTGAGAGATACTAGAGTGGTTTGCTATTTCCTTCTCCAGCTCATTTTACAGAAAAGGAAACTGAGGCAAACAGGGTTAAGTAACTTGCCCCTGGATGACACAGCTAGTAAGTGTCTGAGGAGACATTTGAACTTAGAAAGACGTCTTCCTGATTCCAGGTCCGTCACTCTTATCTACTGCACCAACTAGCTAGGCAATTATTATATTATAGTATTATATAAAGGGAGCTTTGAAGGCCCCTTCCACCTTAATATATCACTTTTGTCCCCTTGCCTTCACCTCTGAAATAGCACCATCCCTGGAGTTAAGCACTGATATGTCCAACCTTCTCTTTAGAAATTCAAACCTTACTGTCATTCAATTCACAGTTCCTCAGAATGAGTATACTAAGGGGAAGGAATTGCTATGGCTTGTGTATTAGAAAAAGCTCTGAATTTGAGGTCAGAGGACCAGGTTTCAGATAAAACCCCACTTTGCTAATACCCATGTGACCCTGGACAACTCATCAATGCCAGATAAACATTTCCTATAAAATGTAGAAAGTTGAAAAAATTCCAACTTCATAATGTAGGGCCCTATAGCATTGTAAGAGAACACTTCCTGGAGGAAGTAGGTTTTGCTCCTGTAGTAAACAAAGGAAAAGCACATGAATTCATAAAGAGGATAAAAGTAAGTTCAAGTGAGGACCATATGGAATGATCTTTGCAAATGCATCTCCAACCAGATCCAAGAAAACACAAAACATTAGACTGGTACCGCTTTCTTCTTCCTCTTCATCCTCTTCTTAGGCTCAGGGGTCTCCCTAATAATTCTATATCATTGAACCATTAATTAAATACCTGCTTCAAGCCAGGTCCTATGCTAGGTGAGGGGATTGCAAAGACAAACAGCTTCTCTTATGCTTTTCCTAAGAACATCCTCAGATTGTTATTGGGCTCTGCCAGCATGCCTTGTACAGAGGTACTTGAAGCTAGAGCCTCAGATGTCGGTGAAACCGACAGCCAGATGACACAATTGAGGGGAAGGGTGGAAAGACACCCCAGGGAGAGGAGGGCGACAGCACGAGGGAAGACGTCAGTGAGGCCTCTGACCGCTATTCATTTTCCTCCCCGGGTGTCTCCATCAATAACCATCTATGGAATGGATGGGGGAGGGTGGATGCTGCTGGCATGATCATCAGGGATCAGTGGTGGGGAGTGGGAGCAAGAGAGATTCTGCTCCAGGCTGGCCTGGCTCATTTCAGGAGGATAGGGTCACATGAAAGATAGGAGGGAAGGGGGGGGGGCTGGGAGATAGCACACCTATGTTGAACAAATAGAGAATATTTGTCTTCTGTGTCCTCTACCAATCCTCTGGTCTCTTCCCCCTCTCTCTATGTCTGTCCTTTTTCCCCTTCTACTCTTTATCTTTTCTTCCATCTCTATATCCTTTCCCCTCTTTCCTGTAATTCTTCCCATCTCTTTCACTTTCCTCCTCTACTACTCTCTTCCATTGCCCCATCTCTTTGTCTCTACTAGCTTCCTCCTCTCTCTCTCTCTTTCTAGTCCCTATTTCTCTCTCATCTCTCCTTTCTATTTCTGTCTTTCCTCTACTCCAACTCCTCCTTTCTGTCTCTGTTTCTATTCTACCTCTATCTCTATTTCTCTGTCTCTGTCTCTCTTCTTTCCTTGCTCCCTCCCTTACTCTCTCTCCCTCCTTAGGGAAAGGAACAATGAGATTTGATGATGAGAAAAGCTTTAAATTTAATTAAATTTAGCCAGTTTTTGCTAAGTGTCTTCCATGAGCTTATCCCTATTCTAGGTGCTACTGGGGAAACAGAAGAGAAATGGTTCTTGTCCTTGAGGAGCACAGTTTCTCTAGAGAGGCAAGATTCACACACATTAAAGAAGCAGACCTAGGACAATATGTGATCAAGGGCTGGACCATATGATTCATGTTCTAAGTGCTGCACAAGTTCAGAGAAGGGGAACTCAGAACAAAGGATCATAGAGACATAGATTTAGAGTTGGAAAGTACCTAAAAGACAGTCTACTCTAAATCCCTCACTTTATAGACAAGGGAATTGAAATTCATAGATATTATGAATATGAAATGTGAAAATTATTTAATTTTCATAGTAATACAGGTAGTAAGTAGATATGTAGAGTAGGAATTTTAATTCAGATCTTAATTGGGAGCTCTTTTTATTCCAGGTTGTTAGAGAGGGCTTTCTGGAAGAGGTGGATCTTGAAGGATGAGTAAGATATAGCTAGAATCACAAGAGGCCTCAGTGAGGAGAAAACATAAGTAAAATCACAGAGACCCAAAAGCCTACAAAATGCTCAGGTGAAACTGGAGCAGTCAGTCCAGACCTTGCTCCTGATATTGAAATTTTTTTTCTCACTGGCAGACCCATAAATGAAGGTATCATCATCAAAATTCAACTTTTCTCAGAATCATCCTATCCAGAGCCTGCTTCAAATAAACAGCCACATATGTAGGGCTCTAGGAAGATGCCCTTACTTATCCCTCCTTGCTTTGTCACAGTGCCTAAAATTACACAACAGGAAGCCATTCTCTTAGGTTAAAGCTTTATCCCCAGTTAAAAGACAAACATCCCTTGGAAGGGTAACTGTTAAGTCACTAACACTTTAGTGTAAATACATTTACCAGCTTATTTTGCTCTCTTGTTAAGGGCAGTTTGGAAACTAGATGTTTGGGCAGGAGAAGGAACAAAATGGGAAGTAAGAGAAAGGGCCTAGAAGTGGGGACCAAATTGTCTTGCTACCAAGTCCTCGCCTTTCTTTCTCATGGGAAGCTAAGAGATGGGCATCCATGGAAATGCCGTCATTCTATGTCACCACAAGAGGGTGTTGCATCCCCCACCTCATGGTCAGAGAATGAACCTGGTGGTGAAAGAGATCTATGAACTCAGAAACTGGCTTCAATAAATCTAAGGTGTACATGTAGAAGAACATGGCTGTACCTGTGGGCATAACTAGGAGCACACTCATGGTGGGGGGGATTGGGGGGAGGGGAAGCTAAGTCCTTTTTGGTATATAGATTGTAGGAGCAGCTTTTATGCAGGAAGGAGAGAGATCACAGAGAGGAGACTTCAAGAGGAAGAAGAAAGACAAGGAAAGAGGGAAGAGATGCAGATGGAGAAAATTTGAAGAAGAGAATGAGGAGAGATAAAGAATACAGAAATATGGGGGACAGTGAAGACACAGAAATGAGAAATAGATGAAAGGATGAAAACCTAAGGCAAGAACCAAAAAAGGGGGAAAAGAGAAAAGGAGAAAAGGAAGAGAGATGGGCAGTGGAGAGAGAAGCTGTGAGATAGTGAGAGAATGGGGAACCTGGGGGGACATAGAGAAAGATGATGATAGAAACTGAGAGGAGAGATGGAGGGAGAGGAAAGACTGCAGTGGTGAGATAGGGAAAGCGAATGGGGTGTCAGAGAGGAGAGAAATAAGGAAAAAGGAGAAATAAAGAAAGGAGATGTCTTGAGCTCTATAGCAGAAAGACCCAGCCCTCAGATAGTCTGTGTCCAATCCACTGTGGGCCAGCTGCCAACACTGACCATTTCCTCCCCTTCTTTTCCCAGGTTGTGCCTTCCTCACATACTGCGAGCGGGAGTCAGCCCTGAAGGCCCAGAGCGCACTGCACGAACAGAAGACATTGCCAGGGGTGAGTCTGGTCTCTGTAGCACCAACTAGGGTTTTCTTCTATTTCCCTTGGGAGCTGGGGGAGGGAAAGGGGCCAGTGGGGATGTATGCACAGGTACTTAGGACTATGACATACTGGCCCTCTCTCATGGCCATCTGTGAAAGCAAATGAAAAGCAAAATCAGAGCTGAGGCTATGACATCCTAATCTTCTCACTTTCCCCTTCCCTGAGCAAAGGAGGCAGCAGTATTGGTGACAAGCCATCAACTTTTCCCCAAGAGACATAAACCCATTCACATGCTAGATCAGCCTAGCAACTTGTTCTAAAATACAGACAGTGCAAATAGGAAGGTTTCTGGGATAGAATAGAGGGGTGAGAACAGATGAAAGTAAGATGAACCAATGAAGTTTCACCCAGAACTAAGAATAAGTATTTTGTTATTCAGGAAAACTTGAGGAGTGAGGTGGGTTGAGGAGTGAGGTGGGTGGATGGCCTTGGAAGGACAGATAGCTCTCTCTACTGTATGTCCCTTCCACTTTCCCTATTCTGGAAGTCCTCTGGGCTCAAGATACTGTCAAGGAATTTAAGTTGTTACCCTAACTAGATCTGGTTGAGGTAAAGCTTTGTTTTACACACAAAGGCAACCCCCGACTCTTACCATTGCCTGGTAACAGCTCTGCTCTAATCAATCTTCAACCAACAGTAGACTTCATAGAGCCATGGGACAGAATGAAAGGCCCATTTTCTTGTGGTCTTGGAAAGGGTCATGTATGTGATTCCTTCTTCTACCCCTTCTCAGCTCTGACTTCTGAGAAATGAGGGGCAAGAAAGATGAAGATATCATCTGTTGATGGGGCCAGAAGTCTAATGAGAGAAGGAAACTCTTGAGACAAGGGAGCCCGTAGTCCAGTGATTTTTTAATGAAACTGGCCTCTTCAAAGATCAGCTAATAAGAGGTTTTCTTGATCCCAGGGCAGATACCAAACATGATCTGAGTCCCTTTGCAGGGGTGTGAGATCACCTAGGTTTATTTAAAGAGCCAGCCATTGTCTTTGATAAATTATCATGTCCTGATCCTGTTTTATAGCTTCTCTGAGTGGGAGGAGGGAATTATTTATGGGCCCCCTAACTGGGTGTGATATCAGCCATTGCTATTATCTAGGCAAGTTCATCATCATAAAATAAGACACAGTCTTCAGATCAAGGGTCCAAGTTTTCTCTCCAAGACTACTGTTGTGACATACATACATATATATATATATATATATATATATATATATATATGTCTCTCTATATATAATATATAAATATCTATCTAAGGATGGATGGGTAGGTGATGTGTATGCACATTCACACATAGCTAACGTATATATGACATTTACCTATGTCCAATATATGCTACTCTGAGTCACATATATATAATAACTTAAACTCAAAGAGGTACAACTGAATAATAAATTTGTATATCTAGATAAATATATAAGCTTACATTCCCTTACTCCTGATGACAAAGTGGAAAGGGAAGAGGCAAGAGCACCATTAACAAGGGTGGGAAGGGCTAGAAGGAGGATGCAGCACAGCTAAAAGACCTTTGAATCAAAGATCAGTTGGTTTGGCTTTGGGGGTATTTTTTTTTTATTTCTGAATTATACAGTGTCTGCCCTCACATTACCACAGTCTTTCTATTTGTTATTGCCAAGCACGGGCTGAGTCATTTTAATAATATGCACATGGATGCAAATGTATGGAAATGATGCGCCACGCAGATTCTGTGCGAAGCCCGGGCTCAGGCATGGTGGCCGTGTATGGTTGTGTGTTTTAGTGGAGTGGCTCCTTGCACATATTTTACAGTAATTACTTTCTGGATGTGCTCCGTGAGGTGACAGAAATATGTTCCACCTCATCCCATGTTATATGTGAAACGTAAAGCCATATTGTGAGATAATCAAAAGACTTCTGAGAAGGTATGTGTTGATTAATAAAGTGTTTATGGTACTTTGTTTTGGGGAAAATTGTGATAGATATTTTACAGCAACCAGAACGGAATTGAAAATATCACATTGTTATGGGAGGCCCTTCATCAGCCTGCGGGAGATTGCTGGAGAGTTTCAAGATTGCTAAAACCAGGGAATCAGACGGGGATAAGAGAGGAGAGGCAAAGAGATATGAAGAGGGGGAAATTCAGGAAGGTGGAGGAGTGGAGGAGGGGGATTGTTGTAAGGAGGTCGGTGGTGAGGAGAGGGGGTGGGGCAGGACTCAGGACTAAGTGTTGATTGTTCAGAATCCAACATTAACTTGTGGTTGTTTATTTTACATATAATAGAATAGCTGAATGATGGAGTGTATTAGTTCTTTAATAATTTATAGAAATACTTTGATGTTGCAGTAATTACATTAAAGGTCACATATCAAAGGTAATTTGGGTGAGCAGCTGTGATGGTTTCTCAGAAGCAATCAATATCACTGTCCGTGGTGCTGATTTCACCAAGGGGCCTGCCAGATTAAAGAAGGCTTATTACCAGGCAGAGAGACCCAGGGGAAATCAAGAACACACTGGAGCGACGCACTATCCTCTTTTTCCACCGATAATTAACACTGTTCACCATAATCTGTGCTAATCCTTCATACTGGGAAATCCACTGGCATTTTCCAACATCACAAAGACAAGTTGGGCAAGTTTGGGGAAAAGAAAAGGAAGTAATGTCTGTGTGTGTCTGGAGATAGGGGCATATGAGAAAGGACAGAGGCTAAGGCTGGGGGGGGGGGGCGGGAATCAAAGATGCTAGGTGTTATTTGGAGTTGCAGGGTAAGGAATGAATAGGGAAAATGTTGTGGTTGCAGTTTGATGTTCCTAGAGAATACTGCCTCCATGGACTCACCCAGGTGCAAGCAAGAAAAATTAATAAATAAAAATGCTTTAAAGTAGAGTCATTCTGATTACAGACAGTGGAACTGTTATTATTATTATTATTGTTAGTCTATCTCTCTCCTATGAGGCTCAGGTTCAGGGATGATGCTAGGTTATGCCAGATAAGGGGCCTGATTGCCAGATAATCGGTGTTCCTGCCAGCTGAGTCCAGGGTCACGTTGACTGGCATGGTTGGGGGTGGTAGGAGAGACCATTTATTTGGGGCAACCACCCCTGAATGCCCCAGCCAGACCCTTTTTTATAAGACTCAGGGGAATAAATATGAAAATAGGAACTTGGAAAACTGGTAACCTCAGCAATTTAGGCTTTTTTCCAGACTTCAAAATCCATTAAAATCAATCCATTAAAATCAGCCTTACACCTCCCTACTGAGGGGAATAAAAGGGAGAGGAAAAGAGAAGGGGGAAAGGATAGTACTAACAGCAGATTCTGTTTCTCAGCAAGTTACTGAATTGGCATCTTGCCTCTAATAGGAACAAAATCTGTTGCATTTCTACCACACACACTCACACCACCAAAGAAATAAAACATGTAGCACTGTGTCCCACCCACCTTCAGTTAGACACAGAGAAAGGAAGGTTGGTATTTCTCTCTGGGAGACAGAAAATACTGAAAGAAGACATGTACAGGGTTGTTCTTGAAAATGGGGGCAGGTGCAATATTACAGGCACATCAGTGGGAACAACCCTTACCCAAAGCTGCATGCCAGCTGAGAGAGTCAGTCCTGTGCCAGGGTCACAAATGGATTATAGTTTCAGAGCCAGAAATGATTTGGGAAGAATGGGATTACCAAACCATGAAGCTTCATCAGAGTCTTTCCTTTGAGCACAACCTTCTGCCAACATCCATGCAGGGTAACTTTACTTTGTCTCCTCTTCCTCTGCTTCTCCCCACTTCTTTTATTTCCAAAGTTTATGCTACCTCATGTGTGTGGTTCACAGTTCAGTCTTGGGCAATCAGTCAGGAAATTTTTCAAATGCTTATTAAGTACTTTGGGAGTTATAAAGATGACTGATATCAAGCCATGTCCTCAGGAACCTACAATCTAGTTGGGAAGATATAAGAAGTAGGAACAGATAACTAACAGTATAAGGTATTATGTTCTAAGTGTCAAATGAATAGAATAATGGCAGCAGGCAAACACAATAGAGTACTGAGTCAGGAAAACCTGGGTTTCTAAGCTCACCATTCCTACTTATTATGTGACCACTGGCAAGTTATTTAGCTTTTTCTGAATCTCAGTTTCCTCAGATATAAAAAAAATTTTTTACAAATGTAGTACTTACCTCACGAGACAATTGTAAGGCTCTAATGAGAATCCATGTAAAAGGCTTTTACAAACTGTTAAAGTACTATAGAAATGTCTATTATTATCAGTATTATTATTATTATAACAGACAATGGGTGCCATAGGAAATGGAAAGAGGAAGAGTCAAGTTACATTAATCTGAAAAGTCAATGTGAAAGAAGTTGAACTTTAACTGGAACTTTTAGAGATTTCAACAGGTAGAGAAAAATAAGAAACAACATTAAAGTGCAGAGAATATGAGCAAAGGTTTTGAGACTAGCTTTTTTTGAGATCTTTGAAGAAAGAAAATGACAATAATAGAAGAATATGAGAGTGACGTGGAGGAGTCTATATCATTCAAACAGGATGAGTGAGCAAAGCTACAGATAGATAGAAGATGTCAGAACAAGAATGGTAAAAAGAATAACTAAAATGTGATAAAGCTAGACATATAAGTTGGGGCAAAATCATAGATGTCCCTGAATTCCAGGATCAGAAGTTTGTAGTTTATTTGATAAGAAATAAGGAAACTCTAAAGATTGTTGAGTGAAAACGATAATAAAAGAGTTTATAAAATTTGGAATGTGGTCATAAGATGTATTTTAAAAAAATCAGTCAATCTGTAGATAGAGTTGTGAGATGACAATTTCAGTATGAGAAATGGGTTTGAAATAGTTGGGAGTCTTGGTGAACAAACCCAAAGGGCAACTGGAAAAAGCAACATGGGAACCTAATTGGTTTAGATATGGATTTGGTAGTTGCATAGAGATAACAATTGAAGTTTTGGAGATATATAAGATCACCAAGGAAGAACAATAGAGATAAAAGAGACAAGAGGGTCAAGGACACTTGTTTTAAGGTTCTGTATACCATATTGGGGAAAGATATTGAGGGCTAGATGTATAAAGGTGAAAAAAATGCTCAGATGCTTGGTAAACTCATAGATACATCCTGTGACCAGTTAGAGAAATTTGACTTGGAAGGGACAAAACTTTAGAAAATTAAAATGTTTTCTATTGGAGAGGAGACTTCTATGTAAAGAATGAATTTTGTTTTGATGTGCTCATGTTCAGAAAAGGGTGTTATTAGGTATTAAGGCAGAAAGATATTACTTGTCCAAGGTACTATGGGTGGCATTTTTATTTTGGAACTAGGTACCATTAAATAATAATAACTCACATTTTTATATCATATTAAGTTTATGTAGCATTTTATTTATAACTATCCTATGAGAATAAATATGTAATTATGATTCCCATTTTTGAGATGAGAAAACTGAGGTTAACATAGGTTAAATGATTTTTCTATTGTGTACCCACACCAGTGGAAGAAATCTAGGGTTCAAATGTAGGTCCTTATTACAAACTCAGAGCTTTCTCTATGATTTCACTTTGTCTCCATTCTATCACCATGTTCCTTTCAAGGTTAGGATTCTATTGGTATCCCAAGCTAGGTTGAGTGAAGTTTTGAGTGTTAAGGGAATCAATTACCAACATCAAGTTGAAAAGGTTATTTCAGGATAACTTTTGGAAGGTCTTGCATTCCAAGTTAAGGCAGCTTAGAAGAAATCTATTAATTAAAATAGCCCTACTACATGCTTCTCTTGTCTTCTGGATTTTGAAAGAAATCATCCTCCTAGGATAATATGTCTATTTCCAAATTAAAAACTGAGGACCCCAAAGGAGCAGACCAGATGTGAGGAAAGAGCAGATGCTTGCAGCCTGGGCCCCCAGTGTGAGCCTGGCAATGGGACGGAGTTAGCAGCCAAAGCTCTGGGCAGCCAATTCCTCTGCAAGGAAAAGACAGCCTTCCTTAGTCTTCCTCTCCTTCTGTTGAAGAGATCAAAGGTTTTGGAGTGTCTCTGGGGAAGGGGAAAGAGGAGTGGTGTTCCACTTAGCAAAGGCCTCCCACAGTTTGATAGTGCAGCCTGTCAGCTCACTGGGCTCTGGGGGAGAGGGAGCTTCTATCTGCTTGGTAAACATTAAAGTTCCGATTCACTAGTTAAAGATTGGCTTTTGTGTCCTCACTCTGGCAACCTCTAGAATACAAAGCAAACTAACACTCCCTCTCTGTCTTCCTCAACCCCCTCATGTCAGCAGCAACTGACATGGACCATCCCTGCCACTCATCCCCCCTGAATCAGGTCCTTTGTGACTTTAAAGGGGTCATTTCCATGGAAATGCCATGTGGTTGTCTCTGAGCTTGGGGGAGGGGAGAAGGGAGAGAGAAAGCATAGAAGTTAACATGGTCAAAATACACAATAATAATATTTTCAAAAAATCCTCTCAGAACCCACTCTCTGCTAAATTTCCTTTTGTTTATTCCCTTCTCTCTGCTTTCTTCATTGTACTCCTCTCTCCTTTTCCTTCCCTCTCTTCTCACTTCCATTCTTTCATTCAATTCTTTTTCCCCTTCTCCCAATTCTGTTTCTTTTTTTTCTCACTCTATAATTTCTTCCTTCCTTTCTTCTCTTCCATTTACATCCCTTCTCTTTCTTCTTCTTCTTTTTTTCCTCCTCATTATCCTCTCCACTCCTGCCTTTACCTTGACACCCAAAGGACACTCTCCATGGGCTTTATGTGTTATTCAATGACAACTTCTCTCTCTCTGACAGTCCTGCCATTGGAGGATCAATCTAATTTTATGTACAACTGTAAAGATGAATGATAAGTAGAAAGGATCCAGGCAAGTACAAGATGAATAAATTATAAAGGGCAAATGATGACAAGATGGGGGTCCCTGGAGACAGTGATATGATAACAGAAACTAAAGACGAATTTATGATGGATGTAGTTAGCATGTACTGAGGCTGTTAATTCTTCAGGGTAGTTTTACAACTACTTGTGATTGGAGCAATCAAAGTATTTCATTTTAAAGAGAAACAGTGAATTTCCACTCATTTGCTCTGCACATCTAAATGGATGAATTTGTTATTATGCATTGCCTAGAACCCTCAGCATCTTTGTCTTTCTTCCTGCTCTCCATAGTCCTGTTACCTACTTCTTACCTCCAAACTCTGGAGCACTGAACAGGCAATGAGAAAGTGATACTATAGAGTAGCATGAGCTGCCAAAAATGCCCTTCTTCCATAAGTCTCTGGGTTCTGATCCTACTACTCTTCCCTTTTGAGATCAGAGGATTTGTTTGGTTAGATTGAAAGTTAAGACTGTTTTCTATTCATGAATTTAGAGTAAGAAGAATGAAAGAAATCATCTTGCCCTATCTTATTTTTATAGATGAGGAACTGAGGCAAAGAGAGGGTTAAGGGCTTGTCCAGGGTTATGAGGATAGTAAGTGACAGAGCTGGCATTTGAACCAAAGTCTTCTGACTCCTAATGCAGTATTTTCCTCATCACTCTGAGCTCTTGAATCATGAAAAATATCTCCATCAATATACCTTCTTTATCCCTTCATTTTTTTCTTTTAATTATCAATTATAAAGTGCTCCTCAGTGTTCAAAGCACTTTACAATTTTATTTCATTTTATCCTTACAATGACCCTGGAAGATAGGTCCTATTATTAATCTTTATTTTTAGATAAGAAAACTGAGGTTAAATGACCTAACCAGGATCATACAGCTAGAAAATATCTGAGGTTGGATTTAAATTCAGGATGATCTAACTCCAAGTTCAATGTTCTATCCACTGTACCTCCTAGCTGCCCCAACCAAACCTTTCAGTTCTCCATCTCTTAAAAATCTATCTGCCAGTCATTCTAAGAGTCTGTAGCTGGGGGGTGGGGCGAGGAAAGAAAAAGGTAGAGCAGTTGTATAAAATTATATTATGGGGTATGTTGTCCTTCATGGAGGAAAATATATCTTGCCATCAGGTCTGCCCCAAAACAAGCTAGTCCAACCCTCCCTTATATAAGAAAAGAAGAAACTATCCATCCAGTCCCTTCAAATTGCTGTTAAGTGTTCAGTCTTCAATCAGTAAATATTCACAAAATACCTACCAAGTCCAGCCCTGGGTTAGGGGTTTTGAAAGGTCTTCTATCAGGGAACTCACAATCTAGCTCACCCATCCACAGAAAACAGAAAGCAATCCTGTACAGAAAATGATCAAGGGTGTTTATACTCTGAATTATGGATAAGGCCATAGAAGGAGAGTAATGTGATAAGTAGCCAGAGAAGACCCCCGAAGAAGGTGGCCATTAAGTGCATCTCTAAAGGTGGGAAAGGAGTGTGAAGGACAGAGTTGAGGGAAGTGGTAGAAAGAATGACATTCCATGCATGAGGATTCTTAGAACAGAGCCTACAAATGGGCAGAGAACCTTTATTTGTTTATATTTTATTAGTATATATTTAATTGGTATCTATTAGTGAATAACTGGGAAAACTTAGAAGGGTAGATTGAGGGCAGATTCCAGAAGATTAATCAGAGGATCCTAAAAGGCTAATACCGCTGGTTATCAGAATTCATAGAGGTCACAAGTTTGACCCCTGTACAACCAGTGTGCAGGTTTATAGCTTTGATCTCTTCCACTGTCCTCCTGAAGCCTTGGTTTTTCCTTCTGTAAAAGGAGATCTTATTATGGTCACTATGTGTGCTTCAACCATTGCATATAATATCTTCTACTAATAATTCCCAACTTTCCCACATCCATAGAACAGTAGATTATTAAAGGGAACTTGGATCAATTCCCCAGTCTGGAGTCTGACTTTTTCCTGTTCCCCTAGAGGTATCATTGTCCATCTCTAAATCTCAGCCTCTTTTCAGGATAATTGCAATAACACTACATGAAAAGTTGTAGGAAAGACATGATCAAGGATTAGTGTGACTGGGAAAAGTCAGGCAGCTGTGCAGTGAGAATAAATAAGAACAGAGTCTGAGAGGCACCAGTAGCCTGGTGTTGATGAATATGGTGAAGGAATAGAGATTTGCACCAGTGGAAGGAAGAGATTACAATACCTACCTGGTCCTTCTCTCCTACTCTGCCTATCTCACAGAGTTTTGGTGAGGTCTCAATGGACTCAGTTCCACTGATGATAAAATACTAGGGACTGATTAAAGGAGCTCTCAGGTGATTTCCATTTCTTTTGTCGTTTTGTGTCAGCAAAAACTTTGTAGATTGTAAAATACTAAATTAACATAAGGGATCTGGAGCAGGGATATTGCAAACAACTAGTGAGATAGGAAACTGTTTT
The DNA here is from genome assembly GCF_037893015.1 of Macrotis lagotis. Taxonomy (NCBI): domain Eukaryota; kingdom Metazoa; phylum Chordata; class Mammalia; order Peramelemorphia; family Peramelidae; genus Macrotis; species Macrotis lagotis. Next base: position 325,264,655 of record NC_133666.1, read on the forward strand.
TCTTTTTTCTTTTTTAATTTTCTTCTTTTTTTTTTCTTATGTTTCTAAGCAATTATATTTCAACGAGAAAGGTGCACAAATGCAAAGCCTTTCTCTTTAGACTTCTCCAAGGGCCCAAGATCCACAAATTCTTTCATTCTCTTGGGAGGACAATTCCCCATGTTAGGCCACTAAATGACTTCAGGGAACATCTGGAGACATCTGTGATTATACTTCTCTCTAGTGGTCAATAAAGGGGAGTGCAATTTTTCTTCTTTTTAAGTATTTACTAAATACCCACTGGGGCAGCTAGGTGGTAGGTATGGTGGATAGAGTTTCAGACCTGAAGTCAGGAAGACTTCATCAGTTCAAATCTCACCTACAACATTTACTAGCTGGGTGACCCTGGGCAAGTCATTTAATTTTGTTCACCTCAGTTTCCTTATCTGTAAAGTGAGCTGGAGAAAGAAATGATAAACTACTCCAATACTTTTGCCAAGAAAACTCCAAATGAGGTTAAGAAGAATTTAACAACTGAACAATAAAATACCTATTGTGTAACAGGGTATCTGTCCTCAAGGCCAAAGTCTAAGTCTATGGAAAGTAACCAAACTAAACCACAGTTCACCAATTAGTCATGTGACTGTGGACAATTTTTTTTTCCTCTCTGGGCCTCAGTTTTTTGGGGTTTTGTATCAGTAAAGTGAGGAGTTTGGAAATCATGTCTGAGGTTCCTCCCAACTCTAGTATTTTCTGATTCCCAGAAATATTATTAAGATAATTAAGATTACAAGAGAATAATGCCAATGTATTGCATAAAAGTAAAAGAAGGTTTCATGGAGGAAGCAGGATTTAGTTTTTTAGCAGATTAAATATGGACAGGCAGAGAGGAGGGGGGTAAGACATTCTAGATTGGGGGAATCAAGAACAAAGACTCAGAGATAGAAATAAGAAAGTCTTGTTTGGGAAATAGTAAAAAGAATAGTCTGATTGGAATACAGGATATACATTGAGGAGCAAGCCAAAGAAAGGAGAGACTGATATGATGAAGTTTGGGGAAGTCTTGGATGCCAGGTTAACTAGCACAAAGTCAGTAAAAGTTCTTCAACAAAGAAGTGAAATGATAGTGATTCTTCTATCCATATTTCCTTCCTTTCTCAAGAGGTTATCTAGCTAACATACCATGTCCATGACCTAGGCAGGTAGTAGGCTATCACTAGCTTTATAGATTCTTAGGGAGAGGGACTCAGTTGAGTAAGGAATATAGTGAGATGATCCCTGCCTGTGGAAAGCACTTGGCCTTAACCAGGCATCCCCATTGAGGATAGAGCTGGACAAGTAACAAGGAGACAGATACAAACTGAAAAGGGGAACACAACCACTAATACCTTGTGTTCATGAGTACACGAGATTGGAGGATCCTGGATCTAGACCTGGAAAGGACCTTTGAGACTATCTATTCTGATCTCCACTTTTCACAGATGAGAAAACTGAAGTTCGGGGAAATCAAATAATTTGTTCAAGTCCACACCATTTTAAGTGGCAGAAAGATTAGACAAAAGTTCTTGTGACTCCAAATTCAACCCTCTTTCTACTACACTAGATTCTCTCATTTGCCATTTAGAGACCTAAGTGACACTGACACAGCCTCTCTGGGCTTCAGGCTCCTCATCTGTAGAATGAGGAGGTTGGACTACATCCCTGGTATCCAACTCAAATAGAAGCAGGGGCCACTCAATGGCATTTAGATGGATCACTGAAGATAGCATATTAACACACAAACATTCTCTATATTCTATTGTATTTTTATTTATTTTGTTAAACACTTACCAATTACATTTTAATCCAGTTTGGGCTATACATCCACAAGGTTTTGTATTTGACACATCTAGACCAGATGATCTTTAAGGTTCCTTGATGCTGAAGCATTCTATAATTCTAAAAAGAAACAAAAGGCCCCAGATTGTTTGTAGTTGGCTATTAGTTATGGAAGTGGCTGTTTGTTGATGTTGATGTTTGCCCTTCTTTCTTGAAGAAGACTATAACATCAGAGAGGTGATGCCAAGACATGCACGTGAATTGGACTTGAATGGGGGGGGGGGTGCTGTGCTAATTCACCAGTCTCACTTTCTCCTCTGGGGCCATCTGAGTCTAGTGGCTAGTTATGAATCAGGATGACTGGAGATAGCTCTGGATATGAAGTAATCAGGATCAAGTGACTTGCCCATGGTCACACAGTAAGTATCTGATGCTGGATCTGAACTCAAGTTCTCTTGACTTCAGGGCCAGTGCTCTACCTACTGCTTCATCTAGCTATCCTTTTATTATTGTGACTTCTACTGTATGTTCGTTTGTGTATGTGTGTGTGTGTGTGTGTGTGTGTGTGGTGTGTGTGTGTGTGTGTATTTAAAAGGATGAAGGGAAAGGAAAAAATAAATAAAGCAATTTTGGTCAAAATAAAGCCAAGTGGAATGAGTCCCAGACAGCTTGAAAGAACAGGGCTGTTTTCAAGAAGACAGAGGTCCCTGCCCCAGATGCACAACTTGTGTTTGATGGGATTCTAATCTGATTACCCAAGTCTCTGTAGAGTTTGCAAGCTTGCAATTGGCCACAGTCCTGGCAGTAACTCTCCTGGGGGTTAGAGAGCAGTGGTGGTAGAGAGGGAGACAAGAATTACCATTGCATGATCCCTGGCATCCACATTGAACAGGGTGTAGAGGTCAGGTGGGGGCTTGTTAACACCTCTACTTTAGGAGATGGGAGTCTGGGAATGGAGCCCAGTTCTGGGACAGAAAGAAGGGGAAATTCAACAAATTTAACCAAGGGGTATTAAGTTCCCACAGTGTATTGAGCATTCAGCCAGTAGGTTCTGAGGGGAAATGAAGTTAAGACAAGGCATCAAAGATTCTTGCTTCATGGAGTTTAGGATTTGATAGACATTGACTTCTCTGACTAGAATCATTCTTCAAAGTCCATTTCTATTACCTCCTCCTTACCTATCTGAGAGAGAAAGCTATAGATTTTTTTTATATTTATATCTATAGATATATGTATAGGTCTATGTAGACAAGATTCTATCAACATACATGTGTGTTTATATGGGCATGATCAGGGTCACACAGCTGGTATATGTATAGATTTAAAGTTAGAAAGGACTTTAAAAGACATTTAATTCATCCCCTTCATTTTAACAGAAGAGGAAACTGAGGCATTTAGTAAATTCTTGTTGAATTTAATTTAATTGAATTCTCTAAACTGACCATAAACTGATTGATACAGACCTAATTTTCATTAGTGACCCTTGCCCTCTCAAGATGGGCATCTCCTTTTAGAGAGCATCCTGGCAGTCCACAGTCTCTTCCTTTAGATTTCAGTTCTATTTTCTTTCTCAGCTGCCCCTGAACAGCATCTTACTCAGATGCCCCCAAACTAATCTTACTCCCAGGAAGAACCAAGAGCTCTGCTACTCCTCCCAGATGAGTGAGTCATCAATGCATCAAGGAACTCATCAGGGAAATCCAAGGAACTATACTCTGACTTTGCTTGATTCACATTCATATACTGCCCCCCAAAGCATAGAAGAGAATCTACATGATGTAATAGAATTAGTAGAGGACCTAGATTAGGATCCCCTTTCAGACACTAGTTGGAGGACCATGGTTGCTTGGTTTCTCTTTCCTCATTTGTAAAATGGGGGTGATAATTACAGTGACTCAGAGAGTTGCTGTAAAAAAGTGTCCTGTAAACTTTAAAGTTCAAATGCCTATGAAGTATTACAAAAAGGACTGATTAAATCTCTAAAATCCTATTCAGATCTAAAGTCCTATGATTATGGTTATTTGAAACTTTTCTATAAGGGATAGAAGGCTTAATATCCTTTCCAAAAATCAGACAGTTTTTCACCTGACAAGGTTAGTTTGCTGTGATCCTACAGAGATGGCAAAGGGGATGGGGATGAATAAAAGGAACTGGGCCTGTAAGATCTTTCATGCTGTTTCTGCATAGAACAGGGGTTATTAATCTGAGGTCCACAAACATAGATTTCCAAAGGGCTATGAAGTTAAAATATGACATCCTTATTTCCACTAACCTCTAACTGAAATTTAACCTTTCTATGACTATAGACAACAAACATTATTCTGTGAAGGGATCCGTAAGTTTTCCCAGACTGCTGAAAGAATCCATGACACTCACAAAAAAGTCTCATGTGAATGGAATGGAATAAAGATAAATCTTTCAACTCCTTGCCTTTCCCTACATTTCCCTAGCTAAAGCGAAACAATAATTGGTACTATTCTGCCGATTTCACAAATAAGGAATCCACCATTCAGGGAGGTTTGCACATAGTCACTCAACCAGTGGAAGTAGCAGCATTCTTTCCCATACTCTCACACTACTCCTCTCAGGACAGCCCAAGATTCCTCAAGGGTATGGAATGGGCCTCTGAATCCCAAATTCCCAACAGCACCTATCTCAGTGCACACTCAATAAATACTTGATGGATTGATTAAGGTAAATCAGGGCCTGGCTTTCCACAAGGGGCTCTCTGGTGGCAGATTACTGTTGCCTCCTGCCCACATGGGTCGGGGTAAGCCAATGTGTACCATCTTCCTCTCTCTTTATTAAACTATTTATCTGGGGGAACTTAATATTTTCTTTTAGGATAAACTGGAGATAATACGATGTGCTTGTTTTAATTTGCGAGGTTAACTGATCTAATTATCTGTGTGTGTTTATTTAAATCCTTTTGCACAGGGCCGGCTGCAGGTGTCTGCTTTGAATTCTGCCAACAGGAAATCTCTTAAAATGAGCTGATCTATCTCAGCAGGTCTTCTGGTATAAGGGATTTTCTAATAATGCATGAATTTATTAACAGCCAAAGATAAATAGAGGATTTATTTACATTAAACAAATTCATAAGAAACTATCTTTCTGCAGGCACCACAGTCCCCATCCACACTTCCCAAATTCTACAGTTAGTCATCTTATATAACTGAAATTAAGGAAAAACTTTGATAAGGACTCAAATCCCAAATAGCTTCTCATGCCATCACTACAAGATGGGGGAGCCCTGAATTAGGAGCACATTCCTTGAAAAAGATCTGGAGTTTTTAGTTGACCCCAAGCTCAGCATGAATCAAGAGTATAACATTATAGCTCTTTTAAAAAGCCACTTTAGACTACATTTCTCTTAGTCTCAAAAGAAGGAGATAATAAATCGTCTTCTTGTACTTTTCCCTGATTAGGCCACATTCAACTCCATTCAACAAGCAATAATTAAACCCCCTACTAAGTGCAAGGTGTGAAAATAAGTACTGAAGATACAATGATAATAATGAAAAGCAGTAAATAGATCTGAAATAGATCATTTAAGGAAAGAGCATTGTTGTTAAGTGACATTTATAAAATGCTTTAAAATTGGTAAAGTACTGTGTACATATTCTTTCACTAGAGCCTCACAGCCCTGAAAGATTAGTACTTCAGATATATATTTTTTTAATTCTCATTCTACACACAGGGAAACTGAGGTTCATATGAGGATAACATGATGTGGCCACAAAGTGAATGTGGGAAACAGTATTCAACTAAAGCTCTTCTTGACTCCAAGTGCAGCATCTTTTACCACAATCATCAATTATAAAATGATTGTTCTGGGACCCTCTAAAGGTTCCCAAGACCCTTTTAGGGAGTACAGAGAGCCAAAACTATTTTCATAATACTATGAAGACATATAAATTTTTAATATTGTAAATATTAATGGATATAGCCCATATAAATAAAAACTCTTGGGAAGGGATTTTCAATAAATTTAAGAATGTAAAGAAATCCAAAGACCAAAAAAGTTTGAGAAGCATTGTATTATGCCATCTGGGTTAAACTTTGAGGAAACTAGAGAATATAAGAGACAGAGAAGAAAAGAATGATGGGGACATCCTGTACAAAATGCATGAAGGCCAAATTCAGGAGAAAGTGAGTAGGCCAGCTTGGGCTAGAATGCAGAGTAGCCAAAAACAAAAAAAGAGAAAAGTAAAATAAGTCTGGAGAGGCAGAATGGAGACAGACTGTGATGGACTTTAAATGCCAAGCTGACGAGTTTGTATTTTATCCCAGAGGCAACCGTCACTGAAGTTTCTAGAGCAGAGGAGTGTTACGGTCAGATTTGTCCTTTAGGAAAATTATTTTGGTATACAAGTACTGTGTTCTGAATACTGGTTTGTTTTTTTAAAGGGAACAGTAACAAATTAGAGCCTACCAAGAGAAAAATGATTAGAAAGACAGGAGGTCTAGACACTATTCTATGTGAGAAATGATTGAAGAAACTAAAAATAGGAATGAGTTTGGGGAGTGGTGTAGAAGACCTGATAAGACTTCATAGTTTAGTTATAGGAAACCAGGATTTGGAGTCAGATGATCTGGGTTTAAATGTCAGCTTTGCCATTTACTTTTTTTGGGTTTTTTTGGCAATGTAGTCAGAGTTAAGTGACTTACCTAGGGTCACAGAGCTATGCTGTCAAGGGTCTGAGGTTGGATTTGAATTCAGGTCTTTCTAAATCCAGGGTCAGTGCTCTATCTACTATGTCACTTAGCTGCCCTATCATTTACTTTTCCTATTACTTTAGGTAAGTCATTTCTCCACAGTGAATCTCCTTATCTGAAAAAAGAAGGCATTCTTTTAGATCAAGAGATTTTAACCTTTTAGGTATCATGAACTACTTTGGCCATTCAGACAAGCCCATGGAGCCCTTCTCAAAAGGATATTTTAAAAAATTCATGAAATAGAAAGGATAACAATAGAAAACAATTATGTTGAAATACAGTTATCAAAACATTTTTAGAAAACCAGTTCACTAGATTTAAGAAGTCATGGTTTATAGGCTTTAGATACTAGAAGAATTTCTTCTGAAATTTGAAGGACTATCCTGGAGAAGAAGCATGAAATTCTGAAGAGATGTAGATTGCTAGAGGTAGAAACAACCATAGCGATCACCTACTCTCAATCCATTAAGGGTTCTTCTGTTAGATAATGGCGAAGTGAGTCCAATTTTTGTTCCTAATCGAGTGTTCATCTGCTTCCCAGGACCACAGTTTGAGGGGAAACCTCAGGAAGGAAGGCTTCAGCCTCCTTAGTTGTCCCAGGCTTTTCCCTTCCTCATCCTTTACCTTTCTTTCTGCCCCAACATCATTCACCTAGCTTAGAATCCCAAGCAAGGTCATATCAAAAATGAGCACCAAAGTATGTTGAGAAGCCAAGTATGAAAGAAACAGTAGCTATGTCAACACAGAGTCCCAGGAAGAATAGATGGAATTGGTGTAGGACAGCACAGTGGGGAGAGAACCAGAATTGAGTGTAGCTGTCAGTCCCTTCCCAATTAAGGTTTCCCCTTACATAAGACAATGCATTTTAGCTAAACTTTACATATATGTGTATGTATATATTTGTTTTATACACATATATAATATACATGCATATATAGACACAAAAATACCTCTCTATATAAACATAAATATATCTATATAACTGCAAAGTAGTACACTGGATAAATCACTGGGCTTGGGATCAGGAAGATTTCTCTTTGTGAGTTCAAATCTGGCCTCAGATACTTACTAGCTGTGTGACCCTGAGCAAATCACATAACCCTGTTGGTCTCAGTTTCCTCATCTATAAAATGATCTGGAAAAGTAAATGTAAAATCACTCCAGTATCTTTGCCAAATAGGGACAGAAAGTCAGATATAATAACCACAAATGCATACTATATATGCATATATATATTCATATATATTCTACCACTACCACCCCTCAAAAAACAAGCCTAACTAGAGCAATCTAAAAATGGAAGATATTTTCCTATAGAATAGTGACCTTATTGTCAGAGGTATTCAAGCAGAGGCTAAATGATCATCTGTCTTTTAAGAACATTTTAGGAGAGATTTCAGGATCAATCATATGACCTCCAAAGTTCCTTCCCACACTGAGTTTCTATCACTTTAAAATTCCTAATTGAACTTCCATCTAATAGACCTCTTTCACTTATTCCAATTAGGGTGTCCCAAAAGTCTTTAGTACAATTTTAAGTTATTAAAATTTTTTTTGAATCTGATTTTTGGGAAACCCTATATGAATTGATTGTGACCTGTTCCTAGTCTAGTATCAAAAGGAGTAAAGAGAGAGAGAGTTAGGAATGGACTCTATGGGTATGAATAAATGAAAAGATACTCATCGAGCACTTTCTAGTTGTATTCGACCTGACTCTGGGCATTGATGGGAGAACAAGAGAAGGAAAGGCAGTGTTTACCTTTGGGGAACTCACAGTCCAGTGAAAGAGGCAAGGCACCCACAAGGAAGAATGTGAGGACAATGCAGTATATGATGAAGGGTTAATACAGCTCTCTGTATCAGGACCCATCTGTAGAGCTTCAGAAGAGGGAGTTAGCAGCATGGACTGGAGGAGGCAAGGAAAGTAGCTGCCCTAAGTCATGGAAGCTGAGCTACCCCAGCATTGCTGAATATATCCACAGGGCTACAAACCACTGTGAAGAAGAGTAGAAACAGCTGGCTTCTAACTAGAGAGCTCTTTTCAACTTTTTTATCTTCATGATCCAGGAGAGACATGAATGCAGGTCCCATTGATTCTTACATAACATGGCATTACAGACACATGTTCACAATGTGCATACATATATTTCTTACACTGTATATATGTAAGCTCTCACATGTATGCTCACTCACACATAGAATATTCACATGTACCTACATACATGTCTATGCAAGGGTGTACAAACATTTTCTCCCTTTTCTGGACCCTATTGGAATTGAAAGAGAACTGTGAGATCTGTAGGGACACCTGAAGATAAACTCCTGATTTCTGATTTCCAGAGCAATTTGAACAAGGTCCTCTGAAATGCATTAAAATGCTAATCACAACATCGGCTGCAACTCTGTGGCATCAGCAAGAATCAGACAGCAGGGTGACTTGGAAAGAAAACGAAAGAGAAGAGGTTCTGAAGTCCCTGTCTCCTCCTAGGACTTTGTCTCTCTCCAGCTCCACAGTCAACCTCTCCTTGGTCTTCCTACTTCCCTCTCCTCCCTTTGGCAGCTCATAGGGAAGGTCCTATAGAGGGACCAGCTCCCTCCACTGTTGGCTTCTCTCCAATCACTTTCTCCCTGGTCATCCCACAGCCCGGCTTAGGAAGGAACCTTGGGAGAAGGTGGTTGATCCCAAAAGTTTCCTTACCTTCTACAGGTGAGACTCTCACATGGACAAAGATGAGGGAAAATAGATGAAAACTATGAGGAGAGAAAAGAGGAAGGAAAGGTCAAAGGGAAGAAAGAGAAGGTGTGCCTGCACAGAATTGGCAAAGCAATGCATCTCCTTCCTTCACTTCCTTCTCTTCCTGCTTGAAGTTCCACTTTGCCCCTTCAGATGCTCTATGTACTCAATTTACCCAGAACCATAAAGCAGAAAAAGAAATATAATCTCACCCACACCAAGAAGATAGTTACTGAGAGCCCCACCCCCAACAGATTCTGCATTTTAAAACAGAAGCCTGGAGAGTACAATAGGAACAGCTCACATTTGCAAAACATGGAATCTTGTAACACCCTCCCTTTGAGGGTACTTGTGTCAATAGAGCGATGCCCATTTACAGGTAAAGAAGCTAAAGCTCAGGAAGTTATGTAGTTTGCCCTATCACACAGCTATAATAGAAAAAAAAACTGGGTTCAAAAAAAACCCTAAATACTCCTAATAGACCACTACGATGCTTATCAAATAGTGAATTTTCAGGAACCCAAGTAAATGGATGCATGAGACATGGCAGTTGGGGCACTAAGGGGAAAATGAGACTTGCCGTTTTCCTTCACATGGAACCACATAAGTGGTTACCTATTCCAATTAGCATAAAAACAAGGTTGCCCTCTAAGTATATGGGCAAACATGTGGTTGAAAAGTGAGGATGGGGCTCATGTATAAATGTCTATGTGGGTATGTATAATGTATAAATGTCTATGTGGTCTATGTATTAGTGTGGGTGTAGGTGTACAATTCAACAAATATTGATTAAGCACCTCCACCATGTCAGGAACTATGTTAAGAAGTAGGGATAAAAATAAGAAAAAGAAAGGTAGCCCCTCAAAGAGTTTATAATCTAAGTTCCAAAAGGAAGTTGAAAGACAGGGAGGAGAGAGTTGCACCAGGAATCCCCTGGGCAATTCTTGATGTTCTCAGGCCATTAAAAACAAGCAAAACAGTTTGGAAGGAATACACATGTGTGCGTATTTCATGACTTCTTGTTGCCCATAGAGCCCCAATCTAACGCTAATCTTCCTCTTCCTCATTATTGCTCTTATTGTTATTTCACTGTGGTATTAGCCTAAATCTCTTTTTTAAATGAAAGTATATATATACACATTTATGTTTGAAGATCAAAGTTGGGGGGGGGGGGGCTGGTGAATTTTGAACCTTCACAATGCCCTTTATTTAGACCCTGTAGATGACTTTACTGTCCTTCAATGCAGAAGGAAGGAAGGAAGGAAGGAAGGAAGGAAGGAAGGAAGGAAGGAAGGAAGAGAGGGAGGAGGAAGGAGGAAGAAAGAAAGAAAGAAAGAAAGAAAGAAAGAAAGAAGAAAGAAAGAAAGAAAAGAAAAGAAAGAAAAAAGAAAGAAAAGAGAAAGAAAGAAAGGAAAGAGAAAGAAAGAAACTCTTATTATGATGATATTGTGGGGATTTTTTTTCCCCTAAGAACAACTTAGCTCAGTGGCCCACAGACATCATCTTATCTTTGGGAGCTTAGCTCTGCCATAGGAAGGCTGCTATCTCCACTCTGCTTTGAAGTAGCTGACAGTGATAAAGAGCAGAGAGAGACAGGTGCTAATCTCTCCCAGGTCCTGGCTCCCCTGGGAAAGTGTGCTGGTGTGATCTGACTTCCCCCTCCTCCCATTCTCCCTTTGTAGAAAAGGAAGGTTCTAGGCTTTTTGGAATGGTATTGTGACAGAGGGAAGCTAAGACCAAAAAATGTAGGAGAGGGAGCCCCACCCTATGATTCAGATGGGCACTGAAGATGGTAGACACTAGCCCTGAAGCTACTGCTTTGAGAAATGCTTGTGAGGAACAATACTGCCTCTGAGGGGACCCCATTCAATCCGGGGAAGGGGTTGAAGAAAGAGGATTTTTTCAAAGCTTGGTCTGCTGATCAGCAATGACCAGAAGTGAAACTAACTACTGGTAGAAAATATCACAGGTTCCACCATCACTTTGATCTCTACCTTCTGATTATTTTTGGATTACAAATAGATTTACCAATGTATAAATTAATTATTCTGCTCAAGAACATCCATGGTTCCCAGTTGCCTATAGGAAAAAACTGAAAGTACTTAGGTCAGAGCCACAATCTGGTCCCAACTTATCATGTTTCCCCCTCCCCCTCCTCTTCTTCCCTTTCCTTCTTCTCATCACTGTTATTACTGTGTCTCTGGGTTATAGACCTAATGGTATCAGACACGTTTTTTGAACTCTCTCATTCTTTCTCCACACACATCTGCTCCATTCGTGCTGCTTTCCCTGTTGTCCCCAAACATTCGGGGCTCTTTCCAACCTCCTTGAATTTACTTTCTCCAAACCCAAACCCAAATTCATTCATCAAAAATCTGTTCTCTTTCCCTGTTCAAGTCCTACTCATGACCCAGCCTCCAGCCTAATTCCTTCAGTCTTCCCAGACTACTCCAGGATGTACAGATCTCCCCCTCCCTAAGTATTTACACTGTGAACCCCATACTTTTAACATTTAGATACTGCCATAAACATGTGTACATGTCAATTCTGTCTTACAGAGGATAAGGACCTTATCTTCTCCAACACAAAGATGGGCTGAACCCATCAAGTTCTTAGTAAACATGTCCAGTTGAATTGGAATTGGACTACACCTGGATTGGCAGCCTTAATGACATTGTACAATACAAGCAAAGATATAATTAGAGGCTCACAGAGTTAGAAGCAACCAGAGATATTCTCTAAAGCAGGGAATCTCATCCTGAGCCTGAATATTTATTTTCAGGCTATAGAATTCATTTTGTCACCCTAGTATCTGAAATTTTGCATCTCTTCAGGAAGATTTATAGGTATAAATTCAGAAATGTTCTAGAGCAAGTTTGAACTGATTCTCAAGAGCTGGTTGTTAAATTTTCAATGTGAACATTTACACCCCAGAAACACAAATAGGCTACAAATCAGGGTTTGATTTGTTATTTTATTGATTGACTAGACTTAGGCAAGTGATGGGAAAAGATTAAATTTAAAGCATGTTATATGAACATTTTATTTTCTGGGCAGCCAACTGTCAAACACTTAGCAGCATATCTCTAGATATAATTATGGGCAGTGCAGTGGATAGAGCACCAACTTAGGAGTCAGGAAGATCTGAGTTCAAATTTAGCCTCAGACACTTGGCATTTACTAGCTGAGTGACTTTGGGTAAGTCACTTAACCTTGATTGCCTCACTTCCAAGGCCATTTCCAGTTGTCCTAATTCATATCTGATCACTAGACTCAGATAATTCTAGAGACATAATTTAGCAAGGTGATTTAGCATAGTACCCCCCTCACTCAAATCCAATTTACTTGCATGTTTTACTATTACCTCCATGATGTCAAGGTGGTCTTCAAGAATGAAGGACAAGGGAAGGCTAGTTGGCACAGTGGATAGAGCACTGGCCCTGGATTCAGGAGTACCTGAGTTCAAATCTGCTCTCAGACACTTCATAATTACCTAGCTGCATGGCCTTGGGCAAGTCACTTAACCCCATTGCCTTGCAAAAAAAACCCTAAAAAAAATGAAGGACAAACATCAGCATCATTTATATTATCCTATGAACAAAAAGTCATAGGGGTTTTCTAATATATGGGATGATTTAGGTATAAACAACCTGAGAAGGCACCCTGACCTCAGGTTTGAGGTCCTCAGTCTCTCTCCCCTCAGTTCTTTCCAAAGCAAACATGTCACCCTCTCCCCATTATATCAATTCCAGTGACTTCTTATCATCTCAATGAGGAAATATGAAATCTCTTTAACTTTTAATGACTTTGCCAACTTAGATCCTTTCCATCTTTCCAGTCAACTTTATCTTAAGACCTCTCTACCTACTTCATAGGATACAGTGACATCAGCCTTTTGCCTATTCTCTAACTAGACACTCCATCTCCCAACTCCAAGCATTTTTCACTCACTGTACCTATGCCTGGAATTCTCTTCCTCCATATGTTCACCTCCTGATTTCCTTTTCTTCATTTGATTTTCATAAAATCTTACATTCTGCAGGAAGTTTTTCCTGTTCCCCCTTAATTCTAGTGCCTTCCTCCTATAATTATCTGTAATTTATCTGATGTATATATGTGTATATATATTTTTTAATTTTTTAAATTTATTTTTGCTACATTTGGAGTTTTGAACTCTCTCCTTTTCAGCCTTGCACTAGAGAAGGTCATCATTTGACACCAATTATTTATGTTTGTTTATTATATGTATATATGCATATAAATGTGAAACCACATAATACATACTTTCATATTTCAGTTATTTCTCTAGACTTAGATAGCGTCTTCCTTCATGGATTTACAAACTGCTTCCCTCATTGAGACTTGAGAGCAAGGATTGATTTTTGCCTTTCTTTGTATCCCGAGTATTTAGCACAGTGGCTGGTATATAGCTTAATAAATGGACAAGATATAACAAGAGAAGGTAGCTCAGTCAGAAATTCTTCCTACAATAAAACCTGGTAGATGATCTTATTAGTTGCTGAAAAAACCTCTATATTTTACAAAGGGGGAAACCAAGACCCATATGGTCTGGTCTGTTGGCATTTCCCTTTCTCCCTAGTTTGTAAAGCAGTGTTTCTATACCCTGGCCTGAGTGGGCACTCAAAGGCTTGCAGATTCCTCCTAACAGGGCATTAAGCTAATGTGTGTTAGTGCCATTTTTACTGTGCTTGGACTGGGTAATCTGATTGGGTATTTGATTGGATATTTTGTTTATTTATGGCAGGGAAAACATGCCTTATTGCAAGTCCTTCATCATGTTTCCAGTCCCTTATCACTGAGGCAATAGAGATGATAAATTAAGAGAGAATAAATAAAATACATCAAAAGGGAAGGTAACCTCTCTGCTATTAAGCAGTCTCCCTGGAGGGTGTATGGTGGCCATGGGTAAAAATCCCGACCTAGGAAGAGCTAGCAACCTACCTACCAGGCCTAGCTTCTATGAGACCTTGAAAAATTCATTTAACCTCTCCTTGTCTCATGTTCACCATATGTAAAATAGGGATCATAACAATAAAAATGATTATTATTACTAACATTCCTTGAAGTTATAGAATACTTAATTTTTAAGTGTTTTTGCATACATTATCATATGTGAGCCACAAGACCTTCTTTTATTGGGCTCATCACAATTCTTCCAGTCACCCAGGTTCAGGACCCTGGAATCACCCTCCAGTCTCTTTTCCTTCCTTCTCTCTCTCCTTCCACTGCTACCCCAACTCTACCAACCCCATCCCAGCAATCATTTTAAAGGTTTTTTTGGTTCTTCCTCTACAACATTTCTCAACTATTACTGCTGCCAGACCTCCCTCCACCCCAACATCCCCCACAGCTTTCTCTGTCACTATTTTTCTTTCTGTGTCTATCTCTGTCTCTCTGTCTGTCTTCTGTCTCTCTCCCTCTGTTTATATTTCTCTCTTTCTCTGTCACATACACACACACACACACACACACACACACACACACACATACACACACACATCACACATCATTCTAGTTCAAGCCCTCATCACCTCCTCTGGATTGTAACATTAACCTCTCAACTAGACTCTTAGCTTCTATTGTCTTTGCATCACCAATCCATTCTCCACATATCTAGCAAAATAATCTTCTTAAAATACAAATATGACCTTGTTATTCCCCTGCTCAAGAAACTTCAGTGCCTAACTATAGTATATAGTATATAGCACCATGCTATACAAACTTGTCAACTTGGCATTTAAGACCCTTCATAATATGACTTTGGCCTCTCTCTAGACATATTGAAGATCACTCCCTTTCACACTATGTTCTAACCAAAGTGACTGATTTGCTGTTCCCTGTATTCAGCATCCCATTACCCAGCTCTTTGCACAGGCCTTTGCACATCCTCATGCCTGAAATACACTCTCTCCTCATTTCCACCTATTAATTGAATCTCTACCTTCTTTGAAGTTTCAGCTCAAATACCCTTTCCTATAGCTAGGTTCTCCTGCTTCCCTTAGTTACTATTGTCCTTTTCCTCCTTTCAAATTATTAGGTATCAACTTGCATGTTACATCTCTTCAGTAAATTATTTCTGTTTTATTTACTTGTATCCTCCATGCTCAGCTCTTGGACCTTGCACATGGCAGGTACTTAATACATTTTTAACCAATTGGATTGGATTGGATTGGATTGACCAGAAATCATAGGATTCAAAGTTTAAAATGATATTAGAGATATGAGAGGATGACAGATAAGGAAAGAGAAATTCAGAACAAATAAATGACTTGGGATCATGTGTCCAACTCCTGTGGTTTATGGCTGAGGAAGATGAGGTCCAGGGAATGAACTAGTCAAATTAACAGAACAAGTCAAATGAAGTCCTTAAAGATAGTACTTTAGAGAGTTCCCAGAAGTCTTTTTGGAGCAAATGGGACTTCTACCAGTCCTTGAAGGATAGGTAGAATTTAGATAGAAAGAAAAGTGAACAATAATAAATAATAGATCACATTTGTAAATACTTTCCCTCACAACAACTCTATTATGTAGGTATGTAAAATATCACCCATTTTACAGATGTGGAAGCTAGAGGTTGAGAAAGGAGCTTCCTAGATCTTCTTCTCCTCTGGGTCAGAGAAGCCTTGCTGATAGTAAGTATTAAATAGATGATTGTTGAATTGAAATTTTCAAAGGGTTGAAGGAGAGAAGACAATATGTTGTAGTGGACAAAGTATCAAGAGACTAGAGTTTTAGTCCTGGCTTCTTTTCCTATGTATAGGACACATATAACCAACATATAGAAAGAGGTTTATTTGATTTGCAATCAGATGTCCTGGTTCAAATCTTAGCTTTGTCAGAGTCCAGGATCAAATCCTACCTCCATCACTTACTTCTTTTGGGATCATGACAAATCACTTGACCTCTCTCGATCTCAGTTTCTTCCTGTATAAAATGAGGGAAGAACATCCCTTTTCTCAATCTGTTATCTGTGATTTATAACACCTGGGATAAACACCTCACATTTTGTCAGTGATCAGGGTCTCTGGAGAACCAAAGCCTCAGATCTAATCCTTATTCTCATATCACCTGAAACCAGGCAGTAGTTTGTAAGAACAGGCCCAGAGCATTTTCTCTATCCAGGTCCTTAGCTTGGTAAATGCTCCCAAGGATATAACTAGGGGTGGGGGGCTCCATGGAAACTGCCTTATTATGGGAAAATATTCTTCAGCACTGAAAAGTCCATTCTTTGGCTCCTTGGTTGCACTGCCAGCCATTTGCAGCACCTCCCTTGGGTGCCTGACGCCTGACAATTCTCTTTGATGGACCAAAGGTTGAGTTTGAAATCTCTTGCCAGGTCACCAGCTACATCTGTGATGGCCTTCCACAATGGCATTTTGCTCTGCCCTGATCCCAACTGCACCCCCCCCCGCCTTGTCCCAAGCAAGGCTCCAAATTTCCAGTTAAGTTATGTGGGGGGGGGGGGGGGGGAAGGGAATCTTGTCTGTCTCACCAGTGTGTGCTCCATACTTTGAAGAGGTTTATGCATGAAACTAATTATGCACCGCTAATTTGGTCCCTAGCAGTTTTGCCGTTTAACATTCATTTGATTTGGGTTGTTCTGCTGAGTAGCGTTTCAGTAACTATGCCACAAGGCAATGAGCTCAGTTAGGGAGAACTGGAGAGGTGGCAAGAGGGTAAAACGAGGACGAAGCAAGTGCTTTGGGGGGTGAAGGGGCGGGAGGGGACTTTTTCTCCCTCCACTTCTCGGAAGGGTCTTTGTAAACCTGAGAGTGCTAGTAAGAACGTGTGAGCTGTGATTTGCCTCATTCTGGGAGAAATTCCAGTTACCCTCTGCTGGGAGCTGGAAGTGTAGGGACGACGAATGGGGAGAAGAATGCAGCTCCCGACGGCTTCGATGCTGGAGGCCTTAAGGCACTGGGACCGGGGAGGGGGAGAGAGTCGCTATTCCCGTAAACCAGAAGATAACCATGCTGCGCGCAGGGGGGCTCATTAGTAGCCCATGATGGCCCTGCCGAGAATGAGGGAATCTTGGCTTTCAAATGTCACACTCCGCGGGTGGGGAGGAGAGAGGGAGGATGGATAATTGCCAATAAAAGTAAGAAAAGGCCCGATGTATCGGGAGCTTTCTCTAAGGAGTTCCTGGGACAGGAGGCTTGAGGTGTGAGCCCCACCAACCTTGGGGTTCTTGGCCTGCTGCTTGGAAATCGGGGGAGGGGGGTGGGAGAGTGGAGCCAGTTAGGAGGGGAAAAGAACTTTCCCCTTTCATGATTTCCTGGAAAAGGGAGTTCTGAGAGCATCTGCATTGTAATTTAGGGACTGTCCTGCCCCATCAATTCCATCTAATTCAGCAGCCATATGTCAAGCTCCTACTATGCTTTAAGGAAAAAGAGGGGAAATGTGGTATGGTGGGTAGATGAGTCAAAGACTAGGAGTTGGGAAGACTAATCCTGCCTCAGTCGCTTACTAGATTCTGACCCTGGGCAAGTCACTTAACCTCTCTCAACCTCAGTTTCTTCACCTGTTAAATTAAAATAAAAACATCTATCTCTCAGGATTTGGTAAGAATCCAATGAGATAAAGCATGTAAAACCCCATATAGGGGCAGCTGAGTGGCACAGTGGATGAGTGCCTGTCTGGAGTCAGGAGGACCTGAGTTCAAATCTAACTTCACACTTGTGAAGTTAGGCAAGATACTTGACTTTAATTGTCTTGCATCCAAGGCCATCTCCAGTTACCCTGATCTATATCTGGTCCCTGGCTTGGGAGGCTAAAGTAAGGCTGCTGATGTAGCACAAAACCCTATCACTCAAATCCAATTCACCTCCACTGATGATGCCATGGTCTTTTTTGAGAATGAAGGACAAACACCAACAAAGCTCCATATATATATATATATATATATATATGAATTATTATTAATACCAGTGGTGTGGCCTTGTATCATTCATTCAACATCTTTGAGTTTGAAGTAACCTGTAAAATGTATTCACTAAGCATCATCCTCCTTTTTGGAGCGAGTTCATACATTAAGGAAATCACAGATCTTTGACAGTCCTTGAAATAAATGTGATAGCTGGATTATAGGCAATAGGGAGATAGGAAGATAACCATGAAATAATCTCTGTCCCATGAGGAACTTGGATTCCACTGGGAGTTTAGGAAAATATGATGTAGAAAGATATAGTACAAGGAAAATTGAGGAGGAAGATAGTGCTAATAACTGCATCTGTGGGCAGATAGAACAGCTAGTTTAGAAGCAGAAGAAAGTAGGTAGTATCACGATATGGGGAAATTGAACTGAGTAGAATTTTCATACTCTCCAAATTGAGTAGATCCAGAAAACTTGGGGTCAAGTCCAAATTCTGCCACTAATTTGTGGTAGGGTCAATAATTTCACCTTCCTAAACTAAAACTTTGTAAATTGGAAATGTTTGTACCTGTCCCATTTGTCTCACAGGGTTTTTCTCAAAATCAGTCCTGTCTCTGACCCTTCAAATCTCTTTGCCTATGGAAATTCAATTAATCTCTCAAACCCTGTCATTCATCTCCAAAACAAGGATAACTGGTGACCTACAATATTTTTGTAAGAAAACTGCTTTGTAAACCTGAAAGGGTGATTGAAATTTGTGCTGTCATTATTATCAAACTAAATAATACAAAGGCAGGATGTTCCAAAAGTCTTGGTGCAGGATTAAGATTATGTTGAAAGTCTGTGATTTCTTATTATCTTGGAGAGATGCTTGAGGCTCAGAGACACTGAATGACTAGTACTTGGGTAAATAGTTCTTAAATGAAAAATACAAGATTTAAACCCAGGTCTCCCTAAATTCCAAGTCCAGCATGCTGTCTATCCACTCTCTTATAATAAATAAAATTCAACTTCAAGAATTGTAAAACACCCCAGCAAGGTATTCTTATTATTGTTGTTTGTTTTTAATTCTCAAAGAAGACCATGACATCAAGGAGGCAATACCATGACAAAAAAAGAGAACTGGATTTGAATTGAGGGGATGCTGTGCTATTCAACCTCACTTTCTCCTCTGGAGACATCTGAATCCAGTGGCCAGATATGAATCAGGACAACTGGAGATGGACCTGGATGCAAGACAATCAGGGTTCAGTGACTTGCCTAAATTCATACAGCTACTAAGTGTCAAATGTTCATACAGCTACGTGTCAACTGTTTGATGTCTGATTTGATCTCAGGATCTCCTGACTTCAGGGTCCCATGCCCTAACCACTGTACCACCTAATTGCCTATTATCATTATTGTTGCTGCTGCTGCTGCTGCTGTTGTTATTGTTGTAATTATCATTATCATTATAGGGTGAAACTTTCTTTGGAGTGTTAATTGAAAGGTTGGAGCTAAAAATAACAAGGTAAAAAGAAAATGGGTTTCCTGACACCAGGGAGAGATGTTAAAGTTGAACCTGTTGGCTTGTTTAACTTGTTTAACCCATCATGGAATGGTTGTGTTAACTACAAAGGTTGGAAACATTCTTCTGAATGGACAGAAATCCTTCTTGGATGAGCAGGTTGTGGTAGAGTGCAAAGAGTACCTGCACTAAGGTTAGCTGCCTGAATTTGAAACCATTTCTGGCACTATATGGATGACTTTAGGCAAGTCATATTACCTCTCTTCTGAGTTTCAGTTTTCTTACCTATCAAATAAGAGAATAGAGTGGTGTGGTCTCTGAAGCCACTTTCAGCCTTAAATCTAAAATTCTATTATCTATGGCTAGTACAATTCTGTCTGTATGCAAGGACAAGAGATGTCATCTTGTCATTTCCACAATTTCATTGTTAGGCAAGTAGATGCTTAACACATACTATCTACAAGTATTCTGGGATTATGGGAGATCCAAGAGGAAAAAGTTGCCCTGGAAGAGCTACAGTCTAGGGAAAAATAGGAGACAGGATCCACCCATGTAAACAACTGAGCAAAATAAAGAAGCAACCACGATGTAGACTCTGATCTCCAATAACTATTAGAGTACCATAACTACCATAACTATTAGAGTAGGGTAGAGGAAGAAGAGGCCATTGTGAAATGGGATTATCCAGGAAGCCTTCTTGGAGACACTCCTGCTAAATGTGAAAGTGAGGTTGGGACATGATCTGCTTTCAGGTGGGAGGGGGTGGTGGAAGAAGCCAAGGGCATCCTAGGGAAAGGGCAACATAAGCAAAGGCAAGATTTACCTTTTTTATGGCTTGTCTTGAAAATTTCCTTGAAGCTTCATTGAAACACAAAGCCAGCTTTGAGTAAATTGGGTAGCACAAAATTACCATGCTCCAATACTTTCTCCAACTACAGAGCCATAGCCTCCAAGCTGTGAACTTTTCAGAAGCTGGCACAATGCATGAGGGAAGACAGCTTCTTTCAATAGGAAGTGCCTTTCATTATGTCCTCTACACATTTACTCTTTGCTCATAGGCTACAGGTATAACCCAGACTATAGCCTCTGTTAACATTAACCACATTCATTCATTGGCTAACATCCAAGTAATATTCGGGAAGTCAGACGATTGCCTTTAGCCAGTGGATCAAGTCCAAACTCTTCTACTTGGCATCCAAAGCATTCTGTGATGCTCCCTGACCAGCCAATTGTATCTTTTTATTCTTTCATATGTAAATATATGTATATAAATATTTATATGTATGTGTGTACATGTATATATCTATCCTTTATTCTAGACCAAGCCAATAATGTGATCTCCTCTTTCCCCAAGCCCCTATCCTGTATTCCTTCCCACCTCCATGTCTTTAATCATGTCATTTCCCCCTCAACACAACCCTCTTCTTCACTTGCTATCAAAATCTAGTTCATTCTTCTAAGCTCAATTTAAGTCTCACTTCTCCTATAAAGAATATGATTATGTTCATAATCCTCCCAGTCTATACTGATATAGCTCTCATACAAATTCTCCATCACTTGAGAACAAATCTAACCACATATATTGTACCCTACTTGCTTTATTGACATTTGTTTTCATGAAGGATGCAGAATCCAGACTTGGGCCTCTGATTTCATTGACACACACAATCAATCAACAAATAATTATTGAGTATCCACTATGCTAGAAAGTGAGGATAAAAATATGAAAAGTGAGACAATCCTTGCCCTCAAGAAGTTTACTCTTAAGCTCCATGGGGAACTTGCACCAAATCTCACAGCTGATCCAAGGGCTTTCACATTTCATTACTTATTAATCTTCCTGATTTCTGAGCATGATTTACATGGCTTTTGACTTAGACTGGCTCCTTAGCTTCATGAATCTGTTTGATCTGACCCCAAATTAACTATTTCAGTTCCTGCCACTATTCTGTTGAGAACTCCTCTCAGTATCTGCTTTCCTTTTTCCCTCAACCTTGTCTCTGGACCACCTTAATGCATTATCCAGGATATATTTATCAAGGGAAAACAGTCCATACAAACTCAAAATAATACAGTGGAATAAAGTAATTTAAACTTCAGGACTGAATGTTGTTATAAGCTATCTAACTTTATTTTTAATTCATGTTCCCCTAGCCTAAATTGATCCCTTCTAAGCTAATTTCTGGCTCCTGTCAGGACTCCAGATGAAAATGATTTCTTACCTTTGGTACACACCTGCCCTGATCCAGAGATACTTTCCCATTGTACTCTTTGTATAAAACTCTTTGGCCCATTCTTCCAATTTCATCAAGTCAGGGAGCCTCCTCATGCCACAGCAGGCTTGTTGCTATTTCTCCAATGTGACTAGGGAATCATTGGACTTACTGAGCACCTCTCCTCCCTCTGCAAGAAGTGAGTCATGGTCTAGAAAGAATTATTCTATAACAGTTTTCTTTTGTTCTCTTCCCATAACCTCAAAAGCTGAATAACTCAACCTAACTCATATGTCTATCCCAAAGTTCATCAAAGACAACCTTATTCTTTAATGGCAAATTTCTATCAAATAAATTGGAAGCTTTTAGAAGCCAGGGACCATAGTTTTCTTTTTTCTTGTATCTCACATGCTAGGGACATATTAAGTGTGTGAAGGAGGCCTATTAAATTGAATTTTCTATATTATACATGATGTACTTCATATCATGTAATACATATTATTAGTTTTTTCTTCCTTTGAATAGAACTTGAATGTCATTTCCCAGCAGTCTTGTTAGGTTCCCCCAGCAAACCTTCAGAGACCCAGCTCCCACGTCAACACAAATGAATGGATATCATTGCCGGCCTCTGTCGGCTGCTCCAAGGATGCCGACAGCATCACTGTCAACTCAAATCTCCCATGACAATGAGAACCCGTCTGCATGGCAGCTTAGAAGTCCTGGGGCGGGTCCAGGGGGGGAAAGGATTTGTGGCACAATCAGACAATCTTTATATGAGCCTGTGGGAGCTGAAAGTTCTCCTTGTAAACAGACAAGAAGCCCTCAAGGTTAACAGAGACCAGAGTCAGAAGAGAAGATCTGACCCAAAGGAGAGCTGAACCGATTGATAGCTTTATCACTCAAGGATCAGATGACCTCTGCTCTGCCACACAAGCAAGTTTTCATCCTGAATAGCCTGTCTGGTGTGGAAGAGTGCTCAAATTAGAGTCAGGGGACTAGAATTTGAATTCTAGTACCTCTCCTTATTACCTGTGTGACTATGGGGGAATCTTTTGACCTCTCTGATCTTTACTTTCCTCACTTGCAAAATGGGGATAATAATCATTGCACTATCTACCTCATACAACATAAGGATGTTGGGGGGGGGGGGATCACTTACTTTAACCACTGTGCTAAACTGAACTATGAAGATAGAAAGCTGTTGGACCCATCTCCCTGGAAATGGATGATCTTTAGAATGCTAAGGTTGATTACCTTAGTCACATTTCCTCCTATAACCTCTAAAACAGAGTTCTTAGCATTTTTGTGTCAAGTCCTTTGGAAGTCTGTGGAATCCTATGAATCCCTTCTAAGAATTATGTTTATAAATATGTAAAATAAAATTCATATAATTACGAAGGAGGCCAATCATATTAAAGTTTTAATATCCCTCATCCAATATAACTTCTGCTCTAAAATTTAAAAAAAAAACCTCCCCAATGCAAATGAGGAAATTCCAACCCATAAAAGGAATAACCAAGGATCCATGATGAGATTTTAGAAGGGTTCCTTTATTTTGGGATAAAAGTTTTGGGACAAACTTCATGGAAAATTCCATATTGAAACAGTCTTAATCTAAAACTTTCTTAATCAGTGGTCTAATAGGAAAGAAATGCTGGCCATGCGTAGAGTAGGACACCTTGGTTCAATAAGAAGTCATGGGCATTACAGCTGTGAGAGTGTTGACTAGAGCCAGATTTAATAAGAAACCACTTAGTTCACGAGAACCTGGGGAGATTAGGATCCCTTATCCAAGAGGATCACACAGAGAGTTCAAAGGATACACGCAGTAATTCCCGGAAAGGATAGTCTTTATTAGATCTCTAACTTGATCTCCCAAGAGGCATATCTGCCAGGAGGCAGAGGACTAATTAGATCTGGATTGTCTACAGCACCCAC
The DNA here is from genome assembly GCF_037893015.1 of Macrotis lagotis. NCBI lineage: Eukaryota > Metazoa > Chordata > Mammalia > Peramelemorphia > Peramelidae > Macrotis > Macrotis lagotis. Next base: position 325,288,456 of record NC_133666.1, read on the forward strand.
TCAAATTACTAACAGGCATAGTCCCACATACCCAGAAAACACTGAAATGAAAGAGATGGGTGAGTATTCAAAGGCAAAAAGCACATAGGGATTTATTACAGTGTGCATGTTATGCATACAGATTTATTACAAGAACTAGCTAGCAGGAATGATAGATTAGAAAGACTAGACTTGAGTTAAGAAGGTCTGAATTCAAAATCTGCTTCAGATTTTGGCTATGTGACCTTAAGCAAGTAAGTTAACCATTCTGTCTCAGTTTCCTCATCTGTAAAATGAGCTGGAGAAGATGACAAATCATTCCAGTATCTTTGCCAAGAAAATCCCCAAAGTGGGTCACAAAGAGCTGCACATGACTGAATGACAACAATAGTTACCCTACAAATGATGAGCAAAGAATCCTACACAATACTAGGTCAGAAGAGTTAAGTCTTGTCAGTCTAGACCACATATCCTACAGGACACATCAAGAAGAGGTAGAAGATACCCTCCTGGAATTTATGCAAAAAAAGGAGATATGGGAAGAGAGAATAGCCCAAAGGGAAATCAAACTCCAGGCCATAAAACCTCAGAATGTTAGAACTGGATGAGATGTTTAAAATTCATCCAGTCCATTCCCCTCATTTTACAAGCAAAAGAAATTTGAACCCTTGAGAAGCTCATTGACTTGTCCAAGGACACCCAGATACTAAGTATCAAACCTGGGGATTATTCAAACTATGCTGTCCCTCATTTTAGAGATGAGGGAGTTGACCCCTCAGAGATATGAAATGAGTTGTTCGGTGTCATAACTAGAAAATGACAGAGTTAAGATTCAAACCCAGGTCATATGACTTCAAATATGGTGACCTTGTTTTTTTTTTTAACACCAAATGGAAGGTACACCAGGCATGAGTGAACTAAAACCTTCTTTCTTGAATATTCCCATATCAATACCTTGTCTTTTTATGTTCTATGTAAAGGTACAACCAAGCAAAGACATTCATTAAGAAATAGATTTATATCTACTAATAATGATGATGATGTCCTTCATTCTCAAAGGAGACCATGACATCAGGGAGGTAATGCCACGACAGGCACATGAATTGGATTTGAGGGAGGGTGATGCTGTGCTAAGTCACCATGTTTTCTATTCCAGAGCCATCTGGGACCAGTGGCCAGAAATGAATTAGAACAACTAGTGATGGCTCTGGATGTGAGGCAATGATGGTTAAGTGACTTTCCCAGGGTCACATAGCAAGTTAGTGTCAAATCTCTGAGACCAAAATCGAATTCCTGTCCTCCTGACTCCAAGGCCAGTGCTCTATCCACTGTGCCACCTATGTCTAAGGTGTTCTCAGTCTCGGGGACTGAACAGTAAGTGAAGGAAACCCAGGTTTTCAAAAAGGAGTCAGAGACTAGGGGGAAAAAAGACAGTGAATGTCAGTTATAGAATTTTAGAGTTGAGACTAAAATGTCTCTAGTCTGATCCTTTCATTTTCCTGATAAGGAAACTAAGGCCTGGAAAAACTATCACTCAACTAATTAATGGTAGAATGGGGACTATAATCTATCTCCTGATACTTTTCCCTAAACTTTCTAACCCAAACTCTACTTGGGAGTAGTAAAATGTTTAAATATGGTCCTGAGAACCACTCAGTCCTTGAAGCTTCATCCTGATGAACCTCAGTGGGCCAGGGGAGTAGACTCAAACCTGATAAAAAGAAAGTAGCTGGAGTTGAAGGAATAAGACTCATGGAAAAGAAAGAGTCCTTTAAAAAATAATAGGTAGAAGTAAGGAACTCCAGTATTAAAAGTTTTATAGCTAGGTAAAAATTACAGACAAACAAATACAGACAACAGCAGCAGCTGAAAAATATCCCTCTACACCATATTGGAACTAATGGACCCATTATTTTAGAAAGGCTGGAGAACAGTTGTAATATGCTTTTCTATAGTCCCAAAGAATTAGACCTCAGAGCAGCAATGGTGCCTTGTCTGATAAGGGTCAGGAACTCAGGAATCAAATCACATAGAAAGGCAAGATCCCCAACAATGAGGAATGTAGCCAGTCCCTCAGCATTAAATTGACATTGATGGCAACATAACCAGATTGGACTGGACATGTGTGAAGATAGGATGACAGCAGGATCCCTGAGTGGCAGCAATACAAAGACCCCAAAAGAGACAACTACAAGGAAAACATAAGGAAATACTTGTCACAGGAAACAAGGACACACAACTTCAATAGAAGATGGCAAAGTCATCACTAGCTAGGTCAGCCTAGCCTAATAGCCTTAGGGTCATAGCAATGGAGATTGGAAGGAAATTTAGAGATGAGCAAGCCCAACATTTTCAGGAAACAAAGGAATCTGGGTAGCAAAGAGGTGAAGTCAGCAAATGAGAGTAGACTTTGTAAATTGTAGGAGACTTAAGCTTCTGTTGTTGTTGTTGTTGTTGCTATTACTATTATTATTCATACTTTGTTTTCAAAAGGACCAATCATATCATGGGATGGTATCTAGCCTTGCTGTGTGAATTGAATTTAAATAAGGAAAAATTGCAAAAAATAGCCAGTTGAGAACAGCAAAGTTAGACTATTATCTTCTACCTAAGAGTAGCCTCTGCACCAAGGCTAGGTGATCAGCTGCAGCAACTAGAGAAGACAAGAATTAGCAAGGACAGGACTTTGAAGACCTGGTTTTGGAAAAGAAATCACCTGATTTGGCCCCTGGAGGCAGAACTGGGAACAGGGGATGGAAATGGCAAAGTAGCTGATTTAGGCTCAACTAAAAGAAAAATTCCCTAATAATTTGGAATTGTCCAAAATTGAGGCTGGTATTGAGTAGGTGACTTTTTTACTAAGTCTTCAAGTAAAAGTTAGGTGAATACTCATCAGCAGTACTGTAAAGGGCATTTCTTTTCAAGGGTAAATTGGACCTTTTCATTGTTGAATTATTTTCAATTGTGTCTGATTCTTTTGAGAATCCACTGAGGTTTTCTTGGCAAGAATACTGGAGTGGTTTGCCATCTCCTTCTCCTGATCATTTTACAGATGAGGAAACTGAGGTAAACTGGGTTAAGTGACTCTCTTGACTAGTAAATATCCTAGGTCACATTTGAACTCAGGTCTTCCTGATTGGAGGCACAGCACTCTATTCACCTGACCCCAAGTGATGTCTGAAGTACTTTTCCACTCTCAGGTCTCATGTTCACAATATTATAAAGGATTAAACATAAAACAACTAAAACAGAGTAATCCATTCCCCAAATTCACAGATGCTCTAATTCATCACAGAGGATAAAGAGAGGAATTGGTTTAGAAAGAGGAAGTACTCTCTGCTGAATCCAGACAGATGTTTGAATCACCTCCAGGTGTAGGTGACCCCCAGGGTGAGTAATGAAGGCAGCTAAGAAAACTCTGATTGTACACATCTGGCAGAGAATACAGAGTAAAATGAGCCAAGCATAGCTTTAAGCATGGCTTGAATGGATGGGGCAATTTGAAGGGGAGTTGAAAAGATACCACCCCACCCCAGCCATTAGCCTCTGGGTAGCTTAAAATTCCACATTTAGAGCTTTATTTCTCTGGGTTAAGGCATCAGCCCATTGAAATGCAAATGCCCCTGGGAAGGCTTATAGCCCATTATCCACCATTAGCACCACCGTGTGAATGGCTTATTGGGTCTTTCCCTTAGAGAAGGAGCAGAGAGTACAATTTGATAGTCTGGATGAAGAGGTGGAGATAGTTATCCTGCCAGAGGCCAGGCTTGAGGAAAGAGGGGACTAGAAGTAAGTAGTCTTGAGGACCCAGTGGGTTGGGACACCAGAGCCAGCTCCGTGTTTGGGAAGGACTACAGAATGCTCAGAGGAGAGATAAGATTGCTCAAAGTAGAAGTAGGTTTAGAGACCATGGATTTCGAGTTGGAAGGGACCTTAGGACTTCATCTTGTTCAGATGGAAAAAAATGAAGATCAAAGGAGTATAAGCAGTTTGCCCAAGACCGCAATGGCAGAGTTGTGATAGTAATATACCTCCGGCACACTTTCCACACCAGTTTCACAATTATGTGAACATTGGCCCTGCCAGCAAGTAACAAACTAGGAGCACTGGAAGTAGAGGAGAAAGGACTAAAAAGACCAGTTTGGGGCTTACAAGGGAGCAGGTAGCCCCTTCCCAAGCCCCAGCAGTGTTGAAAAGGGGTAGGAGGAGCCGGAAAGAGAGGCTACAAGCTGCTTCACTGTCGGGGGTCTTCCCATGGCTGAGCACACAGAACCTTGTCAATAGTGAGGCTCCTGCTGTGTTAATTAATGAGTTACTCGGGTTGACCCTTGACCCACAAAGCAAATAAAGGGGATTTGTTTGGCTTCTATTAACTCCTCTGTTTTTTCAGCTGGGGACTGGAGAATTGGGTGGCTTGATTTATTTCCCCTTTCCTTCCCTAGCATCCTGGGGTGCTGTAGAGACCCTTAAGGTCTTCTGCCCCAGGCATTCCCAGGGTGGAGAGACAGAGGGACATTCAGACATGAGAAATAACTAAATGAGAGCCAGATGGTAGCTATAGAGAGAAATAGATAGGGATAATATAGGTAGATAGAGTTTTATTGGGTAAATTGCTAAGCACTGAAAGCTTGGGTACCCAGTTAGGTATAGCAACCTGTCCAGCTATGAGAGTTTTGGAATGAACATGTGCAGGTTACAGAATTTATATGCACACAAACATGATAGAGAGGAGACCTCAAATCATCTTATATGCCCTAAGGCACACTGATGCTGATAAATTGTGACAAAAGTCCCATTAGTAAGAAACTTGAGAAAGACACCATCTAACCATCTTCTTTCCCTGCAGTGGAATCTGATATAACTTGTTTGCCCCCCCCCCCCCGCAAAAAAGCTTTATTACCATAAAGCTTTAATTCAGGGTTCCCAGGTCATGATCCTTACTGGTCAGGAGGTGAAGCAGCTGGGTGAGATGCCCAAGAACCTGGAAAGGAACTGATCCTTTGTACAGAAAGATTCTGAAGGGGGGCAAAGAAGACCTTCCCTTGGAGAATTATTTATTATTGATCAGAGTCTATGATTTCACTGGTACTTGTAATGTATCTTATGTAGATCAGTACCTGCTTTGTAATTTTTGGCCTTAAAATAGGCATTCCTAACCCAGAGTCCAGAAACTTGACTTGGGAAGAAACTGAGAAAATTGTAGCTTAGCATCTTTTAAAGGCTGTCTTGGGGGCACTTTGAAATGTGCTATGAGTCAGAGGCAAGACATGGACACAGGTCTTTGTATTATTCTATCAGCATCACCAGTTGCCAAAAGGGGTCCAGCTTGTTCTCTCTCTCTCTCTCTCTCTCTCTCTCTCTCTCTCTCTCTCTCTCTCACACACACACACACACACACAAACGTTAAGAACTTCTATCCCAGAATGTTACCTGGGGCATTGAGACATTAAGTGACTCACCCAGGGTCACATAACCTGAATGTGTCAAAGAACAAAATTTATACCAGAACTTCCTGACCCTGAGATAGATTTCTCTACCAGCTAAGGCAGACTAGCTCAGATGTAAACATAAAAAAAAGGAAATGGATAGATCTGGTCACCTCCCTCTTCTGCTCGAAAACCTTCAGGGTCACCTAACTAAAATTCCTTTCCTGTTTTTCAATGTTCCACATTACCTGGCACCAGACTATCCTACCATCCTTCTCTCATAGTATTGACCTCAATGAGCTCTCTGTTGAAATCTTAACTAGATCAGAAGTAACTTGTCCAGGGTCACACAACACTAAATATCTGAGACAGGATTTGAACACGTTTTTCTAACTCCAAGCCCAGAATTCTTTCCACTGCCCTGTGGGTAGCCAAGGAAGTTTCCATCCTCCTGAAGACTGCAATAAAAGATAATAGATAACCATGGATGATGGATAGATAATGGATGATTAAACCACCCAGAGTCAGGGGAGGGGACCAAAGATTTCTTCTGCTTCTTGGATTCCAAAATTTAACTGTGATCCTCAAAGCTAAGAACTACAGCTTGCTATTCAAATGTAGATGACCACTTAGACCATATTACCAGCTGTCCTGCCATTGTGCCAATTTTCCCCACATGGCACAACACCCCCTCCCCAAAAAAAGTATCCAGAAACTATGTCCCACCCACCAATCCATTCTTCTTTCTGGGGAAATTAATTCATTTAGCTATGGAATGCCCACCATGAGGAAGAGTTATCCTGATTGGTGAATGAGGGAGTGAATGCCAACTTACCAGGTCCCTTTTTTTAAAAAATCTGGCTTCAGACCAAACTAAGCTTCACATCCAATCCAGTCATCCCCCTGAGCCATCTTGGCATCTTCCCTGACCCTTTTCAATTCTTGATCAGAGAACAGTACTCTAATGATTACCATTGCTTGTTTTGGTAAAGATCAGCTTACCATCTCTGTGACTCTATAGGTCAAAGCTCTCTTTCCTGATCACTACCCCCTTATAGTCTCTTTCAGAATATGAACTCTTTGAGATGAGTGACTGTTTTCTTGTTTTGCATTACCAGTGCTTAGCATACGGCCTGGCACAGTGTCAACACTTAGAAAATGCTCTTCATTCAATCATTCAACTTTTGATTCTATTAGCCATAATTCTATGATCTATGACCTATAATTTTATTAGCTATGATTCTGTGACCCATAACCTTTATTGTTGGATCTGCCATTTTTGAAATTATTATATACAATTTGTCATTTATGGGAGTCAAGATTCCTATTCTTGGATTCTCAGCTGCATCACTTCTGGTCCTGTGACAGGGGTGCCTGAAAAGGAGGTGGAATAAGACTTGAGAATTCTTGAGGGAAAGATCCAGTGTGTTCCTTTCCCACCTCTGTAAGGAAGAGCAAGAGGTATCTCCTGCATCAGTACCATGGGGCTGGGCAGTGTGGTTCATCCACTTATATGGGCTTTCTTTGACTTTTTTCTAGCTGAATGCCCCAGAAGAAGGAAGACACCTTAAATGCAGGGAGAAGGAATAGTGTAGTGTTTAAAAACAAATGGAGAAAAAGGAGATATAGGAGGGAGGAACTCACAAGAATCCCCAGAACAAATTAAACCTTAAAGCCTTAAGACAAAGGGAGGGAGAATTAATTTTTGTACAGATATGAAATGTGCTGGATCAGATAAGTTTCGTCATTAGAAAAGGCACTGAGGAGCCAACGCCTGGATAAAGGTGCCGACTCCCATCTTCTCCTGCAGTCTCTAAGTACATTAAATCCATAAAACTCAATGAAAGCAGCTGCAGTTTTATAGAAATAAAAGGCTCTCATATTAAAAAGCCTAGAGATTACGAAAGGAAAAGGGAAGAAATATACACATACGTCTATTTTTTTTCTCAAAAGTACCACTTAGGAATGCAAACCCCTGGGAAGACCTGATGGAAAACATTCAAAACAATGAGGTTTTGAAGCTGACTTCCTCCCATGATGTTCAGGAGGATGTATGCTAATGTGGATAGATGCTGGTTTAGGCTCATTCTCAATCTTCCAGATGCCTGTGATTGGTCACAAGAGGGATTGTTTCAAAGAGTACTTAGAGGCAGTACCTACAATTCCTTTAGAATCAGAAGATATGGGTTCAAATCACAATCCCCTGTGTGGCTATGGGCAAGTCAATTAACCTTTCTGAGTCTTATTTTCTTCATCTGTAGAAGTGAAAATATAATACTTATACAGGGTTGTTGTGAGGAAAGAAGTGTTTTGCAAAACTATGAATATGAGCTATTATTATGAACCAATGAAAACAGTCCTTATTCAGGGGCTATTAATACATCAAAAGTCTGTTTCTTCAATCTAAAAAGTAAATAAATGTACTTGGGTTTATCCTTTAGTCTCAAGGCCAATTGTTGTGTTTTTAAAATAAACTCTGTTGAGGTGATAACAACCCTTAATTAAACAAAATGTTAGGTTGAAAATAGAAGTATTCAAATAGGCACAATTCTTGTTAAGTTTTGACAGTATTTAGTCTATGGTGGGCTTATCATCTTGACCAATCAATCAAATTGATCTATCAGATGAATGCCTGCCATAGGACATAGCAAAAAAAAGTATGCATGTCTTGTGCCCAAATACCACATATTGGGGGTAGCTAGGTGGCACAATGAATAGAGCATTGGCCATGGAGTCAGGAGGACCTGAGTTCAAATCTAACCTCAGTCACTTAATAATTACCTAGCTGTGAGACCTTGGGCAAGTCACTTAACCCCATTGCCTTGCCAAAAAAACCAAAATACTGCATATTGAAATAAAGTATTTATGAACTATTAAAATAGTGATGTAATTATCATTATTAATAACATATTGATGTACAAGTTAATATATATTATATATAAAGATTAGTTTGGTAGAGGCAGTATGTATAGTAGGTAGCATACAAGACCTGGAGTCAAGAAAACCTGGGTTCAATTCCTATCTCTTATACATGAATATGTGTGCATATATTATATATATATATATATATATATATATATATATATTTGTTCACATATATGCATTTGTATCCACTCTGGACTAGGAGCTATAAGAAAACCACACTAAGGGTACAATTTTGGCCCCCTGGCCCCCCCCAAAACCTAACAGTCTAGCTGGGATAATATTACCCCAATGAATAAAATATTTAGAAAGTAAAAGATGGTACAAGAAGGATCAGAGGTACATGTGGGACTCAGTGAGAGCACTGTAGTAGGAGGGTAGGAAAGGAAATCTCAAAAAAGCCCTCTGAAGCCTGACAGTTCTGTCTTAAGAGGGATGATCTCCGTGAGCAGAGAGGGAGGTGTGTATCATTATGATGGAGCAGAGCTGCTCCAGGTCCCTATGTCTTCTCCCAATAAATCGAGCCTGCCTCTCTCCCCCTGAAGCAAAGGCCCTTGAGATGCCCAGAGTTGAGAAATTCCCCATCGTAGCAACCGGTACCTTTCAAGGCAACATCGAGCTGCTTAACGCCTGTTAGGATGCAAAGTGGTGTGATTTGTTTTACCGTTTCTCGGTGGACAAATCTTTTCCAAAGCTGTTTACAGTCATTTTTTGCCTGAGTTACAACTTCAACTTTCTTAATGTGATGGGTTTATCTGGAGGCGAGATGATAGGTTTTTGGCTAGAAAGATGAATGAGTAGATGAGGGGACATGGCAGGGAACAGAGACAAGTTATGTCTTTGGTGCTTTGGGGTTTGTTTTTGTTTGTTTTTGTTTTGTTTGTTTGCTGAAGCGCTCTGTTAATTCAAGTCAAGTCAAGTCCCCAGGTCTTCACTAAGCATGTCCTAAGAGCCTAGACCTGTGCTGGGTGCTATGGCAGAAAATCAGAGAATAAGAACATAGGATCTACTAGACTTTAGAGATGTAAGCAACCTTAGAGGTCCCCTAGTTCAACCTCCTGTCCATTTTACAGAGAGGGAAACTGAGGCTTAGAGTAACTAAGGAACCTGCCTAGGCTCATGCAGTCAGTAAGTGTACTTAATAAGGCATTAAAAACCCAGGTTTTCCTAATTCCTAAATTCAGCATTGTATTCAATTTGCACACATCAAGAAGATAAATTCTTCTATTCAAGAATAGATTTAGAACAATATGGAACCATAGTGGTTATTATAGCTCAAAGCTCTTGTTTATGAATAAGGAAACTGAGGATTAGGAAGATTTACAAAGTGTATTACAAGTATTATATCATCTTATTCTCACAGGAACTCTGGGAAGTCCACTCACCTTGCTAGTATTATCCTCATTTTAACAGATGAGGAAACTGAGGTCTAGAATAATTTAGTTATTTCCCCAGAGTCCTATCTCAAAGAACTGACCAAGGAAGTATTGAAACCAAGCTCCTCTGACTCCAAAGCCAGCTATGCTCCTCCCAACCTACCAGATTTTATCCACAAGGTATCCTCTCCAATCCCTGGGAAGAAAGATACCTCCCTAAATAGGGAGGCAAGATTCAGGATACAATGCAAGCAATGAGATCTAGTACTGAAGTATCTGCATGTATACCAACAATAAATATGTTTGCATAATATACAGGGTATATATATATATATATGAATATATACATGGGATATATATAGAGAGAGGGATATACATACATATATATATATATATATATATATATGGGAATATATAGAGGGAAGGGAGATGGAGAGATTGTGGGGGGAAGAAAATGAAGGGAATGGACTTAAGTGGAAAAGTTCCTTTAGGTTTCCTAAGGTCAACCTGTCTTTCTGAGTCTCCCTTGAAAATCATTCCATATGCTAACAGCTCCTAATGGACATTGTTAATTAAACAAAACATTAAGCTGAAAATAGAAAAGTTCAATATCTAAAGCTTTGCTTATATAGGTTTCAGTATCTTGCCTTACACCCCACCTCCTCTGCTCTGGTCTTTCCTTTAGCTACTTCAATCTTGCCCAGTTTCCAATCTCAACCATACTTTTAACCCTTGACTCTACTTTTGTTATTGTTCAGCCAAGAGCCAATTTGGGGTTTTCTTGGCAAATATTCTAGAATGGTTTATCATTTCTTTCTCCATCTCATTTTACAGATGAGGAAACTAAGGCAAACAGGGCTAAGTGACTTAAAGTGCCCAGGGTCATACAGCTAGTAAGTATCTGAGATCTGCTTTGAATTTTCTGACTCTAGGCTCTCTATCCACCCATAAAGCAGCCCCTTTGACTCTATATTTCCCTCTATAGAGCTTGCTGGGTTCGAGTTCTGCTTGCCCTATGCAGCAGGATGGCACAGTTGAAGGGCACTAGATAGTCAAAAAAACCTAAGCACATGTCATGGCTCAGCTATGTGACTGTGAGTCAATTATAGACACTCTGAGCCTCAGGTTCCTCATCTATATAATGGGAATAATAATATTTACACTACTCCACTCATGAGTTTATGATGAAAATTGAATTAATTATATAAAGCACTTTATAAACCTTTAAAATGCTGTTAAACTTTATGCTATCATTGCTATCCCAACTGGACTGCCAGTCTTTAAGGGAAGGGATTACACCCTCTTTCTTGTCCACTTTTCTCTGAACTTCTCTCCCTGTCCCACCTTCCAAGTCATATCACCTAGCATAGGCCTGGACATTCAGTGGCATTCAAGAAAGACCCATGGACTTGATTTGAATTTTTACCTCCTTCCTGACCTCCACAGGACTGGCTTCATGTGGATTGATTTGAGATTTTATTATAGAAAGTTGATTGAGTACAAACATTGTGCTAGCAGTTAGGGAGGGCATAGCATTCATCAAGGTCCAGACCCTGGGGTGTTTTTCTCTGACCTGACTATTTTGGTGAATTAATTCAACTAGCAGTTATTGAACACCTATTAGGTGGGCTGAATTGTAGGGAGCATGGAAGTGAAGATCAGGGAAGTGGGAACAGAATAAACAATGCAGTCCCTGCCCTCAAAACTTACTGTCTATAGAGAGGAGAGATGGAACACAGCCTCATAGGAGAAATAGTCATGAATTTTAAACAAGTATAAGACACTATAGGCAAAATCTTAATGTTGAAATAAGGCCAAACCACTGAACAGGGTAGTTACCCAGGAAAGGCTTCCTGGAAGTCATAAAGATAATGGAGTAGAAGGTAGGTTAAACTAAGAAGAAAAGAAAGAAGCAATTATTTATGGCCTAGAATTTGCCACAAGCTATACAAAATCTTTTACAATTATTATATCATTTGCTCCTCATAACTCTGGGAAGCAGGTGATTATTATTCCCCTTGTACAATTGAGGGAACTAAGGCAGATGGAAGTGATTTGCCCAGGGTCAGACAACAAGTAAATGTCTATCTAGATTTAAACTCAGCACTTTCTAAATCCAATCCAATAATCTCTTTGGGATGGTGACTACCTATTTGCTGAGAGTCAGTAGCAGTGGAGAGAGAGTTCAAATTTGACCTCAGACTGCTACACTTTCTAGGTTTGTGACTTTGGGCAAGTCATTTAATCCTGACTGCCTCAGTTTCCTCATATGTAAAATGAACTGGAGAAGGAAATAGCAAACCACTCCAGTATCTTTTCCAAGAAAACTCCAAATGGAATCACAGAGAGTCAAATGAAACAATTATGCAAAGAAAATGTTTAGAGCACAAAGTCAACCACTTATTAGCTATGTGTTTGAACTTGGATAAGTCACTTAAGTTTTCTAGACCATAGTTTCTTCCTTTGAGAAATGAGAAAATGGGACTAGATCATCTCTAATGTCCTTGCTAGCTTTGAAGTTTCATTAGTCTATAAGTCTTGGGGGGAGAACTGAGCAAAGATTGCTGGGGATTAAAAACAAGAGAAGACATTCCCAAAAACATATAGTTAAGAATCAATAAATCAAAAGCATTTATTAAGTGAATTGTGCTTAGAACTGGGGATAAAGACAAAATGAAATATTTGCGTACATTCTCTTACATATGGAGACTATATATATGTGTGTGTGTGTGTGTGTGTGTGTGTGTGTGTGTGTATGTGTATAAATAGAATATATAGGAAAACAATACCAGGTAGTTTGGGGAGGAATGGACCTAGCAGCTGTGGGGATGGGGAGGTACAGAAGGATCAAGAAAGCAGGGATTGCAGGGCAGCTAGGTGGTACAGTGGATAGAGCACTGGCCCTGGAGTCAGGAGTACCTGAGTTCAAATGTGAGCCAGACACTTAATAATTACCTAGCCGTGTGGCCTTGGGCAAGCCACTTAACCCCATTGCCTTGCAAAAATCTTTAAAAAAAAAAAAAAAGTAGGGATTGAACTGAATCTGAAAGCTAACCAAGGACTCCAGGGTGCTGGAAGGCTAAACATGGAAAGAGACAAAGGGCTCCTAGAATCTTGGTAACTAGACCTATAATAGGACACATGGGGAGGTTCACTGCCCTGGAACCATTCTCTGGTCTGGAGTGGGTATCTGGAGCAGACCTTGGGGAAGGAGTGAGGGAACCTAGAAGATGCCTGCCTACCAACTACAGAACTGGAGTTAGGACTCCTAACTTGGGAACATTTTGGTAGAAGGAGGAAATAATTTTGGTTTTCCTTAACCTACTCCATTTTTTTACTCCTTTTTAAAAAAAATTGTTTCTGACAATTTTTAGTTGACTCAACCCCTGAGAGACTTAGGGATGGGAGAGGGATAGATGCTCTAGTAGGTTTCTCTAACTATACAAAATAATTTATTTTCCTGAAATGGTATGTCTAAAAGTCCCTTTTTTGGTCAGTCAAATCCATTAATTTACAGTCTGATTTCTGAGAAGTCTCTTCTGGTCCTCACTAGGTACTTCCTACTCTTTTAACTTAAATACTGCTATCCCAAAGTCTATAAACAAACCTGTAAACAAATGCTTAAAAATACACTGACAGCCCTGCAGTGAATCTTTTTTTACCATGTGAAGCTTTTTTTAAACACACCTCCCCAACACATACACATACACAAAAGGAGACTCATACCCAATACATCTACTTTGCAAGTTCAGATTTCATTGGATTTTCTTCAAGTGTGACCTGCCAGTAGCATGTTTTCCCCACCACTGTGAAATAGGTCCCAATTAGATTTTTCTTTCTTCTGCTTCTTCTCTGGGGCATCATGGAGGAAAAACTGCCTCCTAGGCTTGCTCCCATGTGGTCCTTTCCTGTTACACTCCCCTCCCCTCCTATACAAGAGGCAATCAGCCACTAGCATTTTATTAAGCTCTCATTACTTATCAAAGCCTAGGAAGTAAAGCAGGTGACCTGACAGAGAGGTGCAGAGCAAAGGAGATGGGTTTCCAGGCCAGAATGACCAGTGAGGCTAAATGGTTATTGGAAATTGTCTTTGCAAACTTCCACCACCCTTTCTTTAGTGTCATTCCTTGTTTAATTGCGGGTAACTAAGATACCCCCATATGAAAAGATCCTGCTAGGGAGTGTGGGGGTATAAGCATCTTAACTGGGGGAAGATGGCTAGCCTAAGGAGAACTCTTCACTAGTGCTGTTTTAGGCACAGGTAAAGGGGAAGGGGAATTACATTTTTGGTGGGGTCCCTTCCACCCTGTAAGGAGCTGTCTGGTGCCCTGGACCCACCACTGCTCTGCATTTCGGCTGGCATGGAAGGGAGCAGGAACGGAGAGCTGGGAGAGGGCAAGCATTTCAGCCACAGGGAGATCATCAAGGATCGCCATGGCAACGGGGGTGCAATTAAGGCCCGTTTCAGCTGCTAGCAGCTGTGAGCACTTTATCTGCCTTGAATAAGAAAGGGGGTGTAGAACATGGGGAGGAAAGAAGAGTGGGGGGAGGGAAATGGTAGTCATTTGCGGACCTCTTCCTGTTCTGCGTGAGTGAGAAACAAGAGATGGAGAGAGAAAGAGGAAGGGAGGGAGAAGGCAGCCCGCCATGGTTCATAATCAGCCCGGGCTTAGAAGAACCAAAGTCCTAACGAAACAGGTGAAAATACACCCTCTCGCCACATATAGGCCACCTCTCACCTCCTTCTTCCCTTGGTCTCCAACACACACACACACACACACACACACACACACACACACACTCTGCTCCAGGTGCTCCAGACCCCTCAGTTCCAGGCACCGTGCTAAGTCCCCCCATACGCACACCCCGTTACCGTTAGAATGTCTTCTCCCACCCACCCCCTACTGCCCATCTGCCTCCTCAGCCTTGGAAGCCAGTCTTAAGTATGGTTTTATTGTAAAGCGAAACCAGCAGGAGATTTGGAATTTGAAGTGACAGCTGGCAGTTCCGATTGCTGGGTGAGCCCAACAAGTCCCCTTTCCCCTCCAAGCTTAGTCACTCATCCATAAAATGGTGGTCTCTCAACCCTAATATCCAATTCCAACTCCCAGGTTCTTTTAGGAAGTTTGTCTCTGACTACTTGGTCCGGTGCTCTCCTATTTAAAACTCTTCAACCTCCGAGACACAAAGTCCATCATCCTTTATGGTCCTCCGTCTCCCGTGTGCAATTTAGAGTTGCATCTCCTAGATATGCTGGGAGTTAGCTCCCCCACTACTCCGCCCTTCCGTCCCCCTCATCACTTGCTCATCACAGTCTGCTTGAACTAGTGATACCAGGACTGGGAGCATTTTCTTCTGTCGGAGGGGAGGGGAGAAAGGGGTCTATCAAAAGCCGGCATGACCACTGTAAAATAAGGTGTAGCCCCAACTCCAAATGAAGGTTTCTTTATTCCCAAGGAAATAAGCAAATCTGCAAGGGAGGGAGGAGGAGTGGAAGCTGGAGGGAGCAAGGATTGGGGTTGGGGGGAGGGCGGGTACTTTGAGATGTTTTGGAAATAAACCAAAAGAGGGAGAAAAGAGGGCATTCTTCAGGCAGGCAGGGCTGGGGACAGCACGCAGAGAGGTCTGGTGGCTGTTTCTATTCCTGGCACTGCCCTTGATGTCGGTCATATTGGCTCACGATTCGGACCTCACTCAGAGCACCCTTCCTACCTTAGGGATCACTGGAGAATTCTCCCCAGCCTGGGATCCTTAATCTGGGGCTCCCATGAGAGTCCTCAGTGTGTGTGCCCCACCCTGTGCTTGAACTCAGGTGGATGCAAGAAAAGATAAAATGCCTTCAGGAACTTCACAGTCTTGTTGAGGAATATTCACATGAAATAATTACAGAATAATCCAAGGGTAGGATCTAGACTGGGGCGGGGAGGGGGGGGGTGTTCAGATTCTATGTTTTTGAGAGAAGAGAGGGTTATTGGACAGCTAGGTGGCGCAGTGGATTGAGTACAGGAATCTGGAGTAAGGAAGATGCCTCCTGAGTTCAAATCTAGCCTCAGACACTTACTGGGTGACCCTAGGCAAGTCACTCTTGTTTACCTCACTTTCTTCAAATATAAAATGAGAATAATTGCAGTACATGCTTGAGACTCAAAATTTCCTCAGCTTCCTCAAGTATAAAATGAGAATAATTGCAGTACCGACCTGAGGATCAAAGTTTCCTCGGTTTCCTCAAGTTTAAAATAAGAATAATTACAGTATATAGTTGAGGTTCAAATGAGATATTTGTAAAGCATTTAATGCAGCTTCTAGCCAATAGAAGGTACCCAGAAATGCTTATTCCCTTCTCCCTTCCCCACTTGAAAAGACCCAGGAGCTCCAATAATAATAACTCTGAAGGTATACAAATTTAGGATTAGGAGGTTACTTATGTAGTCAATTTTCATCAGCTTCAATGAAGGGGAGATGTATTAAAGATAATCCAAAACCAGGCTGTAATAAAAAATAAATTTATATTAGACTTGGGGATATTTTAGCTGAATAATTCACCATTTTAATTATAGCTTAGGCTAATTTTACAATGAGAAGTAAGTGCTTATTGAATACTTATCCTGTGCCTAGTGTCATGACAGGAGCTGTGAGACTGACAGAAAAAAAAAAGAATCCAACCCTCCCTCTTGGGAAGACAAGACATAGGTGAGACAATCAGAGAACAATCAAATGAGGCTAGCACAGTGAAATGGATGGAGAATAAATAAGCTTTGAAGTCAAGAGTATCTGGTTCAGGTCTTGTCTCAACACATACCAGTTGTGTGACCATGAGCAGCTCTCTAAAAGGACAATTTATAAAAATTTTAGAAGGGTGGATGATCTGCATTGGTAGGAGTTTCCACTAGAAAGCCCCCATGCCAGTTGAAACCATATGTTCAAACTTTAAAGGAAAAAAGAATACCAACTGTGAAAGTCTTTGGAAGGTATGGAAGCTTCATCCTGATGTAAGGTACTCTGTGTTAGGCGATTTGTGCCTCAGAGTATCAGGAAGGATAGAGATCAGAAAAACAAACATTTTACATGCTGTAAGGTTTACAAAAAGGGGCAGCTAGGTAAACCTAGTGGATGGAGTCAGGAAGATCTGAGTTCAAATCTGTCCTCAGATACTTGCTAGCTATGTGACTCTGAGTAAGTCCACTTATCCCTCTTTGCCTCAGTTTCCTCATTTGAAAAATGAGCTGGAGAAAGAAATAGCAAACTCCTCCTGTATCTTTGTCAAGAAAAACCAGAAATGGGGTCACAGAAGGTCAGAAATGACTAAACAACAACAAGGTTTACAGAGCACTTCACTTGCAATAATTTCATTGAATCCTCAGAGCAATCCTAGACGAATTTTCCTATTTTACACAAAGGATCTGGAAGCTCACCCAGAAGTGCCTTGTACATGCCCATGTAGTAAGAGTAGCACTTAGCTTTCGCATTTCTCCTAGGTTCTTTCTAGGAATGCTATGTGCCATGCCCTCGGCAGAGATACAACTAAAGGTTTCCTGACCTTGGCTTGCAAAGAAATGGTAGGAGGAAGCAGGACACCCTCCCTTTTTATTTGTTTTCAAGACAATTTTTTTTCCCATTTGAATTCTGTCTCTCCTCCACATTAAGTTCCATGTAGGCAATGATTGATCTTTATTCATTTCCGTATCTCCCTTATATGGACTAATACAATATCCTGCTCATTGGTGGCAATGATGGTATTCTCTATTGGTTTCACATGTTTTCCTGTCTCTCACAGGGCAGGGCTAACTAAGCATTTAGTAGATGTTCAATAAACTACCTATTAAATGGTTAAAGCTTCCCTTAGGGTAGGGAGGAGTAAAAGGAAAGCAGAGCTCCCAAACCATTATGGAGGATTTGTAAAGCAACTACTATAGAGTGGAAAATCAAAAGTTGACTGCCTTTCCCATTTCACAGCCTCTTCTCCCCCCAGCCCCAATTTAATTTCCAGTATCTATTATGGGCTCTTATCCCTTATAGGCTTCTCTCCTTAGCTTAAGCCTCTGCACCTTCCTTCAACTGAGTTGGCAGAGGTCCATCTCTGTCCCTTGGGAGGGCAGGGCCCCTGTGTTCCAGCCACTATCAGCATCTCACCAGAGGGCTGTCTTCAGCCAGAAGCTTCTTCTGGACCCCCCACAATCTGGGATTGTCAGCAGGGGCTGATTTATAGGCAGACCATCCTATTCATCCCCTTGTCTGCACCCCCGAGAGCTGTTCTGCTAATGTGCTTCCCTCTCTCTCCCACTCTCCCCCACCTTCCTGGTTCTGACAGACCCAGGGGCTGTATATCAGAGAAGATGTTTGTTTTCTCCCTGCCTGGGCACTTGGCTAATTAGAATAACAAAACCCTGAGCAAATCTTCAGGCAGCGACCTGAAGGGGCATCAATTAAAGTCACTGGAAAGGGGCACATCGTCTTTCTCTGTCTCACTGTTGTCGTCTTCCCCAGGTCTTCCTCTCTTATGAGTTTGTTCTTTCAACAAATATTTAGTGGTTTCCCACTGTGTGCTAGGCACTTACTTGGGCAGTGA
Source organism: Macrotis lagotis (assembly GCF_037893015.1). NCBI lineage: Eukaryota > Metazoa > Chordata > Mammalia > Peramelemorphia > Peramelidae > Macrotis > Macrotis lagotis. The sequence continues at coordinate 325,306,725 of NC_133666.1, forward strand.
GAAAGAGGGGAGACAGAAATGAGAACTACATGGTCTGTGCCCCCCCCATCCCCAGACTGACCCTTTCTCTTCTTCTTCCTCTCAGTTCTTTATATACATCACTCCCCTCCTGTTTCTCTGGGTCTGTGTTGCTTTCCCTCTCTCTGTTTCCTTGTCTTTTTCTGTGTCTTTGAATCTGCTCTATTTCTTTCCATCTCTGTAATCTCTCCATCTCTCTCTCTCTCTCTCTCTCCTTGGTTTTTCTTTACAATGCCTCTTCTTTGCTTAGTCATTCTGTCTTCATAACTCAGCCCCTTTGCAGAAACTTACCCATAGGCACGATGAGAGGGACTTCAGTTAGACAATACTACCCCACCCCTACAAAAACATCTTCCATAGTAAATGACCTGAAATTCTCTCATTGTCTTCATCCCATTTTGTTAAGCATGGCCCTTTCCGGATCCTTGGCAGTTGTCTTCTCCCCAGCTCTCTCCAAGGAAGAACACATTCAAATCTTTACACCAAGGTGTGAGTGAGTTTATGTATTACTTTCCTCCCATAAGGGATCTGGGCACCTGGCAGGAGATTGGGTATTTTTAGGGAAAGCTGGGAGTGATGCCAAAAACAAACTTTACAATTTTGCTAAGGGCACAAATCTGTCCTGCCCACCTCATTTGCATGATTCCCCCAACCTTATACTGACCAACATAGAAGCCTTCAGCCACACACAACTCCTACCCCTCCCATCCTTGTCCCTGCTTACAAAATCATCTGCCTTCAGACACACATACACATGCACACATATGCACAGCTGCCTTCAGACACACACACACACACATTCACACATGAAGGCTGAAGCAAAAATAGAAATCAAAATTGTCGGGGGTGGGGAACCCATTGCTTAATTCTTATTAGTCCCTTGGATTTTAAACTTGAGATCAAATTCTTATTTTCAGGGTTTTTTTTTTCACTACCCTTTCCTCCCTTACAATTCCCACTTCCACTCATATGTCTTAAGGCAAGCTTTTAAAAGGCAATATGATCCAGGTGAGAAACCCTGGACTGGGAATCAAATGGCATCGATTCTAGGCCAATTTTGTCATTAATTTTCTGAGTGACTTTTGGGCATCTCACTTCACTTTTTCCTTATCAAATGCAAATAATCACACCTCTTTTGAGAAGATGGTGTTATTGGAAGAGACAAGTATCAATATTATCAATAAACAATTGGTATTGTTAAATAGATGGATAAAAAGATAGTCTAAGAAAATATATCCCTCTCCCCCTTTTCTGTCTCTCTCTGACTCTTTGTCTCTGTCTCTTTCTCCTCTCTCTCTCTCTCTCTCTCTCTCTCTCTCTCTCTCTCTCTCCCTCTCTCTTCCCCCTTTCCCAAATCCAGAGGAAATGAGACATGAAAACATATGGTAATGATAAGACAGAAAAAGCAGGGAGGTGAATACCTCCAAAGTTTTTCCTAATGCTCTGAGGCCTGAAGGACCATGAGTAAAAAGACAAAAGAACAATGACTAGTGATGGCTCCAGAACCAGCATCTCCTTTGCCTGAGTATCTCCTTTCTCCTTCCAGAGTCAGTTTCACCGGTCCCTCCATAGCCAAACTCTAATCATAAGGGATGGTTTGGAAGAAGATGCTATCATCATACATGCTGCATCCTCACAGGATAGGGATAACCCCCCCCAAATTCCCTGGAGTGACCAGTGTTAGAACTCTGTCCTTTGGGGAAAACTGAAATTTTCCTATCCATCAGTTGACCAATCTACAAGCATTTATTAAGCACCTACTCTAGCACTGTACTAAATGCCAGAGATTCAAATACAAAAGTAAAACAATTGCTGCCTTCAAAGGGCTTACATTTCAATAGGGAAACATGCACTGATTAGATAGAGTCAAAATATATGTGTAGATATACATAAAGCAGTCAAACAAAGCAACCTGAGTTTGAAGCAGAAACTAGCAGTTGGGGGAACCAAGGAGTTCCTCATGCAGAAGGTGACCCTTGATCTGAGTCTTGGAGAAAGATGCAGAGATCCAAGAGGCAGCTGTGAGAAGGGAAAGCATTCTAGGGATGGAGGACCATCAGTCCCTTGTTGTCACAAAACCCTCTTCCTCGACATCTCTTGTCTTGTCTACCTTTAACTCTTCACAAGTGAGTGCACAGATATACCATACATATGTATTACACATTTGTGTGTGGACATCCATTATATTTGTGTGCACAGGCACAAACCAAGAGCACCTTTCTCCTGGATCCTGGTACCCATTCCAGCATTTCCAGTCCATCTAGGGTCACTCTTCTTTTTTTTGCTTAATATCTCTTAAAAATATTCCTCAGAAAGGCAATTGGGAAAGGAGGGGTGGGGAAGCAATGAGAAGTGGAAGTACCATCTGGAAGGCTCTTTTCCAAGTTTTTCAAGGCCTTGGGCTGAACTCGGTGCATAGAGATGATTTGGAGAAGGCTCCCCTAAGCAGCCAGATGTGTGGAAGCTGATTTGGGCCTCCCCTTCCTCCTTCCCTACCCTCTCCTGCTCTCTCCTCTTCCCCTGAAAAGCTTTTTCTTTTGGTCCCTATGTCATTACTAGGGGAAGGCTGAATATAATGGGGGGGGGGGAGAGAGAGAGAGAGAGAGAGAGAGAGAGAGAGAGAGAGAGTGAGAGAGAGAGAGAGAGAGAGTGAGTGTCTTCTGGAGAAGGTTAGTTTTGTTTATTACAAGTGTAACCTTGGCTTATGGGGAGGGGCAGGACAGTGGGAATCGCTGGAGCCTGGAGGTAGAAGATTTAATATTCATAAATGACCTTGCCAGGAACTACTTCAACGTCTGGCCCCCTCTCACCCCTCCCAACTCTCTACCTCCAGACTTGCAGATGGAACTCTCTTCCTTATTGTTTCCCATAGAATCATAGATTTTTGCAATTTTGTGTAAAGAATCAGAGAATTTTAAAACTAGAAACTCTTATTCAGACTCCTCAGTTCTTTCTCCCAGAAATCTAATCAAATTCTCTCTTAGTATTGTTGGAACTATGTTAAAGGGTCAGGGATCCTCCCCACCTGCAGAGTTAACATGGGAGTATGGGCACAAACAGTTCTCTGGGTTTGTGTGCACACATGGTCTGTCTGTCTGCCTTTGGCTCTCTGTGTGTATGCCCAATTGGGTGGATCCATATATATGTGCCCATGGCTTATTAGCAAACGTTACCATGATACATACATGCCTATGAATGTGTCCATTTTAATACCCATATTAGAAGGATCCCCCTGGGCTTGTATATCATTTGAAATCTATTTTCCACCTCTAACCCTAGTTGAGGAATAGAGTAAATGCTCAAATGTATGGGAAGAGCCCTGAATTTGGGACCAGCAGAGCCCTGATTCCAATTAAATCCCTACCTCTGACCCCCGGAGTATATTAATCAAGTCCCTTAATCTTCTTGAGCCCTGAAAATAAGATAATTTTCTTTCATCATCTGTAAGATTGTGTTCTTCATAGGATTGTTGTAAGGAAAACAAAACAAAGTTTGTAAAGTACTATATGAGTGTGAGCTCACATACTAAGTAAAACAGATTATAAGATGAGTCAGTAAAGTCATGGTATTATTATGTAGAGAAAGAAAATTTGGAATCTTTAAGTTGAAAGGACCTTAAGAGGTCATCTACTCATTACCCTCCCTCCCCCTAACCTCTCTCTTTCAAACTTCCATACTTCTATCAAAGACACAACTCTCTCATCAATTTCCTGGATTGCCAACCTCGGCATTATCCTTGACTTCCCAATGCCCCTCAACTCACATATCCAGTCAGATACCAAATCTTGCCAGCTCTATCTTGGCAACATCTCTCACATCTGTCTTCCTACTAGCTACTCACTTAAGTGCTATCTTTTTTTAAGGCTCTCCCCACCTATCACCTAGAAAATTGCAAGTTTCCTAATTGGTCTTCCAGCTTCATCATCTCTTCCCACTCCAATCCATTCAGCACATGCTGCCAAAGTAATTTTCCTTAAACACAGATCTGACCACATCACTCTTCTACTCTATAACTTCAGCTAGTTCTAAGATAAAAATATTAGTTTTTAAATCCCTTCACAACCTTGCCCTAACAGAACTTTCCAGACTCACAGAACATTACTCCAACTCCAGAACTGTAGAATCTAACCAAAATGTTTGTCTCTGTTCTGCTAATTTGGAACCCCATTTTGCTGCTCAATATACCTCTATCTTTCATTTCTGCCTCATAGAATCCCTCTCTTTCTTCAAGACTCAGCACAAACACCATCATTGACATGAAACCTTTCCTTATCTCTCCAATTGGCTAGAGCCCTCCCTTCCAAACAACCTTAAATTTTACTTCCTTGTATTTATTTGTATTTATTCTCTTTATATTTGTCCACTATATATTTATATATATTCTTGTTGTTTCATCCACTAGAACACAAATTCCATCTGAGTAGATTGGTTCTATTCTTTATTTGTGTACCCCGCCAAGGCACTGTGCATAGTAAGCACATTTGTTGATTGACTGATTGATCTATTCCAATTCTCCATCTCTAAGCATATTAGTTGAATATCCAAACTTTCCAAAATAGATAATCACTTGTTCTTTTCTTGAAGGTGTCTAAAGATAGATTTTAGGACTTCCCTTTGTCAACTCCTTTCTCTCTTTAATTCCCTGAGGGTCAGAAAATTATCTCTTATATCTAACCAGGATCCCTCCTGATTTAATTTCAGGCAGTCCCTGGTAGAGTAAGGTGACCTCCACAAGCTCCCAAGTGCTTCTCCCAAGAACTATAGGCAGGTTCAGCCAGAAATACAAGAAACCTTTTTCTGTCCAATACAGAGGCCTAGTTTCTAGAAACTTAACATTGGCTTTAAAGAAGAAAGGCATAAATTGTTTGACCCCTTCTCCCAAAGTGTGCCTCCATTCGTCAAACACAGGATATCATGTATCTAAAACTAAAATACCATCATAGGTGCTGTTGTCTTTTTTTTCCTTTCCAAATTTGTAAGCAAAGAAAAAAAACGAAAAAGAAATCAATGTAGGCCAAGAAACAGAGGGACAATATTTTTGGGGGATTTGGGCTGCTGGCCAGGGAGAAGCTTTATAGCTTAATTCTAAACCTTGGGAAATAAGAACTCCTGATAGAAATGACACAGATCTTTTACTAAAGACCAATTAGAACATCTTTAGCTTTTTTCAACATTAATATTCATCTGCCTTGACCCAAGTCAGCAAGCACTTCAATGCAGCTAGATAGCATAAATAAACAAAGACCTACTATGTGCTAAGCACTTAATAGGGAAATACTACTGAACTATAAAGACAAAAACCAGTCCCATTCAGAAGCATCTTATGTTTATTTAACTATAACAATTAAATACAAAATAAATAGAAATAATTTTGGAGAGAGGAAAAACACCAACTAAGAGAATAAGGCTTTTGTCCTACAGAAGGCACTTTCACTGAATGTTGAAGTCAGCTAAAAGTTCCAAAAAGGCAAAGATAAGGAGGAAGGCAATGGAATACCTTTTGACTGAACTGATAGAAAATAGTGCTTGGAATTACTTGACTAGAATGTAAAATCTGTGAAGGAAAAGAATGTATAAATATCCTAGGAAGGCTAGGAAAGGCTTGCCATGTCAAACAGAAGAGGCTGCATCAGATCCTAAAGGCAATAGGATATTGATGCATCTCCTTGAGTAGAAGAGTGATGTAGTCACTTCTAGAATGCCTCCTAGGTGCCCAGCCTTTTGCTGGGCACTGATATTTGAAAGGACAAGAGTAGAAAGAGAATACTCTCAGGATCTTTACTACTAGACTGGATGGACTTTATTGTATGTGTGATCATAGGGATTATTTCATTGCACTTGTATCCTCAGCACCTAGCACAGTGATTGGCAAGTAGCAGACACTTAATAAATTAGTTCATTGATTTATTGATTGATCCAGTGTCTAAATTCACAATACAAACTGCAAAAGCTATAAGGAGGTCAAGGAGAGAGCTCATTGTAGGCAGAAGTAAACAGGTGAGGCTTCCTGCAGGAGGAGGAAGGGTCAAACTGGAGTGAAAGGTTAAAAAAGTAGTGCCATTTGCACCCCTTAGTCCCACACCTCTAGGACAGTTTTGTGATAGAACAAGCTAAGATTGTCCAGCTTAGATCGGGGAGGGAGAGGGGAGCCCTTGAACTCTTCATTTTCAGAAACGTAGGCTAGACACAATCATCCCAGAAAAGCCTTTGTGACTCACCCTCTACCCTGATTTCTTAATTATCCTATTACTGTAAATAATCTCCAGCCAAACAATTAGCTTCCTCATTTTTTGAGCAATTTTTTTTAGTCTCACTTTTAAGGGAAAAAATGACCACACCCATGAAGTCCCTAACTGGCTTAATGTCAGTGTTACTCTGAAAAGTTGGTGGCATCAGCTTACTTATCCTCTCTGCCCACCTTTTCTACCTTTCTCCTCTGGTGTTGGCTGCTCCTACTGATACCAGGTTGGAAGTGCCAGCTACTCACTGATGTCTCAGACATTTCAGCATGAGCTTTGCAGCTAGAGCCAAAGGAGGCCCTTTCTCAAGAACTGAGTACTAACCCAAAGGTAAGATGTCCTCTAAGGACAAATTACAGGCTGTCCTCCTGGGAGCAAAAATGGAGTTACTTTCCCAAAGAGGAACTTTGAAAAGGACTTGGAAATAATGGTGACCATGGGGTCTAAGCACTTTAGTTTGAGTTCTACTTCTGACAACTATCAGTATTACCTTAGCCAGATCACTTATTCTCTCTGGATCTGTTTCCACATCTTTAAATTGAGATTAGACTGGATAGCCACTGACATGTCTTCCACCTCTAGAGCTCTGATCATATAATCATTGTCATTGTGATTTCATGGGTAGCCAAGAACAAATCTATGACGGTGGCAAGGCATAGGTTCTTATCCCTATTTACAGATAAAGAAAATGAGATTGAGCAACTTTCCCAAAGATGAATAATAAGCCCCACGACAGAACCTTCAAGGATAGATAAATATACATAAATAGGACAAACACACAGAAAAGCTCCGGCTAACACTGATTGAAAGATAGTCCATGGCTTGAATTGTCCACAACACATATTTTAGAATTTGGAGCCATATGCAAATAAGCTCATGGTCATATATTATCCAATATTATTCTCTAATTGTTGTTTAGTTTGATAGTCTCCTCAATTAGACTAGTAGCTTCTCAAGGACAAGGACTATCTCTACCTTCTCCTTCTCATCACCCTCCTAGGAGTTCAATAGATCCTTTTAAAATTTAATTTCTGAGTTAATTTCTCCCCTCCCCTTCACCCCTATTTTTCTTTCTGACTCCAGTTCTGTTGGTTGTCCTTTGAGCTTGGAGGTGAGAAAGCGAACCGACTGCCCCTCACATCCCAACCTGGTTATTAGTTCTATCACGTTCTCCCTCACCAAGGTTCCTCCAGTCAAGATTGCCCGGAAAACTCCATGGGGAGTGTATAAGGGACACCTTGGGTCTAATGTACTAACATTTAATGGGCAAATCTCCTCAGGTTCCTGCATTAATATAAAACTGTTTTGTTAGTTCTAAACTAAATACAAAGTCACACTGGAGAAGGCTGTATATCTGATCCTGGAGAAGAGAAACTACAGAGAGGTAGTAGGCACTTAATACATACTTATTTCTTTTTTTCTTCCCTTCTCTCCTTGCCTCTTTGCCTCCCTTCTTCCCTCCCTCCTTCCTTCCTTCCTCTCTTTCTTCCTTCCTTCTTTTCTCCTCCCTTCCTTCTCTTCTCCCTGCCTTCTTTCCCTCTTTCCCTCCTTTTTCCCATCACTTCCTCCCTTCTTCCCTTCTCTTCTCCCTCCTTCCCTCCCTTCTTCCCTCCTTCCTTCCCTCCTCCTTTCTTTCTCTCCTTCCTTCCTTCTTTCCCTCCCTCTTCCCTTCCTTCCTGCATTCTTTCCTTCCTTCCTTCCTCTTTTCATGCCTTTCCTGCTGAACTAATTATATTTTCTCCTCTAGAGGACTCTCACCTGGTCCAGACCCCTAAACTCTAGGGTTTGGTCAGGGTGAGCACTGAGGGAGGTAGAGTTGTAAGAATGCCAAGCAACAACTGCATGAAGCTGTTGTCTGGGTTACAAGACATGAACAAGACCTAATTCAAAAATATGCACGTGAAAATTTAAAGCAAGGCAGTAGATGGTCAGAAGGTTCAACAAGTAGGGCTGCAGAAGCTCAGGAGAAGAGAATTCTCTTCTGGCCCATATGTGCACATGCCACAGATTCCTAATCTGTCTCTGTCTCTGTCTCTGTCTCTGTCTCTTTCTTTGTGTCTGCATTTCTCTGAGTCTGTCTGTCTATACATATAATAGGATGAAATAAAAGACCCCCTCAACTTAATATTGTACCTACTTGACCTCTCTCTTGACTGCTGCTCTATGACTCAGGCACTGCCTGGCTTTTTGTTTCTAAGGTTGTTTTTGGAGAAACCCAGGGACAGACCAGACTAGACTGGGATCTGATCCTAAGCATCATTGAGCTCACTGGACCAGATACATGAGATTCAATTCAGGGGCTGAGGGACAATACTAGGCAACAGAGTGGGGGGGGGGGGGTCAGTGACTCCTCTGCCCTTTTCTTCCTTCTCCTACTTGTTCTAGCCAAACCCCAGAGCTTATTGGAGGAATCTCTTCATGTGTGGATCACTTACCTATAACTGGAATATGAGCTGGAAGGAGAGACTAGGACAGATAATTGCCTCAAGTTTTAATTCATATTGGAATGCAAGTATAGGAATCTCAGACTGGAAACACAGTCCCCAACATTCTATAGTATCTATCCATGAGGGGTATGATGTAAGGAAAAAAATCAACATTAATTAATTAATCAATGTACACAAACCAACCAGACATATGAATAAAATCCTGCAGGATATTGAAAGAGACATTGATGAAAGGAGCATTGCTTAATAAGGGTTAGATAGCCCACCCCCAATCAGATGGTTTATCTATCATCACTGGTTCATCTAACCTAGCCCTAAACTGTCTGTGTTCATTCAGTTCCATCTCCATATTGTTCTCTACACATGCTATGCTCATTAATGTTTTTCTCATATCTATCATGGAATTTCTAAAACCTACCCTCTGAGACATCTACAGCAGCTTGGTGATCAGGAGACAAGGTACTTCGGAACATGAAAACCTGCATTAAAAATCCAGATTCAGACACTTAATAGCTGCATAATCCTGTGCAAAGTCATTTAATTTCTGTCTGCCTCAGTTGCTTCAAATATAAAATAATGATAACAATTGCACCTGGTTGTTGTGATGATCAAATGAGATAATAGATTGATATACTATAAATAATATTGATAATATTGATAAGTGATATACTATAAATACTCAATAGATTATTGGTTCCCTTCTTTCCTTCCTCCCTTCTTTCCTAGACCCTAAACCCCAATTGTCCTTACATAATATTCTAGTATGCTGTAAATACTCAATAAAAACTTGGTTCCCTTCTTTCCTTCCTTTCTCCCTTCTTTCTCCCTTTCTTCCCAAATCCCTACAAATGTCCTTGTAGTTCCAGATCTTCCACAAAATCTTCTTTCTGTAGAGAATCCCTCCTTCACTTATAGGGTGTACCACCTGATCTAGTATTTGACCACAAGCGCCTTTCTATACCATTCTCTTCACTAACCCCGGTGCCTTCCTAGCTAGACTGAGCTCTTTGCCTCTTTCTCCCTTCCCTCAATAGTGTAGTGCAAGTCAGAGTGAGCACAAAATACAGGGTTGCAGATTGTTTGAGTCAAATTTAGGATTCTAAGTACCCAGATCCAACATGAAAAAATACTATCAAAGTGACCATTCCCAAACCTAGACCCCACCACCTTTGATGGTCCCCATCAGAACCAGGATTCAGGACTGAAGGAACCTTAAGGATAACCCAGAGAGTTTTTCTGACAGAATTAGTGGTGCTTTAAGCTTTAAAGTGTCAATTTGCCTGCTAGCCTTGAGAACCACCAATATGCTGGCCAGATGAGTTTAGGAAGACAGAATCAGCCTTAAACCTAAGCTGAGAAAGCAATTGCCTGTACAGACATTCTACAGAGTCCTTCTTCCCAACAGCTATATAGACATGTGTAAAGATAGATAACTTGAACTCAGTTCTTCTGATGTTGAGACTTTTTCTTTCTTTCATTTGCCTCTCATTTAATTTTTAGGGGAAGATTTTAGTGAAAAGCACACCCAACTGAGCATCAGAAGACCTAGATTCTGGTCCTAGTTATGGCACTAACTATATAACCTTGGACAATTTTCTTCACTTCTCTGGACATCAGTTTCCTCAGCTATAAAATTACAGGGTTGGACAAGATGATCCCTAAGGTTCCTTTGAGCTCTAACATTCTCTAATACCAACTAGTTCTTGCCCCTCCTCCAGCCAAGATAATTTCCCAGTCTACTGAGTCCCACCTGGATGCCATTGTGTGGGGATCTCTCTTGGGTATTATTCATCTGGAAATATCTCCATCCATCTTTTTGACTTTCTGGTTAAAACACTCACCTAATCCTAACCTAATCCCTTTCAATTTGGGGAGAGAATTGAAGGGAAAAAGCATGTAACCGAATGGCCTAATGCTAACAGATGGGTAAAAGGTATGTATAAATTATACCCGCCGCTGTCAATTCTGCCTCTCCAGATAAAGTGATATGAAAGGTGTTTCATTTATAGGGGAAATTAATTGCCATCTGTATGATTGGACAGTGTGAAAAAACCACAAGAGGTGTCCCATATATTTTTCTTGCTGGGCTTAACACCTTTTGTGCATAGGATACGTGTGTTTCTCTGGACCTAGGAGATTGTTAACATTTACGTGGCTGTGCATGTTGCCCATTCTCTAGGGCTTCCAAAGCTGTTTAAGTGGTTCAGCCTCCATTCTGGCTTAGGAAGTCACAGCTGAACAAGAGCCAGGAGTATCATAGAACTGAATCCAATCCTGGGTTCTAGTTGTGTCTCAGTCTTATCTACTGGGTATGATCTAGCTAGGCAATTATAAAATGGATGGATAAAAAGTCTACTACACAAATTTCAGTTAATCATTGTGGGATTAACTGGTTGTATGATCTCATTCAAGGCAATTGGAGTCTCTGGGCTTCTGTTTTTTTACATGTCAAATAAGAATGGAAAGGTCAAAAGGATCAAATGAAATCACAGTTCAAATAATTTAGATTTGGAAGAGACTTCCAAATCTATCACTTTATAGATGAGGAAACTGAGGCCCACAGAGATGAAATAAATGCCTAAATAAATTGTTTGAATGAACAGAATGAGAAAATAAACAGAGTCATTTCACAAACCTAAGATCTCTGTCTCTGAATCCAGTACCCTTTCCATTCCATAAAAGCCGATTTGAAGCCAACTCTTGTCAGGGTCAGCATACCCCAAGCCAAGATTGTTTTAGCCATCTCTGTACTCCCACACGACTTAGCACAGTCCCTTAGACCTAACAAGCAAGCACACATGAAAGATGAGTTGGATTCCAATGGGAAAATCATCTCAAGTTTTCTACTTGTTCAGGAAACATTCTTTGGGGAGTAACTAAACTTGATGACTTTGGGTAAGCTGCTTCTTTTTTCTGGGGCTACCATATAAAGTAAAGGGGTTGGATTAGAGAAGGGCTCTGAGGTCCTTTTCAGACCTCAACACTCTATTATCATTATTTTTATTGTTATAAACTGGACATTCCCTGGAGAAATGGAAGCTTATTAGAGCTGGGACGTCCACTCTTGTCTGGATAATAGGGTGATGATTCTGAAGAAGAGCAAATCCAAAGATCAGCCAGATATTTGGGGGCAGATGGAGCTTTCTTAGTTTTTTTTTTCTTTAATATATCACATGGTTGACTGCCTATTTTATCTCTACCTAGGGCCAGACCTGGTCCTTGGCCAAATACCAAAACCCTACGATCTGGGACCTGCAAAGCACACATCTTTTTGGCACAGAACCGGTATTTTTTTCCCCTTCAGGGCTCCTGAGGAGATGCAAGGAGGTTGAGTTTGGGTAAAGGAAGTTTCAGGTTGCCTGGATGAACCTTGCTTGGAAAACAGTAATAGCTTGCATTTATATAGCACTTTGAACTGTAGTTTGAGTATTATAAACATTTTACAGATGAGGAAACTAAGGGTCTGAAAAGTTAAGATTTTTCCAAGGGCACTCAGTTGATAAGTGGGTGGAAAGAGGATTTGTACCTTGGTCATATCATTCCAAATCCAGAGTTCTTTCCATATCATCCTATTAAGTGCAGTAGGAAGAATGTTGGATTTGGGTTAGGGGGCCTGGGCTTGAGACCTTCTTCTGGCCCTTGTAAATTTAATCGTCATCATCATCATCATCATCATCAGTTTCTTTTCGCTGGCTCACAGTTTTCACAGTGACTCACATTCTTGGGCCTTAGTTTCCTCATTTCTCAAAGGAAAGTTAGACTAGATGACTTCTAATGTCCCAACTCTAAAATGATGTTCCTCCAAGTCTCAACTAAATGCCCACCACTACCCCAAAATCATGACAAGCTTTCTCCTACCTCTGGACTTCTAAAGTACTTATTGTCTGAAGGTCTGCCTTGGCATATCCCTCTGCTGCCTGTGACCTCTCTTAATTTTTGTGCTGACTTCTCATGATTTCAGGGGGTCTCTACCCACTCCTCAGGTAGAATCTTCTTGGGGGAAGGAATACTGCTATTCCCATGGATTCTCCACAGGTCTCAGTACAGGGCAAGATGTGAAGCAACTTAAAGTTCACTCATTGAGTGACTGAAAAAGACTTCCCTAATATTTTCCATGAGTCAATCCTTACTTCACTCTGGCCATTTGAAGCACAATAATAACCATGGTCATACGCTCATAGGCAGTCATGATAATTAGAAGAATGTTAGACTTAGAAACCAGAGTTCTGCTTCTGAATCCTGACTGAGGCTTACTAGCTCTTTAGCCTTAGGCAAGTGACTTCTCTTGTATTACTTACCCTCCTCCCTCACAAGGATAATGTGAGGAATATATTATAAACATGTATTGTCATCATTCTTATCTTTGAAATATTCTTTTTTTTCAGAGTTTGGTGTGTGTGTTTGTGTGTGTGTGTGTGTGTGTGTGTGTGTGTGTGTACATACTCAGGTCCTCTTGACTCCAGGGCTGGTGCTCTATCTACTACCCCATCTAGCTGTTCCAGGATCACCTTGTATTACATCAGCTAGAAGAGAATGGGATAATCATCTTGACCAACTTTCTTATTTTATAGAGGAAAAGACAAAGACTCATAGAGAATAAGTGACTTTCCCCATGTTACGAAAGTAGCATAGGTAGTTAGGTGGCACAGGGTATAACAATGCACCTAGGATCCACAAGACCAGAGTTCAAATACAGATATTTGCTTGCTATGGGATGTGGGTAAAACCTGTCTTCTTCAGTTTTTCCATATATAAAATAGGTGGAATAATAGCACCAACCTTCTAAGGGTTTTTTGAAATTCAAATACCAATATTTGTGAACTTTAAAGGGCTACATAAATGCTAGCTATTATTATAATTGTATCAATTTGACTAGAAACTATTTCTTTTTCACAGTGACTTAGTTTGCAGAGCACCTTAGACTTCAATTCAAAGTTAGTATCAGAGCATGAAAACGGTTCTGAGGCCCAGACCAGAGTTCTTTCCTCTCTAGCAACTGCCTCCTTCATTCTACTAATGCTCCCCCTAAACCCTGTGGTTATTTTCAGTGGGGTAAACTGAGGCTCACAGATTTGGATTTCCCCACAGGGTAAAATTTTAAGTTTTCAAGACTTCAGGCTAGGAGATTCTGAGACAAACAGACAGAGACCAAGAGACAGAGAGAGAGAGAGAGAGAGAGAGAGAGAGAGAGAGAGAGAGAGACAAAGACTCAGGGGCAGAGAATGTGTGGGTTGCCTTTCCACCCCTAGAAGCAAACAGACATTTACTAGCAATCATTCCTCTTGTCCCACGGGGATCTAGACATGCTCTGGAATGGAGGACAGTATAGGGCTGGGAAATGCACCTCTCCTAAGTCAACCATGAGAAGTTCAAGAGAGAAGGAAGATGTGGAAGAAATGTATTATAAAGGGTTGGGGGGCAGAAACGTAGTGTCAGTCCCCCCATTGCCAAGGCAGCTGGCTGGCTTCCAGATTAGTAAATTGCTTTCTGGTTCCCTGAATTCACCTTGTTCTCTCTCCTTCTTCCCTCCCTCCCTCCCTCCCTCCCTCCTTTCCTTCCTTCCTTCCTTCCTTCCCCCAAGCCCACCCTAGAGAATTGTCACCCAGTTGCCTAGAATCTAAGGAGTCCCAAGTTTTGCCATTCTCAACCCAAATCTGTCCCAAGGACCAAGCCTTCGTAGACTCAGAAATCAGTCAACTAGGAGTTTGCTATATGTTAGTACAGGAAGATGCTGTGGAGGGGGGGGGTGGAAGGTTCCATTTGGCAAAGGGGAAAGATGATAAGGGGAAGAGAATGGAGACAAGAGGCATATAGTGAAGCTAGCTAGCTTGGTGAGTTAGTGGGACTGATGCAAAAGGGGCTGTAAACATCCACGATGCTAAGCAATGAGTAGGAGTAAGACAGGAACCAGATAGAGAAACATGAAAAAAGGGGACTGGAGAGGATTAAGAGGATAGAGAAGAGCGTTTAAGGGAAAGATGAAGAGGGGTGGATGGGGAGAGGGACGGGCTTAAAAAGGGATCTGAATTCAGAAAGGGACATTATGTAGGGAAGAGCTGAGTGAAGAAACGGGGGAGCCAGTGAGGTAATAGCTATGGCTGAGTGTGATAAGCATTTTCATGTACATGGTGTATTTTTATGGTGCTAGCAATGGTGCTGGAGCTGTATCTTGTGTGTTTTGTTGCATGAGGACCAGTTTCATTGCCAAAGTTATCAAGTCAAAATTCCTGCTCTGGGTAGCAATGACAATGGCAGTGGCACTACTCTCACCTGGCAGAATGGAGGATGATGAGGGAATACCAAGGAAGGCACAATACTTTCTCCTACTCATGGTGCTTCTTCCTTGGTCGTCCTCCTCAACCAAGGGAAGAGGCAGAAATGCTTTCCCTTCACCTGCTGGAGTGATCCCTTGGGGCTCTTTATTCTTCTAGCCTCCATCCCTGGAAATTTGGCCAGAAGGGATGTAGTCAGAGAGCATGATGACTAGAATTGAGCTAGGGGGGGAAAGGGTCAGGGAAAACTGGGGGAAGGAGGGGAGAACAAGTGCTGTTGCTTGGAACCTTGGCTAAAGGACGGAGATTAGAGAAAAGAGAGTACATAGGAATGGAGAAAGCTTGGAGGAGGAGGAGGGGGAAATGGCTAGCAGGGAAGGGATGTTTGTAGCAGATGTTAATGGAATGGGTGGAGCAGAGGGAGCTTGGGAAGCTCACAGTTTAAATAGGGAGAAAGATCATCCTCACTCTGTCCTTCTGGGCTCGGGCTACATCTCTTCCCAGTAAATGCTTTGGCCAGCAGCTCTGGGGAGGGAGGCTTGTAGAGAGGAAGTGAAGAAAGTTGGGGTGAAAACTGAATAACTGAGCAGTCATGAAGGTAGCCCCTTAGATCCTACTAGATCTGTTCCTTCTTATCCATTTCTACACCCAAAGTAACCACATTATGCAAAAACACATGTATGTGACATATGTGCATGGTTCTATATACAGATGTATAAGAGTTGTATGGAGACCCCTGATCTTTGAGTTCCTCAATCCTAATGAAATTACAGAGAGTCAGATTTTAATGCATTTGTAGTTTGTAAGGATGTAGAGCAAAGTATCTACAGTTGCAGGATAAAAGGGACATATAGCAGAGACAATGAGAAGTAAGGGTGTGTCTCCTCATAGTCATTCATATATATACATATATATATATATATATATATATATATATATATATTATATATATATACCCCTACATTTGTACACCTACACATTCAAATACCCAGGAAGAATTTTGATTGCATCCACAGCTGCTGTAGGATAATATTCTCACCATACCAAATAGGGAGGGGGCATAAGGGCCAGCCCAGTATCTTATGTTCTGGAAGACTTTCGAGATAATTGAAAGGGCTCCTGTAACAGAGGAGAGTGGGTGGCACAAGTTCCACATTTCTATAGTACTGTGAAATAAAATGTTTTTCAAGAAAATTAGAATGTGGGGGATGGGGAGCATGTCTTCTGCCTTTGAGTGAATGAGCATTTATCAGAACTATTAAGACAATGAGCTAATATTCTATTCAGATTTAAATAATAAATTAATCTGCATTATACTGAGGAGGCCTGAGAGAGACTTAATTATCTCTTGTACTTTAGGGTAGAAATGAAGGTTGGGAGGCGTGCTGGGAATATACAAAGGTACCCCTATTGCAACCAGCAATGTAGGAGTTTAAATAGTCAAGGTCCCAGGGAAGAGGTTGTAAAGGGTCTCCTGATCTTCCCAACCCAGAAAAGTCCTCACCACATATAATGCCCTCTCAAGGGGTCCTGAAACCTGATAAGAAATTGTTGGGGGTAGCAGGCACACTTTTAAGTGTCCTGTGGCTCTCCTCTCCTCTTTCCTCCCTATAAGACTGGGAAACCCAAAGGACCAAGAGAAATATTGAGTTTTTTGGGTACTTGAAGTCAATTCCAATCTTAGGAAAAGATTCTGAGTATGAAAATGGATCTGCAATAGAACCCACTAGACAGAGAGTGTACAGTTGGATCTCAGACCATTGATTCTCTTGAATTTGGACTTCAGGGCTTTCAGTTTTCACTGATTTCTAAACTTCGCAGATCCCTAAAGCTTACCAGGAAGAAGTGAGGCTCTTAGGCTCTGAGTCCACTAGGCTTCCAGATTATGGTTTAAAGCTCTCCTGCACCCAACCTCTACCTTTTTCTTCTTCCTCAGTCCCTATCACTATTCTCTAATAGCCCACAGTACTAGCAGCCAATTCTCTTTCCTTCTGTATGTATGTAAGAGTGTGTCACTTGAGTTTTATTTGCAAAAAAACAAAATATATAAATTCAGAACTAAAATTACCTCACTAGAATAAGGAATTGAGAGTATAGATAAAAGAAGACTACCTCATCCCAGACTAAATGCCACCTAAGCTTTCCTAACAAAAATTCTTAAGACCTTGCTTCATACTTGATCTTTCTTAGGGAGGAAGTTACAAACCAATAGGTCAGCACTAAATATCCAGATAGTCTCATATCAAAGCAGTATCTTCCAGGGAAGAGTTCATTTTTCTTCCTATCCAGGGGGAGGGGAAAAAAGGGAGACAGAGTATTTTTCTACACAAAGAAAAAGAGAATGCTATACAAAAACCATTAATCTCTATTCTGTAGAGCTTGCCTTTTAAAAGTATATAATAATTTCAACAAATTACTTTCAAAGATATCCTGCTCCTTTTAGTTCCATTCCTCTGTGCTCCTCTTTTCTCTTCTGCGTATTTCTAACAAATGCTCCAAAGGTCCTCTTTTGTTTCCTTTCTCTTTATTTTGGCAACACTATCACTGGCTTCCTCCTCTCCCCCTTTAATCAACAAATAAAAATATAAAAGAAAAACATAATCCTTATAACAGCAAGAAAGTCAAGCAAAAGAAATTTACACATGTGCCATGACCAAAAATGTCCGGCTCATCCTGTACTTTGGGGCCATCATTTTTGTGTCTGGAGTTGTGTCCATATTTTTAGGGTGAATGCACCTGGGCTGAATAGATTAGTAAGGATGATAATTATTATTTGTATGACTCATAAGATCTTACACCTAGAGTATGAAGGTATCTAAGAGGTTATCTAGTCCATTTTCCTTGTTTTCCAGATTAGAACAGTAAGGTCCAGAGAACTTAAATGACTTTTTAATTAATTTTTTAAATTAATTTTAGGTTTTTGCAAGGCAAATGGAGTTAAGTGGCTTGCCCAAGGCCACACAGCTAGGTAATTATTAAGTGTCTGAAATCAGATTTGAACCCAGTTACTCCTGACTCCAAGGCCGGTGCTTTATCCACTATGCCACCTAGCCACCCCTTAAATGACTTTTTAAAAGACATAGTACTTCATTTTCCCCCCCTTTATTTCAATATCGTTTTTATTTTGAGCTCCAAATTAGTTAATGATTTTTTTAAGAGTTGTAAAATGTGTTCCCCAAATACTCTATGAGGTAAGAAGTCCACAATTAATCGTCCCCATTTTACAGAATTTGAAACTGGGGTTTAGAGGAGTTAGATAATGAGTACAGTCACAGTTGCATCAGATGTAGATTCTGAACATAGATCCAATGACTCACTAAATACACTTTCTTTTCACTATCCCATAAAATCACTAGATTATTTTTGTTGTTGTTGTTGGGCTTTTTTAGGTTTTTGCAAGGCAATGGGGTTAAGTGGCTTGCCCAAGGCCACACAGCTAGGTAATTATTAAGTGTCTGAGGCCAGATCTGAACTCAGGTACTCCTGACTCTGGGGCCAGTGCTCTATCCATTGTGCCACCTAGCTGCCACATGCTCACTAGATTATTTAAACAATCCATGATTCACATTTAGCCTTCCTTAGCAGTACACCCCCCCCCCCAATCAAGATGTAACAACTCAAGTATGAGCCTTAGAGTACAGCACATAACATGGAGCTTTGGCCACTTCTCTGTGGGTGGGAGCTTGGTGCTGGCCCCAAACCCTTGAAGGATGGGGTGCTAGAACAAGCAAGCTTCCCTTCCCAGCACCACCCCACTACCTTCAATACCTCAGCTGTCATCTGGGGTAATGGGAAAGTATCAAGCTAGTCTTGTGGCGCCCTACTCATATTTTTACAGGTTGGGGGAGAGAATCAAGCCTGTAGTTTCATTAGTGTAGGAAATTTCCACAGTAAAAGCTAGGAATCAACAACTAGCCTGACGTGAAGTCCTAAAATTGTTGCTGGGGTCCACTGAGAGGTTAAATGACTTAACTGTGGTCACACAGCAGTTAATCAATCAACCGATATTTATTAAACACCTAGTATTTGCCAGACACTATGCTAGCTGCTGGGTACAGGAAGATAAAAAAGAAATAGTCTCTTCCCTGAAAGAGTTTATATCTTATATAAGAGGATATTGTATTATTTTGCAACACTTAGCTAAATAACTTCACCTTCATCCTAATAAGGGAAGACTAAGGGAAATAAATATATACAAAATAGATTCAAGTATGTCCATTACCTCAAAAAAAAGTCAGAATTTACCCCCAGGACAATGGAATGATTCCAAAATTCATAAAATAAAATCCTTTTCTTTAGTGAGAACAAGATCAGATTACTAGACCAGGTTTCTCTACTCATGCATTAATTTCACCCTGGAAAAATTCCCTTCCCTGTCTGGGACTCAGATTCCTTATCTCTAAATTGAAGAAAATACTGCCTGTTTTGACTACCCTGCAGAGGTGTTGGGGAGATCAAATAAAATATGTCACTGAATGTTCTTTGAAATGTCTAAAAGCACCTAAGAAATATGTTACTGTTATTCAAAGTACTTATCTTACTGTCTTTTTGCTTACTAGTTTTTGTGACCCTGGGTAAGTCATTTAATCTCTTGGACCTAAATTTCATCACTAATAAAGTAGGAACAATAATATTTGTACTTTCATAACTCTCAGAATTGACTGTGATTTGTAAACAACGAGAATGTGAGTCATTGTTATGAGTTATTGATGAAAGCTCTTTAGGACAGGAATTCTGAACTTAGCATTTCTTTTTTTTTGAATACACAGGAATTTCTTGATTTTTTTTTCCCTTCCTCATTTCTGCTTCTTTCCCTGAGAGGGAAACTTTTCACACCCCTGGGTGAGCCCAGCTCAGAGAATGCTATTTTCAGCCCAGAAGCCCCAGCAACTGAGATGTGATCTCACACCTTTAACTCCACAAACATCCTCCCCATCATATCCAGGTGTGAACCCTAGAGCTAAGCTAGGGTACCACACAGCAAGAATTGGGTTTCTGCTCTGAAGCTGGAATTTGGAGCTGGATTGGCCAAGCCTGAAGATTAGAGAATGTGGTACTTAAAACAAACTTCTCTTTCCAGCACCCCTGTGACCACTGTCTAAAATCTCCAGAAATGGTTCACAGGAATTTGAGTTAGATGCTATCTGTTCATCTCATTTTATAGGTAAGGAAACTGAGGTCTAGAGAAAGGAAGGTTGGCTAGATCTGAGTTCAAGTCCTGCCTCCAACAGATAGATACTGGATGAAGGACTTCAGACAATATTGAACCTCTTTGAGCCTTAGTTTCTTCTTCTTTTTTTTTTAATAACATGAGTACTAAATTTAGTTTCAGAGGATCTCATTCAAATACTGATTCTGCCACTATATTAATTCTGGGGAAGCCACTTCCTTTCTCCGTGACTCAGTTTCCCCATCTGTAAAATGAAAGTAATTAGACTAGATAATCTCTAAATCTATAATCCTATGATTCTATCTCACAGGTTGTCATAAGGCAGAAGTGCTGTAAAACTTAGGGTGGCAAAGAAGTATGAGCTACTTGCTTTGCAAACCAGACCTGAGATTGACCCTAGATCCTGAACTCTTTCTACTCCATCATACTGATTTTTCTTATGCCATCTATTCCCGCTATTCCCACTCCCTACCCTAAACAGAGATCTGGGGATCTGAAAGATTGTCCATGCAGAGGTCAAGGTTGTCCAGAGAGACAAGACCTAAAAAGGCCAGTAGAGTGAGGTGCAAAGAGGTCTAGAATGAAAGCGGAAATCCTGAATGCTAGACAATGCTTCTCCAGGTATATAATCTTAATCAAGTTGCCACCTCATTAGTATTCAGTTTTCTCCCTTGTAAAATTAAGAGTTTGGTCTAGGGTAACTGCTGGTTCTAAGATTCCAAAATTCTGTAACTAAAAGTCCCAGATTCCCCCTGATCACCCCTCCCATACACTCACATGTACAAGGTTGTCTAGGGGTATCTATTCCTAGGTCAGTGGGGGTAGATTTTGAAATTTCAGAGTTGGCATCTCAGAAAATGGTAACTAAAAGGATCACAGGCCTGTGGAGGACATGTGAGACCAGGTAGAAGTGTGAGCTTCTTTTGAGACCCACATCAAGTGCTACCTCCCACACAAAGTCTATCTTTATTGGCCAAGATTCTGGTGTCCATTCTCAAAGTGATTATAATTCTATTTTGGATATAACCAGCTGGGTGGTACAGTGAATAGAGAAAAAGTCCTGGAATCGAACTCTGAGTTCAAATCCTGTCTACAACAGTTTCTAGATGGATGACCCTAGTGAAGTCATTTATGTACTTTCAGTCTCAATCTTCCTATTCCGAAAAGAAAGATGATAATACTACCTGCTTTAGGATTATTGTAAAGATCAAATGCAATAACATGTAAAGTCCTTTTTAGTTGTCTTTTCAGTGTATCTGAATCTTTGTGATCTCATTTGGGGCTTTATTGGCAGAGGTACTAGAGTTCTTTGCCATTTCCTTCTCTAACTCATTTTACAGATGAGGAAACTGAGGCAAATGGGGTGAAGTGACTTGCCCAGGGTCACACAGCTAGGCAGTGTCTAAGGCCAGATTTGAACACTGGAAAATGAGTCCTGGCCTAGTATTCCATCCACTGTACTACCACCTGCCTGTAAAAGTGCTTTGCAAACCTTAAAGAATATATAGTGCAAGGGGCAGCTAGGTGGCACAGTGGATAGAGTACTGGCCCTGAAGTCAGGAGTACCTGAGTTCAAATCCAGCCTCAGACACTTAATAATTACCTAGCTGTGTGACCTTATGCAAGCCACTTAACTATATTGTCTTGCAAAAACCTAAACTCTCTCTCTCGCATATAGAGCATATAGATATCATGTGCTATGATCCAGAGAGAGCTCCAGGTAGTGAATTCCACTTTTCATAAATCCTTTTTAGGAAAACACAAAAGTCTTATTCTTCTTACTTTCTTAATCTCACTTTCTCTACCAGTGTAAAGCATAGCTTCTTTCAATATTCCAGGCCACTCTCTAAGATCACACGATGCTGAGGAGTAAATACCAGTAAAGTGGGTTTTCTCACTGGGAGTTCCTATACTAATGAAATCATAGGTACAGTTTAGAAGAGGTGACAGCATCTTGACTTCATTATTCTGAAGAAGATAGATACTGACTGCTTTTTACAGCTTGGCGGAAAGGGGAGGGAAAAGGACAGGAAGAACTGCCCTTCTGGGGAGGTATTTTGCATGATATCATGCCTACTTTACTGTCCCTCATCACTTTTCCCTGCTTATCCATCTTGACCAAAGCAATAAAGAGTCCCCACCCTACCTCCTCAATTATCAAAGGAAGAGAAAAATGGCCTTCTGCATCAAGATGGTCAGCTAGTTGGACTCAGCACCTGAGAGTCAAGAAGCAGAATTCATTCCAAGCTTCAGTCTTAGCATCCTCTTTATAAACATTTACAACCAATCCTCAATTAACCAGGAGCCAATCTCAATTAAATTACTTTAAGTGGCAATAAACTTCCAACATGGAACCTTTGCTGATCTTCCCATGGTACAGTAGAAAGAGTACTAGATTTGAATGACAAAAAGAAATGGTGTTGATTACTGTCTCTAGTACTTATAATTTGCTCTATGGGTCTCAGTCTTGTCATCTATAGAATGAGTAGGGATGGATTAGATGATAGCTGAGTTCTCTTCTAGTTTTCAAATCTGTGAACCTAGTCAACAGTAGATCTATCATGAAGGGCTATACTTCCAATGATGCAGATGGCAGCCCATCCATGCCTGTGCATTATATGCTGCTAGGAAAATAAAGATGAAAAATGACATTCCTGCTCTCAAAGGGCTTACAATCTATGAATACAGAACAATTTCATACAAAGTTTAGTGAAATGGGAGCATTGAAGAGAGCCAGATAAAATTCTCAAGGGAAATTGAGGAGAAGGAACAAAGCTGACTGACAGCAGGGCTAGGGACAGGGAAGTCTTTATGAAGGAGGTGGCACTTGAACTGACTCTTGAAGGGAATGCTTAGAACAAATCATGGAGGCAAGAGATACCAGGTAAGATCAGAGAGCAACTAGCATTTCAATTTAAGTAGAAGCAAGAGAAATGGGATACTGTGAAATGAAGCTAGAGCAGTAGACTAGGAGGGAGGAGGGGTACATTTCTGAAATGGTGGGCTGAGGAGTATGTAGTTCATCATATGGACAATGAGGATCCCTTGAAGGTTTTTGAGTACAGGTATGACATGATTAGATATGTATATCAAGAACATATATATAGATGAGATTTCAAACACAGTCCCTGCATTCAAGGTACTTACATCCTCATTTCAGAATCCAGGTATCTGTACATGCACCAGTGAGCAGTACAAGAGAATAGAGAAGCAGGTGTTGATGTGGATGAGTCACTCTGGGCTTAGTAGACTAAAGGAAAAAGAGACCAGGGAGGTGAAGTGGTCAGTGAAGATCTTGGGGAGGAGACTTAAGGGGACTTGAATTTGGAGGAAAGAATAGATCTTTCTAAGTAAAAGGAAGAAGGTGGATATTTAGAAATGAAATTATTCAATATTTACCCCTTAGCCTTTGGACTGTGCAATCTCTCTCTCTCTCTCTCTCTCTCTCTCTCTCTCTCTCTCTCTCTCTCTCTCTCTCACACACACACACACACACACACACACACACACACACACACAATCTACCTACATGTCAGTCAGTCAAACACTATGGTTTGTGTCCATACCTTCCATTCTCCTAGCCTTGTGGTTGATGGTTATGGAAAAGAACAGGAGAACGAGCCATACTGTCTTTACCCTGCCATTTGGAGGAGAAATCTTATGGTCACTCACAAGTCCATTTCTAAACAAGGAGATTCAAACAGTATATAAACAGTATATAAAAGTAGCCAAGAACAAAAGCCAAAAAGGTTTGTTACCCCCTCAGGGACCCCATACAATAGATGACTGAAGGTTAGAAGGACCCCAAAGCTCCTCTTCTTATTTTGAAATTAGTTTGGGTGAAATTTTATTTTATCTCATGAATGATCATAGGCATGAATAACTCAAGGTTTTCTTTCTATTACTATCTTTAATATTTACGTCACATTTATTTCTGAGTATACTAACCTACCTCCCATCCCCCTTTCAGCAAAGATTGAAAAGACAGGGAGCAGTTTAGCAAGACCAAAAAAGTATCGTTCGTGTCTCGTGTCTGACAATGTATGCAATATTGCCCACCCATGGTCCCCTTCCTCTGCAATGAAGTGGGGCTGCATTTTCTCTACTCATCTCTAGGGCCAAGTTTGGTCATTATAATTACACCACATTCCGTTTCATTTTGTCAGCATGAATAGATTTTAAAGCCTAAGCATATTGAATATGATGCAACCGTGGCATCTTCATATTTCCAAAAGCATCAACTCCTACTTATAGCTCATTAATTGAAATAGTCAAGTGACTGATTTGGGATAGTGGGGGAGCCTTGTAACTATGCTGGGCCAAGCAGAATAATGAAACATTGCAGGGGGTAAGCCTAAGACAAGAAGGCTTCCTGAAGAATGCAAATTTTGAGCCTTGTTCAAAAGTAGGAGACTTGATAAACACCACCCACACCCACAGCTGAGGGAAGCACAAGTGACAAGATCATCCCCACCAGATCTCCATGAAACCCCTACTATGCTCATGAACAAAGGGCTATAGAACCCAGTCATTGTGCTTCTCTTTTTACTTAAACAAAGAACATCTATATACATTTCTGACATTTCTGGGTAAGTAATTTATTTTCATTTCATATCTGAAATGTATACACCTTGTTATATTCTCCAGTATTATTCTGATTTGCCAAGGATGTGACTGCAGAGATTTATTTATTCAGATGGTGACCATTAACTAGCAGAAATATGTCCTGTTACAAACTATTCTGGGATAAAGTCCCCTTTTTTATTAAGCAGCTTTAACATACCAAATTCTATATTAAGTACTTTACAGATATTACCTCGATTGATCCTCACAACAACTCTAGAAGGTAGATGCTCTTATGATCCTCATTATATATAGTACAGGGAAATGAGTCAAACAGGGATTGAGTAACTTGTTCAGGCTAAGTGTCTGAGGCAAGATTTGAACCCATGTCTTCTGGACTCCAGATCTAGCCCTCTACTCACTGTTCCACCCATGTAGGCATTGTAAAAAAGAGGTATGTGCTGTCAACCCTGGTAGTAGCCTCTGTTGTTTCTGCTTAAATATTTTCTTTGCTTCAGAGTGGTAAAGGGAAAGGCTTAAGGGGAAAGAATCTTGCTATAAAAACAAAAGATGACAATAAAACTTAAAAAAAAAAACTATTCTCCCTCATAAACTTCCTTTTGTTAGTCTTTGTCCTCAAAACTCATTCATACTATTTACTTATTTATTGGAAAGTTGAAGAATAAAAACTGCAGTCCAACTAAATCTACATCTCTTCCATCAGTCCTCTTCTCTCTAACTACAAGGCCACCTCCCTGGTGCAGACCCTCATCACCTTTCCCATAAACCTAGAAGTAATAGCTAATCTATTACAGGTTGAGCTGACTAGTTGGTTGATCTTGGGGCAAGTCACTTAACCTCAGGGACAATTTCTTCATCTGGATAGTGAGGGATTGAACTAAAAGCTCTTTAAGGTCCTTTTCAGCCCTTTCTCTATGCTCCTCTGATCCTATTAGTCCCAGATCAGCAGGGTTTGGTTATTTTTGTTTTGTTTTGTTTTTGCTGTGACAGATACAAGTCAGAGAACTTTCAGGATGGGAAGAGTCAGTTAGCCAGTCAGTAAACATTTATTAGGGGTGTACCATTTTCCCAGAACTGTTAAACAGTGGAAGAGCATGATAAGAAAATTCTTTAAAAACTAAAGAATATTTGGCAGAAGATAGCATTAGTCCATAAAGAAAGCAGTCTCAGAGGGTGACATACAGGCAACTGGGTGGGGGGGGGGGGAGGGAGGAATGTCCTATTTCAGTTTTGTTAGGGGTTAGCTATGATTCCTGAACCCAAATATGACACTGAATGTGAACTCAAACTCCTATTTCTTGCAGCTCTCCTTGCACAAGTGTTGATCGCTCTTTTTATATTTTCATGTCAAAATATTTTTGGAGAAAAAATGGTTCAGTGGAAAGAGAATGATACTGAAAGTCCTAAAATCTGATCTGGGTTTTTTAGGTAGAACTGTTGACATGGAATCAAAAAACTTGGGTTCAAATCCTGTCCTGACCCTCACCAAATAACTTGTCCTCCCTGAACATCAGTTCATGATGATTTGGTGAAGAAAGCATTTTGTAAATTCCAAAAACATGATCTATAATATGTCTTCAAGTCAAAACAACTTTGGCTTAAAGTCTGCCTCTGAGATATACTGGCTATGTGACTCTAGATTAAAGTCCCCACTTCTCATCATTTCCAGGTCCTGCTTCAAATTTCAGAGGAAATGCTGATCTACATTAGTGAGGAGAACTAACTGATAATGGGTTTCCTATGCCAATAATGCAGGTCTGATTAAAAAAAAATGAGGATAATACTTGTCTTACCTACCTCACAAGGCTGGTATAAGGATCTAGTGAGATAATTTATGCAAATCCCATTGTAAACCTTAAAGTGCTATATAAATATAAGTTATTAACTTCCTATGGAACCTCAGGCAAGTCACTTAACCTCTCCCAGATTCAGGTTCTCCAGCTATAAAAATGAGAGCAATAGGACCTGTTCTGGCAGCCTCTTGTGGTTTTTGTTAGGGTCAAGTGATATAATGGATGTGAAAGAGCTTCAAAAAGTATAAATCATGGAGGGATCATGATGATAATGATGATGGCACAACTTAAAAAAATAAAACCTACCTATTAAAAATGAAGCTCAGAAACAGTGTGAACAGTATTAAATTGCCACCAATTCCAAAGTCATGAACAAGCCTACTCCCCAGCCTAGCTACTTCTCCTAAATCAATAGACCAAGTTTCACTGAGAGCCTAATATGTAAGACATGATTAGAAGCCAGATCCTGAATTTAGGGAGCCTCCATTCTCTTTGGAAAATAGAGCCATTTCACAACTGTTCATCCAAGATCCAGTGGAAAGAATGGATGCATCCATTCATTCCCTCCCACAGTTGGAGATACAACTCAGTGTGTATATTCTACTATTAGGGCATCAGAAGGACCATTTCCAACTGTGACTTTGATATAGACCAGTCATAATGTGCATTGGCCCAGAATAACAAATATAGTTGGCTATAGTTAGCAGTTTTGAAACTCCATAGCTAGCCTGTCATTGGGCAACTATTTCTTAATCCTTTACTATGAACTAGGCTGGAAATTCAAAAAAAAGAAAACCAAAAGTCAAATCCCTACCTTCAAAGAGCTCACATTCTAATAGAAGAGACAACATGTAAACAACTATATACTTACAAGATAGAGACTAGATTGAAGATATCCTGAGAAGTAAAGGCTCTAAAAGCCAAGAAACTGGGAAAGACAAACTGGGATTGGGGGTCAGTTTTAAAGTAAGCAAGGAAGAGCAGGAGGCAGAGGTGAAAAGAGGGAGTATTCTACTTATAGACGACAAAGGCATGAGAATGAGAGAGGGTTTGGTTCAGTGAATTTGGATTGAAGAGTACATGGAAAGGGGCAAAGTGTAAAAAGATCGGTGGATTTGGACGGGGAGCCCTATAAATGCCAAACATGGGACTTTATGTTTGACCTTAGAGGTAAGGGGCAGACTCTGCAGCTTCCTGAAATGGAGGTGGGGTGGTCATATTTGTGCCTTAGGAGTTCACTTTGACAACTGAGTGGAGAATGGACTCATTGCGGAGAACTTGAGGCGGGGAGACAAATCAGAAGGCTATTTCCGTAGTTCAAGTGAGAGTAGATGAAGGCATCAACGTGGGTGGTAGTTGTGAAAATAAAGACAAGGGGAATTGTGTGAAAGATGTTGGAAAGGTAACAAGGACAAGAGGTTGAGGAGACAAGAATAACACTGGGGTTTTGACTGTGAGTTACTGAGAGAGTGGCAGGGCTCTCAACACTAATAGGGAAACTTAGAAGAGGGGATAGTGTGGAGGGGAGGGAAGATCAAGAATATCGATCTCGTTGTGTTGAGTTTGAGATGCCTATGGGATATCCAGAGACATCTGAAAGTCAGTACCCAGGCAGGGCAGTTTCGAAGCTCTCTTTTGGGGAGGAAGCTGACAAAGGGAGTGTGGGTGGTGATGTCTTTATCCCTGAGACACCCTGCTGCTATAAAAAGCACCTGACCCCACCTTCCGACCAAGTGAGAGCTGCTAATATAAGCAGGCTGGTATACCTCACCCAGTTGCTGTGAAGGTACAGAAAAGGATGGCAAACACAGGCATGGGAGAATTAAAGGTTGCTAGACCTAACAAGGATTTTAGAAAGCATTTAGTCTGACTTCACCATTTTATAATGGAAGAGGCTGAGGTTCAGTGAGATTATAGATTTAGAACTGGGAAGAACCTCAGTGGTCATCTAGTACAACTCCATCATTTTACAGATAAGGAAACTGAGGTTAAATGACTTGCTCAAGGTCATATAGGGAGTAAGTAGCAGACTTGGAAACAAACCAAAGTCCTCTGACTCCAGCTCCAGATAGAGTGAAATATCTTCTTACCCAAGGTCACACAGTTATCAGCTGAGCTGGGACTGAAACCCAGGGCTTCAGACTCTCAGTCCTTCCTGACCTTCCTTTGCCATCACCCAGGGACTCTTTGCCCTGCCTGGTGTGATTTCAGGAACTTGCTGAAACTTGGCAACATCTGGAAGTCAGCAACATCTGCACAGACCAACTTCTGTATGTCTATGTTTGCAAAATGAGATATCCTGAAGTGAAGGTGCATGCAGCTTAATTTCCTTGTGAGACAGAATTTTTTTAAGTTTTGTTTTATTATTTTGTTTAAAAGCCAAGAATATTTTAGCTGCAACGGAGTGGTCTAATAGCACCATAGTATGCTGCCAGGGCACCGGGTTCTCACTCTATAGGGATGGTAGAGAAATCCAAAGCCTATCACCCTGCTATTACAGCATTTGCATTTATATGAGGCACCGACCCCAAGTCTCTGGGTGCTTTACTCCCGTATACATAATGCATTTTTTTGTTGCTATTAATCAGTGCCAGGTTGAGATGAAAAGCTTCCATAGCCTTCTACAACTTTCCATTCAGTTCAAGTCCACCAGTATTTACTGGAGACCTTCCCAAGGGCCTGGCCCCTGGCTAGGCACTCTGGGGAGAGACAAAAAAAGGTCATTGTCATTGGAGAGGGCACAATCCAGATTGGGGGAGGAGGGAATAGGATTCATATCCATGGACAGGTTATAGAAAAGGCAGGACAATGTGTGATCAAAGACTGGGCTGCACAGCTCATACTCTCTGTGGGCTATAGGATGTCAGAGTAGGACAGAATTATACCTAACAATTTTGACAACTCAGGTCAGTACTGTAAAATTTGACAAGACAAAAAAAAATTAATGGAGAGAATGAACCTTGGGTAGAGACCTCAGAACTTGGGACAAAAGGTACCCTAGAATATAATAAGGGAATGGAATAAGGGAACAAAGACCCCTCCCCCCATCAGAAGTCTTGGTACAACCAGAAGTCACTGCCAGGAAGGCTACTGGAGGAGGGAAAGGTTAATTTTCACTGAGTTTATCAGAGAGATTTCCCCACCCTAATAATGGCACTGGAAAGAAGAAAAATTTCAAGTTTCTTCCTGTTAAAATAATAGAATGCTGTCATGTCCTTGAAAAAGTTCCAGTCCATAGTTACAGGGGATATCTATGGAGGCCATTAACAGTGGGTAAGGTTATATGGAGGAGGCAAAAATTTATATTAAACCTTAAAGGATGAGTGGGAGCAGGGGAAAAGGCATTTCAGAAAATGACTAAAGCATGTGAATGGGGCAGCATAGCTAAAGTAGAGGATGGGGCAATGGGACCTAGTGATCTGGGTGATGAATAAAATCACTTAGCTGGAAGAGATGGATTTTAGGATACCATTAGAGTAGGGATGGAAAGTAAGTTGGACCAAAGAATAAAGGACTTTAGGGGCGGCTAGGTGGCACAGTGGACAAAGCACCGGCCTTGGAGTCAGGAGTACCTGGGTTCAAATCCAGCCTCAGACACTTAATAATTACCTAGCTGTGTGGCCTTGGGCAAGCCACTTAACCCCATTTGCCTTGCAAAAACCTAAAAAAAAGAATAAAGGACTTTGAGTAGATACTCAATCCAAAGGGAGAGTACAACCCATCAGTGTTCCTAGAACAGATTTGCCAAGATATCCTACCAGACCAAATCCTTGGTCACCCCCTCTAAAAATTTGTGACCATATGGCCAAGAGTTCATCAATGCTATCCAATTAATCAGTCATCAATAAGCATTTATATGTATCAAGATCTATTTTAAGTGCTGAGAATATAAAGAATAAGCAAAAATTCCCTTCTTTCAAGTATCTTCCATTCTAATGGAGTATACAACATGTACAATAAAATAGGTACATTATATATATACATATATGTATATATATATATATATATATATATATATATAGAGAGAGAGAGAGAGAGAGAGAGAGAGAGAGAGAGAAAGTGCATCTAATAGCAAGGTAGTTAAGTGACTAGGGTAATAGATAATAGACTTGGAGTTTGAAAGAATTGATTCTGATCCTGTCTCAGACAATAACTAGCTTCATCACTAGCTAAGTCACTTAACCTCATTTGCCTCAGTTTCCTCATCTATAAAAATGAGAATAATATTAGCACCTATTTCCCAGATTTGCATAAGGATCAAATGAGATATTATTTACAAAACACTTTGTAAACCATAAATTACTTTATATATGTAAATCATCATGCTTATTAAATCTGTCATTCTTTAAGAGTAGGAGGAAAGTAATAAGCATAAGATACTAGCTAATAGGGGAGCAAAGAAAGGGTACTAAAAGTAGTATTTGGACTGTTTCTTGAAGGAAGCCAAAGATTCTGAGAACCAAAGGCAAGGAGGAGAGCATTCCAAACATAGGGGAAGGAAGACCAGCTACTACAAAGGCACAGAGGTAGGAGATGGAATGAAATGAAGGAGGAAAAGCAAGTATGTTGATTTGACTGGATTGTAGAATATGTAGAGTAGCATATGAAAAGAATGGAAGATAAGAAAGGACCAGATTGGGAAGTGTGTCTATTTGATCCTAGAAGTAATAGACAACTCCTGGAGTAGAATGAACAAGAGAACAACAGTGGCAGCTAGTTGGAGATAGATTGGAATGGGGAGGGACTTGAAGAAGGGAGATCAAATAGTAGGCTACTGAATTCCCTCCCATACCATTCCCGCTTTGCACTAGGAGGAGGTGGGCTCTGTCCACTACATAGACTCCATGAGCTCCTTGACCATAGTAATTTGAGACAAGTTCACCCTTACCAAATACCACTTCCTATTCCTACTAACCCAGCCCTCTCATACTTGGCTTTGGCTGGTATAGTTCCCTTTACTCTTGTATCTATTTGAAAAAATAATTTACTTCTCAAAAGGAACTTTTTTCCACCAACAAAGTAAGAAAATTAAATAAAAACAGAGCTCAGAATCATCAATTTATGGAACAAAGAACTCATAAAGGATAAATGATCTGGTCAGAAATGGTGAGCACAGTCTCCTGGGTCCAGTCATCTAGCCTGTAATCAATTAACCCATCAATCAAAGGTACATTTCATCCCTGAATCTTTCCCAGGGAACATAGCCTCAACAATAGCTAACATTTATAAAGTTCTTCAAGATTTACAAAGTGCTTAACATATATTTTCTCATATAATCCCCACAACAACCTGGTCAGTCAGTCAATAAGCATTTATGAAATGCCTGAAATGTGCCAATCACTTTGCTAGAGACACAAAAAGGCACCCCCCCAAAAAAACAGACCTTGCTCTCAAGGATCTCCAAGTCTAATGGAGAAGACAATCTGAAAGCAGCTCTGTACAAACAAGATATTATAGAAGGATAAATTGAGATACTATCTTCATATCCATTTTTATAGGTGAGAAAACTGAGGCAGACAGAGAAATTAAGTAACTTGCCAAGGTTCACACAGTTGTAGATGCATGAAGTAGAATTATGAATTGAGGTCTTTATTACTCCCAGTTCCAGTGCTCTCCTCACTAAGCCATCGAGTCTTGTGGCTAAAGTTGGTTTTTAGGAATAGCAATTAGAATAGGGGATATGCTGCCTTAAAATAGAAGAAACATGCTATTTAGAACCTTCAAAACTATCCAGTTCCCTCACTTTTATAGATAAAAGAAATTGAAGTCAGATAAGTGCAGTGATTTGCTCAAATCATGTAGATAGTAATAAGTAGAATCAAAATTTGAGCTGAGTTCCTTTATCTCAGAATCCAATATAA
Source organism: Macrotis lagotis (assembly GCF_037893015.1). Classification (NCBI taxonomy): domain Eukaryota; kingdom Metazoa; phylum Chordata; class Mammalia; order Peramelemorphia; family Peramelidae; genus Macrotis; species Macrotis lagotis. The sequence continues at coordinate 325,339,109 of NC_133666.1, forward strand.
GAATTTTCCTGCAATCTGAAAAGTATGCTATCTAGAGGAGAAAACACCTGGACAGAACACAAAATGAAAACTAGCATTTCAATAAGAGCTTGGAGGAGAGACCACCCAGGTAGCTGATTATAACTCCATCACCAGATGTGAAATAAATATCTTTGAATGATTAACATGATTTTGTTCAGGTTTTACCACTAAAGAGAAGAGAACTCATTGTAGCCTAAGGGGAGTAGAAGGCAACTTTCTGAACAAATGAGCCTTGTTAATGCCATCCCTGTGTCTGATCTCTGTTTAGTCATATATATGGATGTGCATGACAAAAATTATAACTATGAAAGGAGGGTGCACATTTCTTGGATTGATGCTCAATAAAAATAAAATCAACTATTCTAATTGATTGTTCAAGATAATTCTGAAATGAAAAACAAATGGCATTATTCAATAAAAACGAATATGGGCAGTTTCCAAAATAATTCTGAAATGAAAAACAAATGGCATTATTCAATAAAAATGAATATGGGCAGTTTCCAAAAGAAGAAATGCAAACTATCAACAACCGTGTGAAAGAAAGCACCAAATCACTAATGAGGAAATTGTCAGTTAAAACAACTCTCAGGTGTTTTCTCATATCCATTAAGTTGGTAAAGATGATAAAACATGCTTAAAATTGGAGAGATCTTGGGAATTATTATTATCATTACTTGAAATTGTTAGGGGAAGTTAAGTAAATTGTCCATTTAAATTTTAACTTTATTTCTATTTGTTTCACTGCTAGGAATTCACAGACAGAAAAACATGTCAGATATATATCAAACTAACATCATTGTTTTGTGATAACAAAAAACTTATACAAGAAACCCTAGAAACAAATTATGTGTTGTTTGATTGGAAGAGAGCTTATCAAACTGCACTTTATGAATATGTTATATTGTGTTGTAAGATAATGATAAATATCAAGAATTCAAAAAAAATAGGAAGACTCATATGAACTGATGCAGAGTGACTGAGGATCTGGAGAATGATGTCCAGCCTGACTATAATAGAATAAACAAAGATATGAACTGTTTATTAACTGAACAACTGTTACAAGGGAAGAAAGTCTGTCTTAAATCTGGAAATAAAAGTAATAGAAATTAGAAAAGGACATTGATAAAACTTAACAAAAAATCTTCTAGATAACCTCTTTGAGAAATGCCTTCAGATCCTGCTTGAAGGCATAGGGACAGAAAGGAAACAGCTTGTGCCAGACATGTAAAAACACCATCACCACTGTCATTTCCCCTTATACCTCAAAGGAGACAACCCAAGACCTTGAAATTTTGGGAACAGAAGTGGTTCCAGCTCATTGCCAGCAGCCATCAACCTGGGAAATAATCCCTATGAAGATGCAGTCTTGCAACTGTTCTACAGATACAATAGCCTAAAGACCCAGCTACACAACTCCTGAAGACCCAGAAAAGATTCACCAAAGTCCTTGACACTGTCAAATGGTTCAGCATTAAAAATGATATGATTTTTGTAAGTAGAAATGAGCTTATGGAAAAATTATTACCATCAACTTTGCTGCTTCACCCTGTGGCTCATGGGACCTGCAGTTAAATCTTTCATACATGTTATTTCCTTCATTAGACTTGTTTTACTTTTCTGTTTATATACACAGTGCTTTGCAAATAGTATATAGCACTTATATTCATTCATTTATTTTCAGTGGTGCCTTTTGAGGGCAGATTTGATGTTCAGAAATAGCCAAATTTATTTAAAGTCAAGTCTGGTCAATAAAATGAAGATTTTATTGTCTCTAGCACTTAGCCCAGTGAGTTCATGGCACATGATAAGAGCTTAATAAATGTTTGCTGATTGATTGTGTAGCCTATAATGGATTATTATCATAAGATACTCTGCAAACCTCTAAAGTGAATCTGAAGGCAGGATTTCAAAGGTAAAAACACTAATTTGGACCAATAAATTCTATTATATTTGTAAAAAAAAATAAATTCCCACTATGTTTACATCTATTTGACATTGCTATTCCTCAGCTTCCCCATCCCCAACTAGAGATATCTACACAACAATCTTACATACAAATTCATATATAAAAATAGACATATTATTTAACAGACACATTAGGTTATAGACATTATTAGAGCTGAAAGATAACTTTGAGACCAGCTAGTCTCCTTCAATTTCACTGTCCCCATCTTCATTCTCTCCTAACCAAACTTTGGCTCACAATTCCTCTCTCCAGCTTTGATGTTTAGGCCAAGCTAGACCTCTTCTCCTCTCTCTTTCATTTGCAATCACTCAGCCTCTGACCGAGCCTTTTATTTTCCTCTTGTCATCCCAATTATTCCTTGTTTAATTAAAATTTGTTTCAGCTAATAAGCCTTAAATTAGTATTTTCGAATATTGACATCAATGAGACCTTCATTCATTATTTTCAAATGTCCTGGGGCTAATTGCTTTATCATTTGCCAATTATCAGTTCATGGGACAGGTAGCCACTGAATCAGGGACTAGAACAGTGAGTATGTTCAGGTGAGCTGATTTTTGCACACACACATAGACTCCCCTTGCCCCACACCCCAAAACCAGCAATGCAAGTTCCATTCATAGTTATTTCCAGTACAGAATATACAGTGTAGAGGAATATATAATTTATTATGAATATATATATATATATATATATATATATATATATAGTGGGGCAGGGAGAGAATACATTGAAGGACAAATAGAGTCACCTGAAAAAGCTATGTCAGAAAGTTTATTATTGAGAACATTGCTCCCTTCCTTTACCCCCAAACTTTCTCTCCACCCTAGGATAGAGTTTCAGAAATTGGACAATATTTCATTACTATCTCCCCATGCTTAAATGATGGCTAGTAGGGTGGAGATATGGGTGCCACCTCACAAGTGAGATTAGGAATAAGGAAGATTTAGAAAAGGGCAGCTGCTTTGTCCTCAAGGATGAGGAATCTGTATATAAGAACAGACTGACCTATTGAGACCTTTGTATCCCAGACAGAGTCAAAAAAGAATGATGTTCCAATCTAAGATATCACTAAGAGGGTGGAGATACAATGTGGAGACAGCCATGTTCTTCTAAATTCTGGACACTAGGACTTGGCCTCTAGGATGGGAGATTTTGAGGGTCAATCATAGGTCAGCCAAGTCTCTTCCATAGGAAGTGGTTGTAGGATTCTCCTATCACCAACAAGAGGTCCAAACTGAAATCAGAATTAGTCAACAAAGTTTGGAAACTTCCCTTGGTGATCTCAGCAAAAAGTTCAAGGTTGGAGTATACTCTCAGGAAATACTCTAATGACCTTTCAGAGAACATTCAACTAGATGGAATAGTGAACTGAGCTGATTGTACCTCTGACACAAGCTATGTGATTCTTGGCAAGTAACTAAATCTAAGTTTGCCACCTCTGTAAAATGGAGATAACAACCCAAGAGGGTATTATGAGGATAAAATGAAATAATATTCATAAATTACCTTATAAACCTTAAAATACTATCAGTGCCAGCCATATTATTATTATTTTGTCATCATCATCATCATCATCATCATCATCATCATCATCATCATCATCCTATGATCGTCCTATTAGAGTCAGGGACAAGGGTTGGCAGAGCACCTGAGTGATCTCAGGGCCTCCCACTTGGTTTAGGAAACTTCCCTCTCCCTCTGGATTTAATTCTACATTCTTCTCAGATCGAACAGTGCCTGTAAGGAAGTATAAGTCCATTGCAATAAGTATTTTATTACTTGTAAGCAGAGTCTGGATTGACGGCGGATTAAAGGAGCTGAGTTCCTAGTATTGCTTTTCGGGATAGCCAAGCAATCCGCAGGGATTAAAGGAGCAACGGTGCTCATCTACCGCAAATGAATATCTGTCAGAGGCATTGACCTGTTAAAATAATGAATTTAATGTGCAGCAAACCGCACGCGGTGATGCGACATGGCCCGATAAATTGTTTTCCATGTGTGCTAATGAGACTCTTAAGGAAACAAGACAACACGTTCAGGTCAGCCCCTGGTTGCTCTCTTCTCTATGAGTTTCATTTCACGTATGGTTTTGCACCGTGGGGCTTGAGATCAGCTTCAGTGCTGAAGGAAAGAGGTCAAGTCATAAAAAGGACTTGTTCCCTCCTAGCTGACCCACTAGAGAAACACAGACAATGCTCTCAGTTTTCTGCAGATGGAATATTTGCTTTGGGGACCATTGGGGTCTTCATTCAAGGACAGTGTCTCTCTTCATAGTTCAGGATGTCATCGTCCTCTGGTACAGGCATGGAACCCAGGGGCAAGGATCTGGGATGGGAACCAAGCTGACCATGGCAATTAAATGCCCTCTAAGGTCCCTTCCAAGTCTAAAATGATTTTATGTACTAGGTTTTCTTGCTGAGATTTAAGCAAACTGTCTGCAAAGTCATGTGCTGTCTTAGAATGAGAGATATATGAAAAACAGAATAAGACCTGTGGGCAATAGTACTATTCCCTGGTCCTATAGCTCTTCCAGCAATTTTATCCTGGCTCTGACAAAGCGATCTATAGAGCAGTATAGGGACCTTTCTAACTGGCTTTTCTGAAACCAATATCTTCGAAAGACAAGTTTGAGCCCCAAACCCAGGATTTCCTCTCTGGAGAAGTATCCAAACACCTCCAGCCCCAAAATCTGTGTTGGAGTCCTGGTCCTTCTACATACTAACCTGTGTAATCAGACAAGTCACTTCTCCTCTTTGAGCCTGTTTCCTCATCTTTAAAGTGTGAATTCTTATATTTGCCCTACTTCATGGGACTGTTAGAAGAAACAAAGGAGTAAAGTAGTCCTATGATGTTTAAAAAAAATCTTTAAATAAATATTTTAATTAAATTATTAAAACATTTAAAAATAAACATACACTATATTTTAAAGCTATGAGAAGTATATTTCTCATATTTTATTATATTTGTTCCTTTCCCCCCCAAGACTGTTCAACCTGAAGGCCCAAAATTCTGATCTGACTTGTTTTTCAAAGAGGGTATATAAAGGTAGAGTAGGAATAGAATTGGTCAAGAAATACCTGCATTTAAATCACCTCTCTGACATTTAAGTAATGTGACCAAGATGTCAACTTCTTTGAGTCTCAGTTTCTCCATCTATAAAAGGGAATAATAATATCTGTACAACCCATATCTCTTATGGATTATAGAATCATTTTGTAAGAAGCAAATGAAAGATGTATAAAGGACTTTGTGAAATTCAAAATCCTCTAGAAATGTCAACTATCCCAGCTCTTCTGATTAATACCTGTATAACTCTGGGCAAGTCACTTAACTTCCTTGGGACCAAATTTCTACACCTAAAGTATAGAGATTGGACTAAGTGACCTCAAAGGTCTATTCCATATCTAAATCCATAATCCTAAACTGCTGGAGGAGGAAAAATTCATTTTTTCTTTTGGCAGTTGACTTTAAGGTGGGTTGATGAAAGGGCAAAAAACTCTTCACTCCCTGGAGTGTTTGCTTCCTCTCCAAGATGGAGGCATTTGGGAACTTTTGGGAGGACCCAGGGATTTCTTTCATGAATTTTCCTGAGGAGTCCTCCCCCCCATGAGCATATACCTTTTGACTTAATTAAGTTAATTGGATATATTGGAATACCTTGGTGAAAATTTTAGTTACTCTTTTGCCCTTCTTGTTTCTTGTTCATCCTTCTTGTTTTTCTTCATTTTCTTTCTTCTTCTAATTCTTCTAGTTTCCCCCCTCCTATTCTTCATAACTTGATTAGATAATTACTTCCAGGCCATCATGTAAAAATAAACCTATAATTGTATGGACATCTAAGAAAAATGAAGACTTCTTCATCCAGGGATTATTTCTCAGACTTTCTTGATCCTCTCTTCCTGAAGTCTACTCTATGTATTGGAGCATAATTTCAGAATCACAAGATATTAGAATCATTAAATGGACCTTAGAGGCCATCACCCAACTTTCTTATTTTATAAACATGGAAGTTAAGACCCAAGTCAATTTGTCAAGTTCACATATCAAGTCAGCAACAGAGCGAAAACCCAGGATTTCTGATCTCCAGTCTAAAGATATTTTCTTACTTTAGAGCAGGAAGGCTCTAATCTAATCTTTGTTCAGGAGGAATTGCTATACTCCCAGTATAATTAATTTTCCATTATCAATGAACTGATTATTTCACTGATAGATCATTCATATTCACCTCTTTGCCCAGGTTGTCACAACTATAAAATGGAGTTAATAATAGTAACAAGGTATAAAATAGTTTATTTACAAAGTGTTTAGTGTGAGGCACTTAAAAATTTTGTTTCATTCCTTTCTTCCTTTCCTCTCTATGAAGCTAGACATCTCAGACAGGAATGATATGAGAGTACTTTGTGTTTGAGAGGCTACTTTAAGAGATTACATTAGATATGTGTGTTTCTCCATGTCAACATAAACTACTTCCCCATCTAAGAATATCCCTCTCCTCTCTGTTCCTTACCTTTTCAAAAATCTTTCTTAGAAAGCTAGCTACTCCAAGAAATCTTCCTTGATTAGCCCCCCCCCCACACACACACACACACAAACCTTATTTCTCACTGATTCAGCAAATCTCTATTAGGTCCTTTGCATGTGTTCCTATTCTACTAGTGGCTGAAATCAACCACAACTATTGACAAGGGGCCCATAGGTAAAACAGAACTGTATCTTTTACATATGACCTGGATGCTAGGGAGAAGAGAGATGTTTCCTGTACTCAGGGGACTCCCAGTTTAATTGGCTAGAATGAGGCCGACCAATGAAGAACCCAGAGAATTAGATTGAAGCAGCAAATGGACCCTGAGGGCTTTGAATAGGAGTTGAATGGTAGGGCAGGATGAAAAACAGACAGATCAATCTAGTGGGACTTCCTAGGAGAGGTGGCCCATGAGCTTTCAGGTAAGAGAAGAGAAGATGATACAGGTAGAAGGAAAACAGTCAAGCTGGAAATCTAACCAAACATCTATTTCTATTGTAATGAAGGAGAGAGAGAGAGAATATGTAGGGTAGAAAGTAAGAAAGAAAAGGAGGAAGTGTCAATTTGGGGGTTGGGGTATGGAGAGGAGGGTCAAACAAAATAGAAGCTCTAGAGACTGATGATTCTAGGCCCTCCTGACTGTTCCTAGAAGCCTGAAAGAGTCACTTCATGAAGGTCACTGGCAGGAAACAAGGAGAGGGCAAAATAGAAGTAGCTGAGTGGGAGATCCTTGTCCTAAGGAAAGGGTAAAGTGAGCTGAGGATAAGTCATTCCTGAAAGACAAATGAGCCCCTTAACTGATTGGGGTGGAGGGTAGGGGGCCCATGGTTGTTTGCATCTCATTAGCATATATTCATAGCCCAGCCCAGCCCATCAGACCCCCACAATACCCAGACGTCAAGGAGAGACTCCTCAAAGTTGAAGACTGGTAAATTGTCAGCAGTTGAGTAGGCAATCTAGTAGAGGGGAAGGAACTAGACAAGATCAAAGCATTTAGGCTGAAGGGGACCTTCGAGACTAATTAGTCCCAAGCTCTCATTTTATAGATGTGTTAACTGAGAGCAGAATTCAAACGCGGATTCTTTCATCTCACAAGGTTTAAGCCTCATGATGCAGATTGTTGCCTTCTTCCTCTGAGGATCTGAACAACTTTAGAACAATCTGAATTATCCCCCTAGCACTAGATTCTATAACATTGTTATAGAGCTATAACATTGTCATAACATTTCTGTCATAGTGTTCCAAAGAAACAACTGGCCATCCAGCTTTTTTGTAAAAGCCTCCAATGAAAGAGAAATGATTAGATCCTGAGAGCACCCATTCTACTTTTATATATGTATGTTAGAATTCTCTGTTTTCTTTTTAAAGAGAAAATTGATTATATATTTATATGTAAGGCAACACAAACTCATATATAGTAAAAGATAAACTCCATTTATGATTAAACACAACAATGTTTCTTTATTTTTATGGTACCTTGTTCTCCTAAATCAGTATTTTTCAAACCATTCTGTGCAATGTTTATAGGTGTCCCATGAGAACATAAAAATGCTAGAGACACTTTCCCCCCTCTAAAATAATTTGAAATATTTGTATCAAAAAAGTTGGATGTGCAGGATAGCATTACAATAGACTTTATCTCTGTCAAAATCCCCTTCAACTCTCAAGTTGTATGACTCTTTGGATAATGCCTCTATTTCCCACTAGAAATGGGCTTTCATGGTCTCACCACCATCCTGGGAGTATTCTTATTCCTAGTCTTCCTGACTACAAGATTTACAGGCTTTTCCAAGATATTTCAAACTCCAGAGTGTCTATAGTCAAACACAAGTGTTAAGTTTTCCCTTAGGTCATTTTGCCCCTTCCACTTGATAATCCTAATTCTTCTCTCTGTGGTCAAACAGAAGAAGGCTACTACCTATTGCATGATAACCTTTCAAATATTTAAAGATGAATAACTTGTCTTCTCTAAGTATTCTCTTCTCTAGGGTACACACAGTCTCAAGTCATTCGATTGACTCTCAGAAGTGATGATCTCAAGGTTATTCACCATCTCAGTTATCATTTTGTTTTGTATGGTCCCCATCCAATCAATGTTATTTCTAACATGGTTTCTAGAACTGAACCCAGTACTATCAATATAATCTGTCCAAGATGCATAGTGGATAGCATACTAGGTTTGTGAATCAGGAAGACTCAACTTCATGAATTCAAATCTAGTCTCAGACACTTGCTAGCTGGGCAAGCCATTAACCCTTACTGCTCAGTTTTCTCATCTTTAAAATGATCTGGAGAAGGAAATAGCAAACCACTCCAGTAGCTGCCAAGAAAACCTCAAATAGGATCACAAAGAGTTAGAGAGGTCTTTAATAACCCAACAACAACAGTTTGACCAAAGCAAAGTAGAGTGAGACTGTCCCTTCCAAACTGATGGAAATTAACTATGTCTGTCTTAAAGTAGCCCAAAGTCTCAACAGTCGTTTAGGGTGCCACATCACACTATTACTATATATCTTGGGCTTGAAGTCCACTAAAAGTCTCTGATTTTTTTTCAGATAAGTTGTTATCTAACCATGCCTACTGTTTCTTAAACTTGTGAAATCTCTTTTTAAACCCACATAAGACTATACATTTACCTCTTTTAAATTTGATTTGTTTTGATCCATTCCAATGTTCAGGATTTATTGAACTTCTGACTGATTCCCTTCTTCCAAGGCAACTGTCCTTCCGAACTTTGTGTCATCTGCAGTTTGATAGAGATGGAAATCATTGATTTATTTTTAAAAAATCTATTATCCTATGATCCAAGATTAGGACATGTCCCAGTATAGATCTCTAGGGTACTTCATTGAAGACCTGGAAAGTTTTCATCTCAGAAATTACACCTTCATTTGAACACAACTTTTACAGCTCAACTATATAGCATGGGTGTGATTCATGGCCCAGCAAAAAATTTCTCCACTGAAAAACAATGAAAAAGAGTTATATGGCTTATACATAATTTTTATTGAAAGTAAGGGCAGTGGGATGGTATACTTTGTTCCATCAGGGAAATGAGGAGGGGCCATGTTTTGTGGGTCGTTCCTATTAGTAAAACAATTATGTGATTTGGTATGTGTATTGTCTCCATTAGGTAAAAGAGTGGTGAACCCACTCCATTGGAGAGATAAGGAAGTGAGATGACCTCTGTGTTATTTTTGTGGGAGAAATAAGGCAGTAGCTTAATTGTGTATCCGTTCCACTGAAGAAATAAGACTAGGGGATAGATTATTCATAGGCATGAAATTAAATGAGGCAGCTTAAGAAGGGAGTGGGATTGTTCCAGACCCTCTCTCTTGAACTGAAGTGAGATGGTCTCTCTCCTGGTTAACCCACCTCCCCCATTTTTAAAAGTCATTTTACACAGCTCCTCCCAGTCCTCTCCATCCTCCCACTTTCTGCAGTCTCCCAGACACCTCGTTTCCTCCCCCTCTCATTTCCCAGACCTGCCCGGTGCTGGGCTTAATGAGGCCAGAGGTTTGGAGTAAATGTTACAGGGAAGGAGGGAAAGGGGAGAAGGGGAAGGAAGGGGGCATTGGAGGAGAGAGAGGGAGAGAGAGAGAGAGAAGAGGCTGTAGGCACTGCCTTCTCAGGTGATTAGCCATGTTTCACTGGCTGCTAGGGCCAAAGGAGAAGGGGGGAGCAGTTGTTTTTCCTAATGGGTAAAAGAAACAGACATGACTCCACCCCCCTCCCTGGACTCCTGATCTGTTCACATAACTCTGATCACAGACAGCGTGGGGAGGGAGGTCAGTAGAGCCACTGGCACCTGGATTCTAATCTTGACTCTACTATTAATTTGCTGGGTGATTTTGGGCAAGTCAAGTTTACCAGTATACCCCTGAATTGAGCTGATGTATTCCAATTGCATAATGAGATATACATTTTTTTTAGTTTTTTTGCAAGGCAAATGGGGTTAAGTGGCTTGCCCAAGGCCACACAGCTAGGTAATTATTAAGTGTCTGAGGTCGGATTTGAACTCAGGTACTCCTGACTCCAGGGCCAGTGCTCTATCCACTATGCCACCTAGCCTCCCCACTGGGCAAGTTAAGTTGCCTAACCCTTCTGATTCTATTTCCTCATCCATTAAAGTGGGCTGTGTACCACTAGACTGGAAGCCCAATTCCCCTTTTTTCCTTTATTTAAAATAAGAAAAGGGTAGGTGGAAATTATATAAGTTCATTATTTTCTTAAGAGTCAGAGATTTACAGACCTAGTGCTGAAAGAGATCTCAATGGTCACCCAGTGTAACTACTTTGGTGAAGAAACAAAAGACCAAGAGGGAAAGAAATGACTTGTCCAAGATCACATTATCAGTGGTGCAATTTGAATCCACTCTAGTGACTTCAGAGGCAGTGTTCTTTCCACTGTCCCATGAAAGCCCATGTGACTACAAAGAAGTCCTTAAAGATCATCTACTCCAACTTCCTCATAGTATAATTCATCAAAATTGTATCATCTTTAGAATGACAAGAATAGTACCTTTCTCTTATATATGAAGACCAAATAAGATAATGTGTGTAAAATGCTTTGCAAATCTAAATGAGTTTTTAAATGCCAGGTAATAAAAATCATTCTTATTTTACAGATGAGGAAATGGGTCTCAAGAAATAAAATGACTTGCCTAAAATCATGTTTTTTATTCTGTGTGAAGAGAAGGACAAACATGGATGACTTGCCCAAGATCAAACAGCTAGTAAGTGTCAGGCCAGATTTGAACGCAGGTCCTCCTGATTCCAGGGCTGGTGCTCTATCCATTGTGCCACTTACCTGCCCCCTGCCTTGGAGAAGTAAAATACTAATACCCTTTGACAAGAATTTATCTCCCTTTTATTCTACCATATCCCCAAGAGGTATGGGATTAAATTCAGTCAGTGCAATTGAGATGGGGAACTCCAAAAAGTATTTGACCACATTTTGTTCTCCCTCCTCCAAACCTGAAAAACTCCAAGGAAACAGGAATGTCAAAATCCTGGGCCAATGAAGATACTAGGAACATCCCAGCTTGATCAAAAAAGGGAAGAAAGATCCAGGACCCACAATGGCATTGTTCCTCCCATTCTCACTCAGTCTCTCTGTTTGCACTTACGCTATGTTCTCATACCACTCTCTTCATTCCCATCACATATAGTGTGGAAGTTTTATATACACCGTAGGATCCTCTCCGTGATGGCAGAAATTCTGATGTCTCCCATCTATACTATTCTTCTGAACCTCTGAAATTAAAGTCATAGGAGCATAGATTTAACATTGGAAAAAGAGATCAAATCCAACCACAGCATTTTACAGATGAGGAAACTAAGGCCCAGAAAAGGTTAACAGATTTGCCCAAGAGTACATAACTGGTGTCTAAGGCAGGATTCAAAGTCAGGTCTATGCCTTACTCCCCCCATAGAATACTGTGCATAAGCCATGTTTCTGAGGAGAATCAGTCTCCAAGGTGCCTTCCCTATAGGCTTGTTTCACCCTCACTAGGGGTCTTCAAAATAAGACCAGGGAACCACTTGTCATGTATGATAGAAAGGGATGTTTGGGTAGGTATGTGTTGGACTAGTTCAATCACTCAGCTAGCATTTACAAAGCACTTGCTATACCAGGAATTGTGGATCCAGATACACAAAAATGAAGCATTCTTTGCCCTCACAGAACTTACATTCTATTGAGGGAGATAGGTCCATATGGAAGGATTAGTAGAACAATTAGAAAATAAATGCTAGGTAGTGAAATACAATATATTTAGGGAGGAAGAGCCAATAGAAGTGAGAGGCAGGGCAGAAAAGAATTCATGAAGAAAGAAGGACACACCTGAACTGTGTCTTGAGCAAAGTGAAAGATTCTATGGGACTTAAGTTTGTATTGTCTTCATTTGATGGCTTCTGAGATGGACTGTAGTTTGATTGATAGATGGCTAATTCGGATACAGGTTGAATGAAATTCAATTTAGCAAACATTTCTAGGTCACCTGTTCTGTATAAAGCACCTTATGGGTGATGGGGATGCAAAAGTGAGTGAAATTGTCCTTGACCTCAAAGTGATGCAATATGTACACAGGGAAGTTGGTACAAAGTCATCTCAAAGAGGAAGAGAGTACTAATCACTAGGGAGGCAAGAAGGGCAGGGAAAAGCTTTCTGTTAGGAGGCAGCCCCTGAGCAGGGCTTTGAAGGCAGCTGAGGGTGGGGGGAGGGAGATGATGTTAGAGGTGAAGAAGGGATGCATCCCAGACATTAACTCTAGCTTTATAGAAAGAACTTGCTGAGGAAATTGATCTCCCAATTCTATAAGGGATATTAGCTACCTACTATGTACAAAGCTCTGAGCTGAGCAGCAGGGGCTAGGAGAAAATAGTAGCTTACAATTCCATAAAGCTTTAAGGTTTGTCTGTGTGGGCTAGGTACTGTGGGAGATGTAGGAGAAAGGAGTAGGGGGAGCCCTAGTCCCTGCCCTTGGGGAGTGACTGAGAACAATAAAAGGGCTGTGTGTGATTGAGCTCTGAAAAGTGTCGTTCAGACTCTAAGTGCTGAAGTAGTTCCGAGAAGGGAGAGATGAGTGGGGGCTGAAATAGCTGGGAAAAAGCTTCCTGAAAGAGGTTTATGAATTACTTGGGTCTGTAATAATAAGGTTTATTGCATTTATTAAAATGACAGAGACTCATATGTCTGGAATGGCAGACCGAAGTGCTCTCCTACCTGGAGACAGAGAATGGATAGGAGAATTCAGGTGTGAGGAAGGGGGAAAAGTGACTTTCCACTTTTAGAGTGTAGTGGAAAGGGGCAAATCTAGGATGCAGGAACTCAGTTCTAGTCCCAGGTCTGTGAAAGAATCCTTTGATGCCCTCAAAGTAAACAACCCACCCAGAATTTCCCTATCTATTAAATTGCATAGTGGATCAAGAGTAGTGCATAAAATTAGGAGGTCCTGGTTTCAAGCCCTATCTCTGACCCATACTAACTGCATGACCACACTGTACAATCCTCTGAATCTATGTTACAGATGAATATCTAATCTGAATTGGTGGAGGGAAGTTCCCCACCAGGAGTCTCCCACATAGATGAAATAACATGTCCAAAGAGGATGTAAATGGCGTCATGATACCTGCTCTGCCTGTCTCATGGGGCTGCCTCGAGGAGCAAATGAAGCAAGAAATGCCCAAGCGTTCTTAAATCTACAAAGTAGGCTCTGGCAGAGAAGAGAACTGAGATTCTGAGATTTGCAAGGATGGGGAAAAAATGAGGCACCAGCTCCAGCTAGCACTGGACTTAAGGAGCAGGATTTAAGTTCACAGTGCCCACATCTTGCTGACTCAAGTCAAATGAAGCAAAAAAAAAAAAATGAAAGAAAGAAAAGAAAAAAAGGAAAAAAGTTCCATCTAAGCAAACCTGTAATAGCAGAGGTTCAAGTAAAGTCCTCGCTCCAGTGGAAGGCTGAGGCAGAGGAGACAGAGTAGGGAGCAATCTCTTGTCAAAGACTAGTGGGTTCCCTTGGGAGGCTACTGCTTGCCTGGGGGAGACAGAATTCCAGGGGAGCAGGTCATCATCCAGGCCAGTGCTAATGCAGAGCTGTGAGGGGTATTTACATCTAGGCCAGCTCCTTCTTTATGGCTATCAGGTGCTTTCAGGTCTCCCTGCCTTACATACCTTCTCTCTCTAACCCACGTCCTTCCCTATCTTCTCCTCAGCAGCTACAAGTATACAAGCTGCTTTCAGTTTAGTTGAAGAGGGTTAGAAATCATTCTGAGAACTGAAAACCAGCAGTTCTCAAAGTGTGATCTGGGGGATCCTTGGGGATCCCTGAGATCTTCTCAATGGGTCTAGAAAATAAAAAACAACTTTTCATTTTAATGCTAAGATGCTTTTATTTCTAACAAATAAATATTGATAGATAGAATGCACTTAAAAGTTCTTTGTAACATTCTCAGTAATTTTTAAGGCTATAAAAGTATCCTTAAAAAAAAATTGAGCACAATTTCTGGAGATCCCAGAATCATGATATTAGAACTGGAAGGGGCTTCCAGGACCATCTGATCAAAACCCCCACATTTGAAAGATGAGGAATCCAAGGCATAAATAGATTGAATGACTTGCCTAGGGTCACACAGCTAGTAAATGTCTGAGGTGGATTTTAACCCTTGTCTTCCTGACTCCAAGGCCAGTTCTCTACCCCCTGTGAGAGGAAAGGGAAACAGACTGTTCCCTTATCCTGATTTATAACCTATCCCCCCTTTTTTATGCCAAGAGAAGGCTATGGGCCAAAGTTAACCTCTCTTAGCCTCAGTTTCCTCTTCTGTAGGCTAGGGACAGTAATACTTGTTGTTCCTACCTGATTGAGGTGTTGTGAAGTTCAAATAAGATACCAGATGCAAAGCCCAAGGGTTAAAACCTCAGGAAGACTTTTGGAATATGATGTATAGGGCTGTTGCTTCTTCCTTCAAACTCTCTTAAATGAGCACCAATTCCTCCCCATCTCCACCACCATCTCCTAACATCTGTATAACAATAATAATGAATAATAAAAATAATAATTAAAAGATCAATAGCAAAGCAATAGCTGGCAGTTTTGCAACAGCATAAGATTTACAAAGTGCTTTGTATATACTAACATATGAGTTACAGACAAGAAATATCATATCCCCATTTACAGATAAAAATACTAAGGGGAGGGAATGGTTAAGTGACTTGCCCTTGGTCACACAGATAGTAGGTGTAAGAGGCAGGATTTATACTTTAGTCATCCTAACTCACTCACCCCTCCACTTTCTGTGGTTGCTTCTCTCCTGGCCCTTTGACTTCCTTCCTATTCCATCTCCTTCATTCATCCTGCAAAACCAATATCATATTTTGTTAGAACAAACTTCTGAGCCTGTTACTCCCTTGTTCTCAAATCCATATTACCTCCCCAGAGCCCTGTCCCCTTCAATATTGAACATAAATAGGGGCAGCTAGGTGGCACAGTGGATAGAGCACTGGCCTTGGAGTCAGGAGTACCTGAGTTCAAATCTGACCTCAGACAGTTAATAATTACTTAGCCATGTGGCCTTGGGCAAGCCACTTAACCCCACTGCCTTGCAAAAAAAAAAAAAAAAAAAAAGATTGAACACAAAGCCTTTTGTCTAGCACTCAAGGTCCTCAATAGGTAGTCAGTCATCAAGCATTTATTAAGTACCTGCTGTGTGCCAATCACTCTTTATACATTGCCATGCTGGAGTTATAAAGAAAGGGAAAAGACAAAGTCTGACTTTAAAGAACACCCTTTATCTCTCCAAAGGGATAGTTCACTACCCGTTCCCTTACTTGCATTCTCTACTGTGGTCAGAATGGTCCCTCCTCCCCACCAGAAGCCCATATGGTCCATAGGCATCCCAGCATCTTTGTTCATAAAATTTCCCTTCCTTCTGAGTTTCCTGCTGCTGTTAATGTCCACATGGCACTTGATCCTTGGCAATTTCATTTTGGGATAATTATATTTTTAAGGGTGGGCATCTAGGATTGTAAGCTCTTTGAGAATAGGATCATCATCCTATCTTTTTGTATCTTCCATAAAGCTTCATAATATACTTTGAACACAGGAAGGATTTGGTCAATTTATCTGATAGATTTAAGTTTTTTTTTTAAATGGCTCCTGGACATAGTCTATCAAAAATGGTAATGACCTCTATTTGATTAGCTTCCCTAAGTGGGGGTCTCCCTATTAAAGCTTGAGGCTGGAAGAACTGCTGACAAGTCCATTCTCACTAAACACTGTTTATTCATTGATAGGTTGGTGTTCAATCTCTTCTTAGAATTAAAGCTGGGAAAATCCTATGGGTAAATGTCAACTTGGTCCACATTAGTCAGTGCTCAAGGAGCCAAAAGTACATAGTGGGGCAGCAAAGGGGGAAGACAGTGTCTCAGGAACACAGAAGTGTTGTAACATGTCCTCCCTAAAAAGAAAGCCCTGAAGAATCCCTAGGAGCCTTTCCTGTGGCAACAGACTGGGTATAAACCTTTCATTACTCTCCAGAATATGGCCCTTTTTTAGAGATATGACGCCACTCTTAGAATGTAATGTCCTTGAGGGTAAGGGCTTTTGATTTTCTTTGTACTACCTGACAGATTGCCTGGTACATACTTGTTGTTGCTCTTATTCAGTTATTTTCAGTCATGTCTAATTCTTCCCAGTTCTATTTGGTGTTTTCTTGGCAAAGATGCTGGAGTGGTTTGTCATTTTCTTCTCCAGATAATTTTAAAGATGAGGAAATTGAGACAAACAGCATTAAGTGACTTACTTAGAATCAAACAGTCTCTGAGGATGAATTTGAACTCAGAAAGAAGTGTCTTCCTGACTCCATCCACTGTGCCATCTATTTCATAAGATCACATATTTAGATCTGGAAGAGACCTTGAAGGTTGAATCTAATATCTTCATTAAAGAAAGTTATCCAACATTTATTAAACATCCACCATGCACACTATGCTAGTTCAATCCTCTCATTTTTTTAATAGATGGGGAAGCTGAGACCCAGAAACATTCTGTCAGATTCAAACAAGTCTTCCTGACCCTTAGTCCAATGCACTATTATTATGATAGTGGGGAAGGTACTGGTATGGAGAATATCAGTAACCAGACTGAGCAATAATGCGGTGTTCACAAAAGTCTTACTGTAGTTTTAAACCACAAGAATTTAAAATTGCAACAAAATTTTTTGGACACTCTATATGATAGGAGTTGTCATTTATTAAATATTTTACCTTCCTCCTTCCTCTCCACCAATAAGTTCCAAATCCTTCACTCTCAGGTTCAAGATTTGCTTCCTCTGTAAAAACCTTCCTATGCTCCGCTAGTGCATTGACTAGTCCCCAACTCCCTGAACTCAATGAGCACTTAGGACCTTCTCCTCAAGGGAAATCTCTACCCATTTCCTATCCTTTTCTTACCCCAAACCTCGACATTTTTCTCAGGGAACTGCATCTCCCAGGATTATACTTCTTGGGAACAAAGGAGCGCTTGAGGTTGGGCCTCCAATCACCTCCTCTCTGTCTCCAGGGAATCTACTTCTTAATGCTTGTGGGTGAGAAACAATAGAAGTCCATCTTCTTCCACTTCTTGATGACATGGACCTCAGCCATACCCTTCCCTGGCTCCAACTCCCCAAAGTGCAGCCATTTCAGTTCAATCTCACTTGATCCAGGTCTTCCTATCCGCGCCCCCCTACACACACACACACACACACACACACACACACACACACACACACACACACACACACACCTCCCAATCCAGCCATTCTAGCTGGACCTTGCTTAAACCCAATTGACATTTCTTGACATGTGGATGCCAGAAGAACCTAGTACACTTCTATAGTGTTATGGGACAAATATTTCTTCTTTAACTTCATGTGTTAAGTAACTGATATTGAAATAAATCTACCTCAATGCAGAAATTATAGAGGAAAGAAAAATCTCAGTTTTCTTATTATGCTTAAACATAGGTTCAGATCCCAGACAAAAAAAATAAACTTGAATGAAGATTAAGATTCTAACAAGACCTTTTATAGACAAAATTATGTCCAGATGACAGAGAAATAATTCTTTTACATATTGCAATCTTATACTTTCCTCTTAGGCCATAAAAGTTGAAGAAAAGACAGATTCATAATTCCATGCTTCTTTCAATGACATAAAAGTTGAAAAAATTTTGTTAAGCAAAATCATAATCTCATGCATTCTCTCAAGACTCAAGCTTATTTAATTAAACTCTATAGGTAAACTAAGTTAGGTAATAAATTAAGCTATAATTTAAGAATTGACAAATAAGTTTAAAGAGAGAAAAAGGATTTACATATCTCCAAAGAGTCAGGGTCAGCTAAGAATATTCTGGAATCTTAACTAAGTAATATGTCAGGTTTCAGCCAACTCAACAGCCTCTGAACAGAGAGAAATGACTCTAACTTCCCTTAATGTTATTGTTCCTTGAGTAAGGTTGTAATCAGGTAAAGTTAATATTAACACAAGACAGGGTTTTAGTTACCCGAAAGTTACAAAAGTCACTGAGCCCCAAATAATAAAATAAAAAGGAATAATAATAAAATAATAAAATAAAAGGAAATTTAAAATTCTTATAACAAATATTTCCTCAATGCAAAATGGAAAGCACTTCATAAACTCTACCATAATTGATAAGAAAAGTAAGTTCTCTCCTTTGCCCATAATTTTATTCCTTAGGTTTAGGCTCAGCTATGATAAAGGCACATTGAATGGACTGGCTTCCCTATTTACTCTTGTCCCAGATATAGCCCTAAAGGCATCTGATCTTAATCACACAAGGACCTTTCTGTAGGGTCTGAGTTTCAAATCAGAAATTCAACTGGTTATTGAATACACTTATTACATTCTGGGCACTTGGAAATGTAAAATCTAAGAGAAGATCCTTATCTTCAAGGAATTTACAATCTAGGCCATATATAGACAGATAGGCAGCATCTTAGAGAGAAGCGGGGAAAAGAATCTCAGAAACAACACTCTACTTGGATTGAGAAGGCCTGAATTTAAGTCCTAAGTCCTAAAAACTGTGTGACCTTAGACAAATCTCTTAACTGATTCAGATTTGTTTTCTTGTCTGGAAAATGGGAATAGTAATACCCACCTAGTTCATATAAGATCATCTGTGCAAAGGGCTATATAAGAGGGGGATTAATATTATCATCCTTTTTATAGATAAGGAAACTGAGTCACAGGACGTAATATCATTTCCCCCAAATCACAGGTTAAATTAGCAACAGAGCCAGAATTAGTCCCCAAATCTCCTGACTCCTGGTCCAGTCATGCCCTCATGAGGTTGGACATATTCATCTCTAAATTCCCTTCCAGCCCAAAGGTTCATGACGCTGGATCTAATAGATTGGTTTATTAGAGGGTCATTCATTGTTGCCCTTGACAAGGGGGTCAGATGGTACCACGGCTGACCCTTAAATTGCCTTGGCCATGAGGGATTGATACTTGTCTGCATAGGAGATGGAGGGTCCTGAGGGACCAAGAAAGCAGGGCCTGGCCCATCTGGGGAAAGGAACAAGAGAGGGAGAAGGAGAGGGAGAGCAGAAATGAGAACAGGGCTTGCAGAATGCCGGGGATTTTATGACGGGACGTAAATCAGACCTGCCCGTACTTGACCAAGGTTGAAACCTGCCGTGCCGCACAGTAATTAGATTTTTAGACGATGTTCCCCCTCTGGTTTATTTATACAGCAGTAATTACCTCCAACAGAGCTGGGCATCGGCACTGCTCATCTTTCCCAACCGCACATTTACCCTCCCATGTTCCTGCTCCATGGAGTACAAAACAAGGGAAGGCGGGACTGTGAGTGTGTAAGAAGTGGTGGGGGCAGGAGGGAGAAAGGTTGTAAAATGAAGGTTCCTTCAGGAATGAAAAACTTCCAGGGGACAGATGGGTAAATTTTCAATATGACAAAGGCATGTTCATTTAATGGGGCATTTTTTGGAGAGAATTTGGGACACCAGGGTATGAGGCTTATTGAAAATAGGTATACATGCTTTGTCATTTCACAAGTTGGGCAGAAGTGTATAAAAGCAGTTAAAGTACACATTAGATTCTGAGGTCAGATTGTTGCCCAAAATCATTTGTAGAAAAGAGATAATGTCTTAGATTGCCATCCACACTGCCAATAGGAAACTTGTTCATTCCTTATCAATGGGGACAGTTCTCTAGTGCCACACTCTTGTCCTGTGTTTCTGGTGACTAAAATCAATTTCCAGGTGTCTGAGTAAAGACCAGTTTATGACTGAGTAAAGATATTATTTTAGACATTTACCACTTCTATTGAACAATAACCATATATTATTCCTCTTTATGCTGTTTCCTCCCATTAGAAAGCAAGCTCTTTGAAGGTAGCAATTATTTCTATTTTTTTCTTTTTATTCCCCTGTTATACCTGCTACATAGTAGATAATCAATGTTTAATGAATTTCAAATGAATGTGATTTGGGGGGTTTAAAGATGAATGAGAGGACAGTTAGATGGTACAGTTGATAGAGTACCACCCTGGGGTCAGGAAGACTTGAGTTCAAATTCAGACAGTCACTAGTTGTGTGACCCTGGGCAAGTCACTTAACACTATATGCCTCAGTTTCCTCATCTGTAAAATGAGTTGGAGAAGGAAATGGCAAACTACTCCTGTATTTTTGCTAAGAAAACCCCAGATGGGGTCATGAAGAGTTTAACATGATTAAAAGATACTAAACAGCAACAAAAGGATGAATTAAAATACTACCCTTATACTCAAATCACTTGAAATCTACTGAAGTAGGTAAAAGGTGAATGGGATTAAAGATCTACTTGTAAAAAGAGTTGAATTAAGTCCTTCACCAAGGAGCAAATAAGTCAAAATATGACTGGTCAGTCCTCCCTTCTTGGAGGAAGGGTCCAATTGTGTCTGAAGACCATGAGGTTCAATGGAAAAAACATTAACTCTGGGAGTAACATCTGGGACCTGTGTTCAAATCCTACCGCTGATGCCTTACTACCTTTGTCACCTCGGTTGGATGATTTAAACTCTTTCAATTTCCTCGTTCATTAACTGAGGACCCTGGACTAAGGGGACACCAAGGTCCCTTCCAGCTTTGGATCTATGCTATCACCTGGGATCTTATAAGATAATGAAGATTTTTGTGCATTGCTCTAACTTTTTTCTCATGTTGATCAAACCTACAACTTTGGCTTCATTCCTATTGCATGGTAACCACTGCATCTATTTGTTCAAAATAGAACTAAAGCCCTTTAAAGTTCACTGTGGGGGTGGCTAGGTGGTGTAGTGGATAAAGCACCAGCCCTGGAGTCAGGAATACCTGGGTTCAAATTCTGTCTCAGACACTTAATAATTACCTAGCTGTGTGGCCTTGGGCAAGCCACTTAACCCCATTTGCCTTGCAAAAACCTTTTTTAAAAAAAGTTCATTGTGTCTCACAGTGGAAAATAAACCTATAGAATTCATTTTCACAAGAGATAGTCTAGACTGGAGCAAATACAAAACAAATCAAAAAAGTATATAGATGAATTCCTGGGCCAAAGATACTTATGGGTTTCTTATGGAGGTGGAGCATTATTCTTTTTTTTTAAATAGCTTTCACCAAGCAATTATTGTGCATCTATTCCCATATCGGGCTATGCTATTAAGATGAAGGGGGATGGGAGACAAGTAACCAGAAGTGATAAGGACATAGACCTTGGCCTCTAGAGCTCAATTTAGACAAGACCAAGATAAATGAAACAAAAAGTTGCAAAGTAGGATAGAATAATCAAAATAGAGAAGAAAATTGATCCCTAAATCTCCTATTGCCAAACATAGGATTAAAGGTCATCTAAACCATGAGTATAGGGATGCTAGGAGGCCAGCCCAAACAGCCCTTATTGTTTCTTCCTCCTTAGTCACTTTGATATAGATTCCCAAGAATCTCTCTTCTTGTGAGCCTATGGCTCCCAAGGCTCACATCAGGAATATATCCCCTGATAGATGGACACTTACCACCCTCCCCCCAACCATCTCTCCTTAAACCCTAGCTTTTTGCCTTCCTATCTCTTCCATACTTCAGCTCTGTCAGCAAGTTCTCTGTCTATAAACTATGAGGAGAAAGATGCAACTCTGCAGACTCACTGAAATTTATGGGTGGCCTCAGATGAAAAAAAGGGGTTTCCTTTTCTCTTTCTTTCCCTCTTTCTTTTTCCTTCCTTCCTTCCTTCCTTCCTTTTTTCTTCCTTTCTTCCTTTTCTTATACTTCCTAGTTTTTTCTTCATTCTATCTTCTGTCACTCTGCCTTTCTCCCTTCCTTCCTGCCTGTCTTTCTGCTTTTCTTTATTTCTTCCTTCCTTCTTTCCCTTCTTCCTTCTAGGCTTTCAGTTCTTCCCATGTGTTGCATGAATCTGTTATCTAAGGCGTCAACTGGAGACAGTTTTGCCTCAACTCTGTCACCCCATGAAATGATGTTCAAATTGCCCAATGAAAGCCCATTCATTCATTACATGGAATTCCATCCTTTCTTAGTGAAAGAAAGGAAAGGCAAAAATGATGGTATTGTCAGTAAAGAAGTCAAACTTCCTATTGACAAACTGAGGAGTGGATAAAGACCAGCCATTTATCATCATTTACTGACCACCAGTTGTGTGCCCAGTTCTGGGCTATGCTATGAAAAGGGTGGAGAAGGAGGCATGTTTCATGCCCTTGAGGAGCTTTCAATCCAGTTAGGAAATTTAGTTGTACACAATAAGATAATGAGAGAATATTTAAGGACCAAGGACCATAGGCGAAAACATCAAGAAAAGAGGAAGGGGAGATAGAGTGATCAGACTTTGTGGGATAGAAAACTTATATTGGACCCTGAAAACGGGTGAGATTCAGACAGGTATGGAGGAGAAAGAATGAAAGATGATGAAAAGCAATCTAAGTTAAGGTTCAATGACAGGTGGAAGGAAGGAAGGAAGGAAGGAAAGAAGGTAGGTAAAGAAGGAAGGAAGGAAGGAAGGAAGAAAGGAAGGAGGGAGGGAGGGTTCATACTTACATTTATACACCAATAAATTTCATTAGCAATCCATCACACTCTGCCTGTTCAAGTGAACATGACTTCTTTCAAGTCAGGTCTTGACAGAGTCTACCTTTGCACCTCTACTTCCACTAAAGCCTCAGATCCTATTATTACCTTCTACTATCAATTTGCCTTCTGAATCATCTCCTTCATGGCTGGGGGAGGTAAGGATAATACGCCCCACTAAAATCCAAACTACTTGAGGGCAAGGACAATGGGGGAATTGTGTGTATGATCCCCAAATTCCTCTCATACAGTGGCATTTAGTCATTTCTGTGGAGTGGAATTCAATTGAATCAAATGTCACCTAACAAGGGGATGAAGGTCAAAACCAGACATTCCCTCTTCCCAATGTTTCTTACCCCCCACTTATCCCTACCAAGTCGACATGCAGTGAAGAGTTAAGTGACAGAGCCTCATTCCCCCCTGTATGAATTAATAATTGATTCAGTAACAAATCACTAATATTGCAGAAGTCGTGGTGAATGAGATAATGAATGTGTCCTGTCCAGGGATCTCCGTGTGGTTAGGATTCAGCTGAAATTATTCATAAATGTGCTACTTTCCCTCTTCCCCAACTGCTGCTAGTTTAGCTCCTCTTTTTAATCTTCCCAACCTGTCACATTAGATGGTGAAAATAGTCAGACTCCATATACAGTGGAATATTAAGGGGGAACCACCAAGACATTATGTCAAATTTCAATAGGTAATAGAAACAAAGTACTTGCAGACAGACCCTCTCCCACTTCTCTTACAACTTAAAAAACAGGAATTTTAAATACCTCCCTAGATGCTACACCCTCCCCATCCATCCAGAAATATATGTTATAGAATAGGAAGTACATGGTGACAAAATCTGAAAATTTGGACTCTAATCTCCATTGTGCCACCAACTTGATGCATAATTTGGGGCAAGTCTCTTAAATTTTCTTACCTACAAACACATTTCTACTGTATTCTAAATGCTTAAAAATGGTTTCCTTACAACAACCCTATCAAGTAGGTAATATAAATTTAATTATCTCATTATAGATTTGAACTCAAGTCATGTGATTCCAAGATCAGTGTTGCTTCTATATTCCTGTCTATCTTGCAAGGATATTGGGAGAATCAAATACAAGTGCATGAGAAAGTGTCTTTAAAAAGTTAAAAGCACTATAGAAATGGAAGGCATTCTTATCAGGAAATAGGACTGAATTCCACTCCTTGTTCCTCCTTACAAGGTATATACTTTAACTTCAGCCCAGGAGGACTACTTCCCTGGATCTGCCTTTTAAGTTTCATTTCTATTCTTTTCTCATGCTATTAAATTCACTTGAAATGTCTAACTTCACTATTTCTGTGACTAGAAATTCTTCAAGGTCTAGCCTCAAAGCTATCATTTATAGTTTTATATCATATACATTTTATATTTATATTCAAGATTTCAAAATGTTTTATTTTATCTCATTTCATCCTCATAACAATACTGAGAAGAAGTTGCTACTATTTCCCCTGTTTTATAGAGGTAGAAACTAAGGCAGGTAGAAGGTGAGTGACTTGCCCATAGTCACACAACTAGTTTATATTTGTGGTGAAATTTGAACTAAAGTCTTCCCCTAATTTCAGATTCAGCACTCTTATCTACTACACTGCCTAGCTACCTAAGTGATCACCTCTGCTGAAGGAATATTGCCTTCCTCTGAAACTTGATGGCCTCTTGTCACTTTGTTATGGTTCTTACCACTTTCTGTCTTAGAATAAAGTTATTTGTACATGTCCTACTCTACCTCTTAGATAGTTGGATCAATATTTAATTCACTTCTAAATCTTACAAAGTTCTTAGAAGATAATAAATACTTACTATATGGTAAACTATCAATAATATATTGTTTTTAAATGATTGTGTCAGAGATTTGAGCTGAATCAAATCAGATTCAGTTAATCAGTATTTATTTAGTGTTAATGAGGGCCTAGCATTGTGTCTTCTCTATCTGCAAACTTCTGTTGCTTCTGGGGGGGGGGGGGGGTGAGAGATGCATATAAGTCAGAGGGTAGGAGATGGCTTCTCAGAATTGGTATCCAAAATGAGAAATGACTACATTTGATGAGCTCTGGAAGAATGGAGAGGGTGCAAGGAGGTTTGAGAAGAGTGACTCCCGACTGGAAAGTTTGAAACAAGGTCCTATGGATCAATCCTTTGAGTCAAAATGAACTCCCCTCCTAGCCAGAGGTAGAATCAGGGATGAAGGAAGGGATCTCTGGATTCAAGGAGTTTATATTTGTCTAGTTAGGAAGGTGGTAGCTAGAATGGGATAAGGAGAGGTCTGCAGATTCCTTGGAGATCTCTAATCTCACCAGGCAGGCAGGCAGGCAACATTTACTTATAAAGTGCTTTCTCTGTGTCAGACACGAGGATAGGAGCAAAAAAGAAAGACAATCCCTTGCCATCTCGGAGCTTGCATTCTAATAGGGGAAAACAATCCTCCAAAGAGAGTTGAAAAACAAGGGGTAGGATAAGGGATGGGAAAGAAATAATCCAGTTTGGGAGACATAATAAAGAAGCCTAGAAAGTCAAAAGAGGAACCAAGAAGGGAAGGAAGGATGGACGGCTAAAATACAATAACTCACCAAAAGGAGGAGGTGGTCAAAGAAATGGAGGAATATTTCAAGTTGAGAGGGAAGTTGAGTCAAGGGAGCTAGAGTCTAGAGAGTCACAAACACAGCTAGGAGTGGAATGAAGTAAAGCTGGCCTGGGCCCCTACCCAAAATGGAACCCCCAGGATGATTATTTGTGTTTTCTCCCTCTAGAGACTGTCATATTTTCCTGTTTATATTCCCAGTTTTTAGCACAGTACTTTGTACATTTTTTATTGTTGTATTGTTGTGCAATCACTGCAGTCATTTCCTACTCTTTGTGACCCCATTTTGGGCTTTCTTGGCAAAGATGCTGGAGCAGTTTGCCATTTCCTTCTCCAGCTCATTTTGTGGATGAGAAAACTGAGGCAAACAGGCTGAAGTGATTTGCCCTGAATTACACAGCTAGTATGTATCTGAGGTTGGATTTGAACTCAGGATTTCTTGTTTCCAGGCTCAATGTTCTATACCCTACGTCAATTAGCTGCCCTTTTGTACATAGTACAAAAATAGTACTTAGTACATAGTACTTACATGCTTTTTCATTAATTCATTTGTTCATTTATTCATTCATTCACATTGAATTTGGAGTCTGATCAATATTCAGTTGTTATTACCTATGTGGTCATTGCCTTCTGAGACTCAGTTTCCTCACCTGTAAAATGAGAGGAGGTGCACAATGAGTCAGATGAACTCTTAAGTCCCTTCTAGTTCTGAAACCATAAATCCCTCTCATTTTGTAAATGATGAAACCGAGATACCAAGAAGTTCAGTAAACTAGTAAAGAGCAGAGCCAGGATTCTGAGCTAGCTCCAAGTCCAGTGGGTTTTTTTTTTTCCATTTCACTGCCCTGACTCAAAGACTGAGGCCAAAAGGCATTGTAGCGGGTGGGATTGATGCAGAGGCTATTGTGAAAAGGAGGGGAAGATTCCAGGATCACCTTCTTTTCGTACTAGGTCCTTGCATACACCCTCATTTCCATCTCTGAGTTAAGCTCCAGCCATCTACCTTAGTCCTTCAGATCAAGTCTCACACATACATATACAAACATAATCCGAATCATGCCATAATGCCCTAAAACTAGCATATAGACATGGAAATACAATTTCTCTGAAATATGCACATCTATAGATATATAACCACCTTTCCATCACAATTCATATAAATACATGGATAAATAAAAATATATATATATAGACAGACATAAACACATATAGACACTAAACATGCAGGGATAGACACATAAACCATTCTAACATATCTAAGCACATATAAACATACAATTATGCAATATATAAATATATCTCTATATGTATATAAGCTATATCTCTATATCTATATCTATCTGTAACTATATCTCTCTTCTATATATAAATTTATAAATATATATATAGATAATATATGAAAAGCTATCTACACAAAAACCTAGACTGGTATACCTTCTCAAATATATTTAAACATATGAATTTGCATAGACTTACATGCAGTCTCATGCATGCCTGTATTCTAGGTAAGTTATTAAAAATGTAGACATCACTGGCTCCCAGGGTCAATATGTTGTTTTTAAATTTAAACATGAATTTCCATTTCATTGAGCCTCCAGGGCTAACAAGATGTGCTGTGACAGGAGCAGCTAGCTGGAAAAGGCGTGATTGAGGGGCGAGCCAATAATGTGAGTGCACGGCCGGGTGGGAGGAGAGCAGCCAGGCCTCTCGCCCTCTTCATTCTTTGATGCAGCTCGGCCCCCCGGCAGTTGCGAGGTGGACCAAGGGCCCTGCAATCACATGTCACATTCACTTACCCAACTCAGAACTCAGCCCTGGCCAGGTCCCCACATTCTGCAGACCTAACTCCTTGTTTTCAAGAATAGGAAAACCATGTGTGAGACATGAGGGGATATCCATCAGTCAGTTCACTCATTAATCAATCTGACTACCCATCAATCAATTTACCTAAGCTTCAATTCATGAATTCATATGTCTATATAGGCATCCCAATTTTAACCCAATTCAAAAACCTACTAAGTTCAAGGCCCAATTCTAGGTGCTAGAGGAAATACAAAGATAAATAAGACTTGGTCCCTGCCCTCAAGGAGCTTATAATCCATTTCAGTTCAATAAATAAATCAACTAATACATTCAGGCTGGGCTGCTTGTACACAGAGAGAAGAAACTGAGGTAGGAGCAAGCTTGTATAGGAAACAGGGGAGCCCTGGCTAGGACTGAGTTCTGTTTTGCATTTTGTGTTAATTCTGTTTTGCTAGAGTTGATGAGGGGTTAGAGTTATAGTGAAAAACCTACAATCCAGAAATTCAATTCAACTCACATTTGTGAAGGACTCATCCTGCCAGACATGGTGCTGGACACTGGGATCACAAAGATCAAAAGTTTAAAAAAAAATGGTGCCAGATCTGTGGGAGCTAACCTTCTCCTAGGTGGTACACCATGAATACAGACCAATAAATAAATAAAAAGTAATTGCAGCCAGGAGGGAGTCCTAACAATTAAGGCAATCAAGAAAGGCTCCAACAGGAAGTGATATTTGAACTGGGCCTTGAAGAAAGTTAAAAGGCCCAGATGAGAAGGAAAGTGCATATCCAACAAGGGGAGTAGTGTCTGAAAAGGCCTGGAGGTGAGAAGATTACAATGTTGAAAACCCAGGGAAACACATACCAGATGCATCCTTAATTTGGAAGGGTTACTATTCCAAAATTCACTGTACATAACATAAAATCAAAGCTATTTGATTTGGAATAGGAGCTATCAAGCCACACCCTCAGTCTCTTGAGTCCTTGCTCCCTACGGTTTGCTGGCTATGAACGCTGTTATCTCTCAGACTGATAGAGGGTACCAATTCAACCAAAGCTTTGCCACCCTCATCCCATTCTTGAAACTTGCTGTCTAGTTGCTATCTTTGCTGATGGCTGAAGGATTGAAATACATATGGAAAAGATCCATTGAATCTTTCAATAGTTGTCGAAATCAAAATTCAAAGGCAAGATGGAAGGGAGAAAAAGGGTAAGAGGATGGATGGTTAGGAATCCCACTGTTGAGCTACAGTTCCCACAGTGCCCTGTGTCCTGGCTTCTTAGCAAGTACTATTACAGATTCTAGAGGGGAGACTTCCAGCTTCCTTTTAAGACTAATCTCAGGGTCTCTCTTGGAAGGAGATCCGGGAAATCATGTCATCTTTTCTCTATGGATGCTCATCTTTCTCAGACCCTCTCCCTTCTCTTCTTGTCTTCCCAGGGAAGAATAGAAGTCATCAAAAGTCATTTGGGATCCTTGTTTCAGATAGACACACCCATGCACACACACACATACACATACTCACAAACACATATACACACACAAACATATTCACTCACTTGCCCAAGTCAAAGTCACATAAACTTCTTAATCTTTGTCTCTTGACTCAGCCAAAGCAAATCCTCTCTCATGGGCAGCTCAGTTTCCTATCTAGGGAAGCAACCTTCTTGGTAAAGGTGGAGGGAAACAAAAAACTGATCTATAACCAGAGTGATATTCTCTTTTTTGTCTTAAGGAAAGTAAATTTGGGGAAAGGGAGACTCTTGCTTTCTGGAGAAGGATCTCTCTGTGTGCGCACCTTGTTCTCACACTTGCAAAACTCCATTGACAAGGGATGCTTACCAAAAGATACATGTGTACATGGACACCTATGCATGAATAAGAAGGAAGACCTATACCTGCCTGTGCAAGCTCATGCAATTCCTATTCACTCATATGTACTCTCAACCTCTAAGGTGCACAGGGATGACTTCCTAAGTCACACACTTGCCTATACAAACATGAAGCTACTACATCTACCTATCTGTCTGTCTATCTATCTATCTATCTATCTATCTATCTATCTATCTATCTATTCCTCTCACACTTGCTAACACCTCCCTTAGACCACAATGTACATGTGCATACACACACACACACACATATACACACACAAACATTTGAATTCAAGAGCATGGCTCCTGTACACATGTGTAAGCTCATGGGCACAACCACATACCATATTCACTGCTGGTATCACACCTATACCAATACCCATGCTCTTCACAGGGCCCCACCCTGGCCTGTATCTTTTCCAGCCTCCATCTTTTCCTTCCAGTGGGCAGGGGTCTTTGAGACCCTTCTTGTTCCTGAAGATAGGGAGGCTTAGATCTCTGACCTTTCAAAAATCCTTTCAAGTTTAATCTCTCAGAGATTTAAGAAACCAAATCTAGCCCAAAGGACACCCTCTCCTTTCTTACTCTCCAGGAGAGAGGAAGGAGAAGAAATTAGATTAATTAGACCTGAAAAATGAACAAGTGATGATGTGGCCTGCAATGGTCAGCTAAAGTGGAGGGGGGGCGGCATTTGAGGGAGGAAGACAGGCTAAGCCAAAGAGATATTTTATTTATTTTTTTCTTCTGCCTTTTAAGTTTCACATTCTCTCAAAGACCAGGCTCATCATAGAGAGGCCAAAGGGGAGGACAGTATCTGTTGTCCCCTGTGATATTGTCTAGAGCCAAAGGTTGCTATCCAGTCAAGATCCGAAGACTTTAGCCTGTGTAGTAACACAAAAGTGGATTGCTTCTTACTGATGTTATGACCATGGGTTTTTATTCAGTCTTGATTTTGGATACCTGAACAGTGAAGCCTTCAGGAGAAAATACTATATGGCACCAAGGAGTCCAAATCACAGAACCTTTTGTAAACACAGAGCTGAGCCCCAATACCCCCCCCCTTTATGGAGCACATGTCCTTAGAAAGTCATGAGTAAAAAGTATATCTGTAAAAGGAGCCCTACCTTCCATGCACAAAGGAAGCTCCTTGTAAAGGGAGTGGGCAGTAAATTCCATCTAAAGTGTAGAAGAATGCCTTTGTCAAACAGATCATGACCTCTGTGGCATCCATTCTGGGAAGCCTTCCTTTTTCCAGCCTTTGTTGCTTTTTGACTTCTTTCTTATTCAGTCTCTCCCCTTTCCTCCTTCTTATCATTTGTCCTCCCTTACCTCTCAACTTGGGTTCTCCATACCTATCTTGATGCTTGCTTTGATCCTAAGAATAGGCATTCTCATTGGAATTTGTCTTTTAGAAATGTTTGTTCAAGAATTAAAAAATCTGGAATTGGCAAGAAACTTGGGAGCCATCTAGTCTAATTTTCTTATTTTATAGAAGAAATTAAGGTGCAGGGAGATGAAGCAATTTATTTTCCCAAGGTCACATAAGTAGTAATTACAAGCAACAAAGGTGAGACTTAAACCCAGATCCTTAGACTTCATTGCTCTTTTTACTACCAATAACCTTGTTCAAGAGAACTGCTAATCTCAAAACCTTTTCTGTCAGACCTTAAATATGGTTTCCCCTAACTGTCTAATAGTTCCAAATTTCTATTTCTTGCTTTTCCTCTATCTCTCTGACATTCACTGCAGAACCAAGGGGATATATTTTTTTTTAGGTTTCTGTAAGGCAAACGGGGTTAAGTGGCTTGCCCAAGGCCACACAGCTAGGTAATTATTAAGTGTCTGACACTGGATTTGAACCCAGGCACTCCTGACTCCAGGGCCGGTGCTTTATCCACTACGCCACCTAGCTGCCCCCCAAGGGTATATTTCTTTTTACAGAGGATTGTTTACAAGGAGAGGGCTCATTCATATATGTTATGCACACAACCACATAGGTAACAGGTAATCAGAACTATATGCCAAAAGAAGCTATACTGAAGGACCATTCCCAAGTTTATGTTTTTTGTAAAGTAATTGGGGTAAATGAATAGCCCAAGGTCACATAGCTAGTGTCTAATGTCTGAAGCTGATATGAACTCAGTTCCTCCTGATTCCCAGGTTGGTGCTCGATCCACTGCACCACCAAGCTGGCCCTTCCCAAACTTATTAAATGTATTCAAGTATTTAGTTCTTCCAAAGCTCATCTGGAAGTTAATCCCTTAACCATAAGGTATAATCCCCATTTTTCTCAAAGGGAGGCAATAGTAATCCAAATTGCCTCCATTCTAACCTCTCAAAATGGCATCTCCCATCTCAGCAGATTGTTCTATCCAACTTCCCCCTCTATAGATACTAATTAGGTCATTTAACAATTCTTCCATAATCCACACCAGCCAGGAACTGACACATCAACCTTGTTTCAATTAGGTGAGATTTTCATCTCTTTAGGTGAAGATGATCAATAATCCAGTCATTTCTCTTTGTCTCTGTTTCTTTCTCTGTTTCTCTGTGTCTGTCTATCTCTCTGTCTCTGTCTCTGTCTCTCTATTTCTCTGTCTGTCTCTGTCTCTCTGTCTCTCTGTCTCTGTCTCTCTCTCTCTGTCTATCTCTCTGCCAAGTAGAGGCATGAGAGGGGCAGACTGAGGGGATTCAAATAGAGAGGAAGTATATAGAAATATAATTGTTCACAGTACTGCAAGTTCTGTTCCCACCATGCAAAAAGAATAATTGACCCTAACAGTTCACAAAAAAGAATATATTTATTACAGCAGTAAAAGATGTGAAGGAAAAGGCAAAGGAAGGAGGAAAAAATGATAAACATTTTTTAAAAATGAGGATAGAAATATTACCCTCTAAAATCCATGCATCCTACTCCAGACTCCTCTTTTTCTCTGACACCTGACCTGGACAAAGTATCTATGTACTTGGAAATGTTGATTTAACAACTACTTTCAAAAAAAAAAGAAAAAAGAACCCCTCCTTATTATTTCAAATCAATGTAAAAATATTCCATGGTAAAAAGCAATTTTGATTAAAAAGGAAAAAAGTATGCCTGAAATATATGTCTCCCCCCAAAAAAAATTAAGTTTGAAGAATTTCATTCCTTATTTAATCTGTTGCTTATCTGATCAGGATCAAAAAGGAATCTAATGTGGCGTATTTTTGGTGCTGTCCTGGAGGGCAGAAGGGAGGAGCTGATGAAAAAGAACTACAATTTCATTTAATATATTAACTCTGTCTGCTGGCTTTGAACCAGATTAATAATGGGAGAGCCTGATAATTCCAATAAATTATATATATATATATATATATATATATTTGTTCTATTTTTCCAATGTTCATTCCTGTGTGTTATACTGTGATTCAGAAGCTGGCCCACCACTGTACTTTATAAATACAAATAAAATGTGTCCCCCTTGTAGAAACCCATGAGGTAACGTGAAAGTAAAATGACTAGGAAAGCCACCATGTCTTTCTCACTTGTGCTTGTGTTGGCACAACTTCAACCCAGTACTAAGACCAATCTTAGTACTAGACAGAGGGTGAATTGACTGCAGAGATGAAGACCACTAGGAAACTCCCATAACCAAACTATCTTTCCCAATCTTCTGACTCCAAATCCAGTATTCTTTCTTCTACACTACCATTCTTTTTTAAATAGGTTGAGCAAGGGGCAGCTAGGTGGCACAGTGAATAGAGTACCGGCCCTGGAGTCAGGAATACCTGAGCTCAAATCTGACCTCAGACACTTAATAATTACCTAGCTGTGTGGCCTTGGGCAAGCTACTTAACCCCATTGCCTTGCAAAAACTTAAAAACTTAAAAAATAAATAAATAGGTTGAGCAAGTTAAATAGGTTGAGCAAGAATGGGCCAAAGCTCCAAAGAAAGGGATCATTAACCATAAGGTGTGGAGATCTTAGCCCTAGAAACTACCAGGAGTTTAGCTTAAACTATATGTATAGCTGCCAATGGCAAGGGGATGGACTAGAAGACCACTGAAGGTCTCTTCTAGTCAAAGAATTCCGAAGCCCTAACTGTATATATGTATTTGTGGGGCAGTTAAAAGCATGTAAACATGAGATGAGGTAATTAAAGTGGTTTACAAACCTTAAAATCCAATACAAATGTCAGTTATTATTATTATTATTATTATTATTATTGTGAATTTTTATTCATTTTTCATTTAATGAGAAAAGAAAAAATAACATTTCCATGTACACAGCAGAACATAGAAGAGGATGCAACATAAAACAATAAATTTCCATTTCAAGAAAACCTATATAAATAATACCATGCCTTGTTTTCCAAGCTATCCAGTTTTCTTTGCTTCCTTGTAGGTATTCTTTTATTCTCTGCTGTGCATTTTTTACTTTATTCTTTTCCTTCCTCCCAAAATTCATCCTCCCTAAAGAAGGTCACACTTGAACATGGACATATATATATATGTATATGTATATATGTATATTCATATAGATGATACATATACATAGAAGCTATAAACATACACATATATATTCATAGCATATATATGAGACCATACTATACATATTTCTGTTTGTCATCTTTTTCTCTGAAGGTGTATAGGTTCTTCCTTTGTAAGTTCAAGTCTTTCCATGTTTTTTTATATCAACTGGCTCATCATTTCCTACACTACATCAGGATTCCAACACAATCACATCTTATCTGAGAGACTGTTCATAAAAATTTTACCCCAATATTCTACATTCCTTTTTTCTTGACTACATTGGTTTTATTTATATAAAAATTATAATTTAAAACATTTGAAATTATCCATTTTACACTTCAATAATCCTCTAGTCTTATAATATACTTTAACTGCTAAATTTCCTTCCTTTATATCTTTTTCCTGATTTCTTTGTTATTCCTGACCTTTATTATTATTATTATTATTTACAATAAACATAAGTGAACTCTGCTTTAAGCAAACCCAATATACAGCCCCAAAATAGTACAAAACAATGCAAATTATAGAGGTGGATGACCTCTTTACCATATAAAATAATTCTGGAGGGAGAGAGTGTTAATACCTAGCTTCAAATATCTGGATGGTTATTATGTTAAAGTGGGGTCAAATAAAATTTGACACTAACCAAAGAGTCAGGAATAATGATTGGAAGTCACAAAGAGGTCAGTTTAGACTTTAGATCAAGAAAACCTTACTAAGGAGAATGGGTTGTTTCAAGAAATGGTGGTTCTATCTTGTTGAATGTCTTTGAGCAGAGGCTGAACAAGCACAAGTCAGGTAAGTTTAATGGGTACCTTTTATGTATGGGTTAGACTAGATGGTCTCTGAGGTTCCTTCCAATTCTAAAGTTCTGTGATTCTTCACTTTACAGAAGGACTGTAGTCTGCAATAAAAAAAAAAGTCCCTTCCTTATAGGAGAAAACAAATGGTATAAGGGAAAGAACACTGAAAAAACCTGATTTACTAGCCAGCTAGTAAGAGATCTTGTCTCACTTTACCTTTCTGAGCCCCATTATCCTTATATCTAAAATGTGGATAATCATCATAACTCTCACAGTTGTTTGTAGATTAAATGATATCTTGGATATAAAGTCCTTTGTTGTTATGTAATTGTGAGTTATTATTACTCTATTCTACAGAAGTACTCAGTTCAGGGGCCCTTTAAATAATGTACTCTTGAGATGCATATAAAATCTTGTGCTATTTACAGAAATTGATTTTCCTGAAACATTTTTTAGGGACAGGGCATATTCATTACATAAAATGAAGACCCTCCAAGGATAATTTAAATTAGATATTATTGAAAGGATGCAATTTCTAGTGTTCTAGTTCTAGTATACATTGACCACATTGGGGTCGTGGATGACCTCCTCTTCTTCTTTCAAAAAGCTCACTCCTGCTTCTCCATGGTTATTGTGCCATTGTTGGACAGCTCCAGTGGTTAGCAAGTAATTCCTTACATTAAATTGAAATCTGCTTCCCTCTAGCTTCCATCCACTGGTTCTCGTTCTGCCCTCTGATTGCTCACAGGACATGAATGTGTCCCTTAAATTGTCTTTTCTCTAAGTTAAATGTTTTTTTAGTTTCCTTAACTGCATTTAGTACAATGTGATTTCCTGTTTCACTATCCAAGCCACATTCTATTTTGTATTGTTTCCTAATTGTTTCAGGGGAAAAACTTTAGGCTCCCTGCACCCAAGAGATTTGAACCTCCCCCAGGGCTGGGATTGCATCTCCTCCATCAGAGCCAAGACTCCCAGGAGGCAGGGACCATGTCTTCTCCATCTCTCTAGTTTCCTCAGTGCTTGATACAGAATTCTACATGCAGGAGTTATTCAATGTGCATTCAACTGCCCCTTCTCTTGTACATGTTTTTGTCCCAGAACATGTTTTGGGACCAAGACCCCAATTCCCACTGCATGGTGCAAATACAAGCTCTGTTCCTAATCTCTTCTACAAGTGGGACAATAAAAATACTTTATTCTTGTAAAGTACATCTCTCACTTAAACCTCAACATCACCCCTTGAGGTGAGCAGCACAATTATGATTAACTATTTTATAGATGGAGAAACTAAGGCATAAAAAAAGGTTAAGTGCACCCTGAGTTATTGGGTGTTTTGGTATATGGGAGAGTGCAATAACAATTGTTGCATAACAGCAGGGTCAAAAGTCAGGGCACAGTCTTGTATGTCTTGTCATGCTGGCCACTAAACTTCCCAGGGTCTGAACAACCCCTTCCATGATTCTCTTTCTTACTCCAAGGTCAAGTTGACAAGCTCTGTCTTTGGGTAGAATTCAGTATATACCTTGTGGAGAAGGAAATCTTTAAACCCAATACTAAGCAAACTACTCCTAAAAATTCTCTCTTTCAGTCATTCTTGATGGTGTTCACTATAGGAATATAAACTATTTTGACTGTTAAGTGAAGGAAAGCAAAATCAAGGTGATTTTTTGAAAAATTTGTTTGGGATTAACAATAATTGTTATCATGTTTTGCAATTATGTAGTACTTTATACTATTTGAAGCACATCATTTTAATCTCACAACAACCTTGTGAGATCAGGACAGTTGTTATTATATTAACTTTAGAAGTAAGGATATTGAGGCTCAGAAATGTTCAACATATAATGTTTACAATAGCACAGCAATAGAACCATATCTCTTTTGTTCAACTATTGGGAGAGCAGATTAGCCTGTTTGGAGCAAAGGGACTGAGAAAAGTCACAAGAAATGGAGTTGAGCACAGAAAGAGTGAGGGAAATTAGGGAGAAGTGATAAGACAAAAGAATGAAAGAATGGATCAAATGGTTGATGGGTAAATTGATAGTCAAATGGTCATATATGTAACTAGATGACTCAGTGGATTCTTGGAAGGACTACAAACAATGGATGGATGGATGGATGATTGGATGGATGAAAATTAGATAGCTGAATGGATGCATGTTTGGATATATCCTAATGTACCCTAGTACTAATTCTGAGTTAATCAGACTGGCCATCTTGATGACCCCTACTCATGCATTACTTATTCCATTCTCTGTACATTTGACTTCACCACCGTTACCACTGCTGCCACCCTTCTTATCCTTCTCTACCTACCTGATGTTCATTTGTTCTTCAAGGTTCAGATCTGGACTCATCCAGACAACCTTCTGCAATTACATGGTAGTTACATGGTCTTTTGTTCATTTGTCTAACAAGCATTAAACATCTAATATATTCCTAGCACTATCCTAGATTTTAGAAATTGAAGATAAGATCTATATCAGTTCCTAATTCTTAAAGAGTTTACATTCTACAAGAAAAAACAATATATGTGTGTATGTAAATAGAAACAAAACAACTGGGAAGAAGGGAACACTAGCTACTGAGAGGGTTAGGCTAGGTCTTTTATAAGAAGATCCTCTAGATGGGGGCGGCTAGGTGGCGCAATGGATAAAGCAGTGGCCCTGGAGTCAGGAGTACCTGGGTTCAAATCCGATCTCAGACACTTAATAAATTACCTATCTGTGAAGATCCTCTAGAGCTAAAGAAGATGGAAATTGGGAATTTCAAGAGAGTGATTAGGAAAGAGGAAATTCTAGGAATGGGGTAGGCTGGGGATGGATGGGGGAGACACAGATAGGAGATGGAATGCAGCAAGTTAATTTGACTGAAATATAGAGTATATGAAAGGGAAATCTGTGTAATGAGACTGGAAGGATAGATTCAGTTGTATTGTGAAGGAGTTTAAATGTCAGAGAAGATAGTATCACCTTTCATTCAACAGACACTTCTTGGGGGCAATTCAGAATTCAGAAAACTATAACCCATCATCCTTGCCATTGACAAAGCATGAGTGATACCTTTTTCAATTCTGTCACACTGAGAGATGACCAAATAAATTCTACCACCCCCAGCATATTTCCTGTACTTAACACAAAAGAATCATTTTTAGGACTTCGTACACAATAGATACTTTAAATAGTTTGTTGGATTCAACCAAGTCCAAAAACATCCCTCTTACCCCCACAAAAGCTAGGTGCCAATCTTGAGATGGTGTGGTACAGCAGAAAAATGTTAGATTTAGACTCAGAGGAAGTGAGTTCAAATTCTGACTTTGCCATTTGTGTGACCTTTGACAAATCACTTAAACCTCTCTGGGCTTCAGTTTCTTTATCTGTTGGAATTTGGGTGTTGACTAAATAGCTTCTGACATCACTAGCAGTTCTAAATCCTATGATCAAACACATGTGACTTAGTCACACAATGGATCACCCAATATATCACCTCAATCCCAACATATAATGTAATTGTAAACATATAATATTATGCCTATCATACTCTTTATTCCCAACAATACTTTTCTGTCCTTCATCAGTCAAAGGTTATAGGATTCAGAGTTAGAAAGATCCTTAGAGATCAAGCATACCCTAACATTTAATAGATGAGGAAACTGTGATGCAAAGAGGCTATGTCAGGGAATGTTGTAGGAAGACAATTGCCTTTGTTTTGATCAGTGTGGATCAGATAGAGTCAGATGGTGAGTTTCCTGCAAGGAAGAAGAAATACCACAGTACTTTTAAAAACCAAATGGAAATGACTTTTCAATTATCTTCATTTTGGATTATTCAAACAAGAGCTCCATCCCCCCCACCACCTCCCTCTACTCCCTAAGTACAGATAACTGAAAGTTGATCATAAAAAGCCTAAAATGCATTCACACAGCCAGGGACCTCCTTTGAGGGATTTAGAAGGTTGGGTTGGTCTGGGCATTGACAAATCTATAGATTTTGATTGTCTTTCTTTAATATCAAGTAGCGATAACTTTTCATTCTCTCTTCTTTAAATTCATTTTGAATTGTATGGGAGTTTAAAAAACAAATGACCCCAAAATGCACAACAACAAACCAAACAGCTCACAAAACATCCCACCAAGGCAGTTTCTTCTCACAAACCTCTCTCTTATATCTTCTGTGACAAAAAAGATTTATAACAATTTTTTATTAAAAAAAAGTGAGAGAGGGAAAGAAGAGAGGGCTGCAGATAATCAGATCTGAGGCACAGAAATGAGAGAGTAGGGGATGGAAGGGAGGAGGCTATACACGTTTGTTATTTTAAAATATATGTTGGGGACATGATGGATTTTTCCATTGCTGTCTGGAGGTTGGGAGGGAGTGGGGGAGTGAGTGGCAACAACCTAGCCCCACCCAATCTGAACTGATGGAAATGATGTGTGAAGGGAAGCTTTGGGAAGAATGTGATTTGAGGGGAAGGCTGGATTTTGCTTTGTATTTCAAAGGAGTATTCTCACGATTCTCCTTTGACTTTGCTGATCCAAAAGGTAATAACTCAGTATCTTTCTCCCTCCCCTTTTCCACCAGGCATCTTGCTAGTTCTCCTTCCCACAAAAGGTAAAAGAACAAGGAAGGAATTGAATTTTAGATCTTAAAGAAGCCATAGAGATAATCTATTCAACTCCCTCATGTTTATGGTTGAGCAAACTGGGGTACAAAGGGGCTGATTCTACAACTAGTTAATGTCAGACATAGCATTAGGGACATGGTCTCTTAATTCCTAGCCCAGTACTCTTTACAGCATTAGCTTTAGAATCAAAAGACAAGAATCCTGACTCTGCCCCTTAACTGAGTGTGTAATCTTGGGCTCTGTGACTCAGTTTCTCCATCTAAATGTACTATAAAATGATATACTGCT
The DNA here is from genome assembly GCF_037893015.1 of Macrotis lagotis. NCBI lineage: Eukaryota > Metazoa > Chordata > Mammalia > Peramelemorphia > Peramelidae > Macrotis > Macrotis lagotis. The sequence goes on from NC_133666.1 coordinate 325,378,746, forward strand.
TATCTCTCAGGGTAAGAGTGAGGTTTAAATAAGAGTTTAAGTAAAGTATAAATATATTTTACAAGTACAAGTTATTTTTCTTGTCCCACCAGTGGAAGATATTAGGCATAGAGTTTGTATTTGCACCATGGGATGAGAATTGGTGTCATGATCCCAAAAGCATGTCCCGGGAAGAGGTAAGTGAATGCACAATGAATGACCCCTGCATATAGATTTCTGTATTAGACACTGAGGAAACTAGAGATGGAGAAGACATGGTCCCTGCCTCCTGGGAGTCTCTGCTCTGATGGAGGTGATGCAATCCCAGCCCTGGGGGTGGTCCAAATCTCTTGGCTGCAGGAAACCTAAAGTTATTCCCATGAAACAATCAGGAAACAATACAAAATAGAATGTGACCTGGATGGTGAAGCAGTTAGGAAAGCACACCGTACTAGATGCAGTTGAGGAAACTGAAAAACATTTAACTTAGAGAAAAGACGATTTAAGGGACACATTCATGTTCTGTGAACAACCAGAGGGCAGAATAAGAACCAGTGGGTGGAAGCTTGAAGAAAGCAGATTTCAATTTAATGTAAGGAATCACTTGCTAACCACTGGAGCTGTCCAACAATGAAACAGTAGCCTTGGAGGAAAAGTAGGAAGGGGAGGAGGAGGAGGAAGATTTGCACAGAGGTTGGTAGACCATGTGCCAGAGAAGCTATCCTTTATCCCAAAATTGAGACACTCCACAACATTTTCCAGTAATGTGATGCAGAGATGAGATCATTGTATTTGAGTCAGAAAATCTTTCAGGATTTGAATCCTGTTCCACCATTTGTTATATGCAGTGTCAGACACTCAACCTTTCTGAGACTCAGTTTCCCTATCTGTGAAATGGAAATAATAATAGTTACACCACTCTACCTTTCATACTTAAAATGTAACAAAAACTGTACTAAAGACTGTGGATGCTAGTAGAAGCAAGTGAGATCATGTATAACCTCAAAGAGACAGAAAGGCAACAGGGGAAGTAGTGATGAGGAAAGAGAGGCTGTACAGAATGGTTAAAAGAGCTCTGAAATGCCACAGAGGCTTGGCAGTCCTATGAGGAAAACTCAACCTAACAAAGCCCAGGAATGCAGAGGCAGTGCAGGTGAAAATTAGATGGGATAATACATATAAATGAAGGAAACTGTAGAGAGGGGATGTAAGTTGTTAATACCCCTTTACAGAAGCATACATACAACATATACAAACTCACTCAAACACACACACACACACACACACACACACACACACACACACACATCAATCTATCCAAAATGAGCTACTTGCTATTCTGTGCACACACATATCACTTTCTCACTTTTCTGCTTTTGCTTACCTTATTCCCAGGGTCAACTCCCATTTTTACCTTTTGAAATCCTGCATATCTCAAATGCCATCTCTCCAGGAACTGTTCCTGATTCCCCAAGTCTAGCGGGAACTCTCCTTTCAAAGACCTTAAATAGAATTTTATAACTTGTCTACTTAATAGTTGCAGAATGGGGTGTCAGCATAGTATAGTAGAAAATCAGTGACTGAACTGGTTGTCTGCACACCAGTGTTGATATTGGGACTCTGCTATTTACTTAGTAGTGTGCAAAGTATTTCACCCTTCTGGGGTGCTTAGAAAACACAAGTTTCTTTTCTACTTCTGAAACTCTGTTTCTTTGTATTAGTATGATTATTTTGTATTAGCACGGGTTATTTTCTTGCTACAGGTTGTATTTATATCCTAATTATTTTTATATTTCCCCCAGCACCTGCCACAGTGGCCTGTATATAGTAGGCATTTAGTCAATGGTTACAGAATTAATTCATTAATGTTACTGGAATAGATAACTTTTAATTTCTCTTCTAAATGAAATATTCAGAAAATCCATAAAACTATAATATTCATAAATGAATTTTAAAAAACAGAATATAATAAGCCCTGCCTTTGAGGAGCTTATAGTCAATTTGTTGAGGATGGAAGTGGACATGATAAAGGTGTGTGTGTGTGTGTGTGTGTGTGTGTGTGTGTGTGTGACATATATATATATATATATAGAGAGAGAGAGAGAGAGAGAGAAATAGAGAGACAAAGAGATAGAAACAGAAACAGAGAGACTAGATAAATAAAATTCAGAAAAACAGAAAGAGATAAAGACAGCCAAACTAGATATATAATATATAAATATAAATATATATATAATATGTATGTAGGTTAGATAGATAGATAGATAGATAGATAGATAGATAGATAGATAGATGATAGATAGATGGAGAGGTGAGGTGGGGAGAGAGACCAGACAGAATCTGCTAAGTACCAGATGAACCATGCACATGATACAGGTGCTCAGAGAAGAATTAGTCAATGAAGACTACAATAGTGGGGTTTTGTTACTAGGATCAGGGGCTACACAGTGATGAGGCTATATTGAATAGTGGGAAGAGTAGCAGACTTGTCCGCAGAAGATAAGTCCACCTTTAACTCAGACCCTACATAGCTGTTTATAGAACTGAAAGGTTACCTTGTCCAAACTCTTCATTATACAAATAAGAAAAATGATAGCCAGAGAAGTGAAATGATTTGTCCAAGGTCACACAAGGAGTAAATAACAGAATTAGCATTCAAATCTAGGAACTTGGGCTCTGGAGCAGTCATTGCTCTCTCTATTATATCAGTCCTAGAGAAAGGGGCAGAGATCACTTATCTCAGTATTTGATACACAATCTTACTGACAATAACTCAATGGTGGTTTGAAGGGAGACAATGATAAAAGCAAAAGTTTGGAGTCTTGGAATGCTTACTCATCCAATTGTCTATTTTTGCCAAAGGTTGAACCATTCTTCCAGTCTCCCAGATTCATAACTTTGGCACTATTCATGGCATTCCTCACTTTTCTTCACCCAACCTATCCAATCAGTTGTCAAATAGTTTTACTTCCTCAACAGCTTTCAGCAAACTCCTTGAGGGAAGGAACTGTCTTTTGACTCTTTTCAAGAGGCATTGAAATGGGAGAGGACTTAAGGTCAGAGGACCAGACCAATTAGGAGTTCATTACGAGGATATAGTTGAGAGGTAAAGAGGTTCTGAGTTAAGATGGTAATTTTATAAGCGGAGAAAAGGGGTTAGATCAACCAATCAGTCAATAAACATTTATTAATCATCTACTTAGTTCCGGGGTAACTAGGTGGTACAGTGAGTAGATAAAGCACCAGCCCTGGAGTCCGGAGGATCTGAGTTCCAATCTAGCCTTAGACTACTGACATTTATTAGCTGTATGACCTTGGACAAGTCATTTAACCCTGATTACCTCATATTCAAGGATATTTTCAGGCTTCCAGACTCATATCTGGCTACTGGATCCAGATAGCTCTGGAGGAAAAAGTGAGGTTGGTCCCACACAGCCCCCCCCCCCGTCACTCCAAATTCACATGCTTGCCATGGCATTACCTGATGCCATGGTCTTCTTCAAGAATGAAGGACAACCATCATCATCATCACTTTGGTCCAGGCACTGTACTAATCCTGGAGGATTCAAAGAAAGGAAAAAGACATTCCTTGCCCTCATGGAGCTCATAATCTGATTAGGGAGACAAGCAAGGAAAAGAAAGGAAGGAAGAGAAAGAGGGAGGGGGGAAGAAAGGAAGGAAAAGGAAATGTCTTCTTGTCTTTTCCAGTTAGAATTTAAGCTACTTGTGAATAAAGATTGTTTCATTCACTGCACTTACCTTCCCCAGTCTTCTGACACATAGTAGGAGTTATAAATATGTGTTGGTAATTAATTGATTGCTTAATTGAATGTGAGTAGGAAATAAGGAGAGTATCATCTCTGTATATCTTTCACAAATGAAAAAATAAATTGGGGAACAGGTTGGAAACGTTAATTGGTACCTTGATGATCTAGCATCTCCAGTATCCCCTTATACCCTTTCCTACTTTTCTACAATCTTAGCTCACTGTATCCCCTTCCTCAGCCCAGGCTGAGTGCCCTCAGGTCATAGTCACTCCTATGAAGCAAGAAAAGTGTCAGAGAAACTCATTCACACTGAGATGTTAGGGACTTGCTTTTCCCAATCCCTAGGGCACTGGTATTTGAAAAGTGGAGCTTAGAGTGAGTTGCTCCCCCTAGGCTATAAAATCATGCTCGCGCTCTCTCTCTCTCTCTCTCTCTCTCTCTCTCTCTCTCTCTCTCTCTCTCTCTCTCTCTCTCTCACACACACACACACACACACACACACACACACACAAAACATACCATCCACTTCTTTCCCTCCCCTCCCTCATAAGCTTGTCTAAAGGAGGGGAGGGCAGTGAGCAAAAGGGGTGGGTGGACTGTGGGTTTCATGGATGGTGATTCCGTTCCGTTATTTTTAAACATTCCCCTCGTTTGCTAAATGAGGCTTTTGCTCCCATTCCCTTTGAAGCCAATGCTCGTAGCTCTGCATTTGTGTGGGGAGAGAGGGGAGTGCTAGGGAGGGAAGGGGGAGATGTAGTCTGCCTGACAGATGCTTAAGAAATTATGGGTGAAACTTGCTGACTCAGGACCAGAATTATTTGCAGTCCTGGGACTGTATTTAGCCCAATAAGCACTGTTCACTTACTTGTTCCCCTCCCTTCTTCTCTTTCCTTCCTTTCCTTCTCCATATTCTCTTTCTTTTGGTCCTCTCCTCTTCTACTACCCTCCTTCACTTTTGCACTTCTTTTCTTCCTCTCTGTTTCTCCCACTTCCTCCCTCTGTTTCCGATTCTCTGGATCTACATATATGACAGTTGAAAGATTCAGGGAATGACTCCAGAAGATCTGGGTTTGAATCCCAGCTTTGTAACACACTACCTAGACAACCTTAGGCAAGTAACATAAGGTACTGGGGACTTAATTCATTTGGTTGGGGGGGGTGAAATTGGATGGTCTCAAATGCTGTTTCCCATTTTGAACTCCACACCCACCTGCCCTCGAATATCTCCTTTCCTTCTGCTTTTCTTGGTTCTTTCTTTTCTACCTCTACCCTCTTGTCCCCTTTTCTCCTTTATTTCCCTTTCCTTACTCTTTTTCTCCATCCTTTTCCATCCCTCTCCTCCCTTTTTCTATCTCCTTTACCTTTGCTTTGGTCCATCTACTGGGGCAAGTTCAATCATTTCATTCAGGCAATCTTCCTTTGATTAAAAAAATCCTCTGGTGTTCAAAGCCCTTCATAAGCTTTCTCTGTGTATCTCTGTCTCTGTCTCTGTCTGTCTGTCTCTTCATTCTCTCTTTCACATACATGCTTTCCTAAACTTCTTAAACATCATCTCACATACTTCCCCCATCTCACATACTTTGACATTCAGTGACACAGATCTCCTTGTTGATCCTTGAACATTAAAATCCTGCTTCCCTGTCTTCCTTCAAGTCTTATCTAGAATCCTCTCCTACAGGAAACCTTTCCTAGACCTCCTTAATTCCAGTGCCTTTTCTCTATTGTGTATTTGCAATTTATGCTATTTATTTATAGCCTCTCTGTGTATAGTTGTTTGCCTGTTGTCTGACCTGTTAGACTGTGAACTTCTTGAAAGCAGGGACTGATATTTCTTTGTAACCCCAGCACTTATCACAGTGCCTCACATACAACAGGCACTGATTATTGCATGTATGACTTTTCCCATAATATGTTCCAGATCCAATGCAGAGACTATGAGATATACAAAGATGACTAAGATGCAGTGTTTCCCTTCTTTCTATGACCAGCCCTGTGCAGGAAACAGGAGCAGGAGGAGGAGAAGTTTTGGTAGTCAGGTTGGGAAGACCAGAATCAGACTCATGAAACAATTAAGTTTCTCTACCCCTTGTTCTAACACTGTCTCATACTGCTAAGAGCAAATTGCTCATATTTCTAAGAAAATTGTTGTTAGAAGGAAGTAGTGAAAGGTCTCCCGGAGAAGACATAGTTTGAGTTAGACCTTAAAAGATGACCTTAAAGGATTTGGAGTGTTTGAAAGACAAGGCAAAGATATTTTAGCTAGGGGACCCAGTATAAGTAAACACAGAGGCAAGATGGAATATGCTTTGAAAGGGAAAGACAAAGGATTAGGTTCAAATCTTGCCCCAGATACCTCCATTGACACAGATAACAAATCAGTTCACTTTTGAATGACTCAGCTTTCTCATCTGTAAAATGAGGTTAATCAAGTTTACACTATCTCCCTCACAAGGGTTATTGTGAACAAGATAGTTGTGTTTTACAAAGTTTAAGGTACTATGGAAAAGTTAAACTTTAATTAAATCCTAGTAGAATAGAACCAAAAGAATTCTTATAAGTTTCTTAATGCAAACCATTCATTTTATAGATGAGAAAGTGATCAAAGTCTAGAGAGTTACCTCTGGGTAATGACTTACCCAAGAGTAATAAGTAATAAGGGGCAGAGATGGGATTGAGCCTTACAACCTCTGCCTGAAGATCCCCTCTGCCCCTCACCCTATATACCACAATATCCCTTCATACACCCTAGAGGTAGATGGTATTTCTCCAAACCCAAATGAAAATGGTGAAAGTCATATACTTGAACACTTAAATCACTAACCACCTTTTCTAGTATTGTTGCTTTGGTTCAATCATATCCTATTCCATATGACCCCATTTTAGGGTTTTCTTAGCCAAGTTACTGTGGAAGTTTGCCATTTCCTTTTTTCAACTCATTTTAAGGAAACTGAGGCAAATAGGGTTTAGTGTCTTGCCCAGTGTCACACAGCTTATAAATGTCTAGAGTCCAGATCTGAACTCAGGAAGATGTCTTCCTGACTTCACTCAGACCTCTAGCCATCGTGATACCTAGCTGCCCATCTTTCCTGTCCTCACTGAATATTTAAATTGACCCTCAAGACATAACTCGGCACAAGAGAAGTCATTAATTCTGTGCTACTAGATAGGAAAAAAAACTAGACCTGGAAGGACTCTTAGCAATTGTCTAAACCCATATCATTAAAAGACAAAGAATTTAAAGCCCAGAGAGTTGCCATCAGATTTAACACACACACACACATAACGCAGAGGGATCATAGGCCCGCGAACAGAGAACTATCACAGTCCTGACTGTACCAGTGACCCCACATATTAGCCTAAGTAATTTCACTTCTCCAGACCTCAACTAGCCAGTCTCCCAGAAGGTGAGGATCATTCCTGCCCTACTTAATTTATAGGATCTAAAGTGTTTAGGAAAGTTGAATGCACTCTACGCTTTTAAGACCTTGTGAATATATTGTGTGTGAGAAACTGAGTAAAAAGACATACTTATTTCCATGGAAACCTGCCACATTGGCAAAGTGATTTGTTCATCATCTTACAGTTCTTTGTGAGATCAGTCAGGGGCAGAAACCAGGTGTTCTGACTTAGACCTGCATAATTCAACTCAATTCAATAAACACTTATTAAGTGCCTACTATGTGCCAATCATTTTACTAAATGTTGGAAATGCAAAAGAAGCAAAAAGCAATCCCTGCCATCAGGGGGCTTACAGTCTTAGGGGTTTAATTTAAAAATAATTTTTTTATTAATTTTAAAGGAAGAAATGGCCTGGGTTTTAAAGAAAACTCAGAGATTAGTGGAGTTATGTGTCTTCTCTGCACTTATTAATCTGACAAACATTATCATCTTTATACACATCAATATAAAGTGAAATGAAAACTATATTAGTCACTTGAAAAAAATTGAAATTCATCCTATGAGGTAGAATCTAATATAACCTCCATTCTGCTGATGAGAAAACTGAGTCTCCAAGTGCATAAGTGACTTGTCCAGGGTTACACTGCTAGATCCATCACTCTAGTTACTATATCAAAAATAATTCCTTGCTTTCTAAATCACTGTGTGAGGATCCCTTTATTAAGAATTAAACCTCTTTTATCCTTACCTCTGAAATAAAACTCAGCTTACCCCTAATTGTTCGGGAACATGATGCTAATATAAAGTCAAATCCACTTGTCTCCCTCTAGACCCAACCCTAATGTGTAGCAGTGCTTTGAAACCCTGAGGGATTCTCCACACCCAGGTCTGAACCCCATTCCCTGAACCAGCCAAACTGCCAGGAGAACATCACGAAGTATGGAGAGCATTTGGGGTCGGACTGTTCCAGTGGAGAGATAGGAGCCTGCCTCTGACAACGGCCTTACTATTTTGCCAGAACAAAATTCATGAGCCTCTGATAAATAATTCAGGCTCCTCCATCTGTGGAAATGTTAGATTTGGCCTAATTTCTCTCATAAACAAAGAACATCATCTGCTCTGGAGCTGTAGAATAGGCACAAGTCACATTTAAAAAAATATATATTACAGGAAAGCTTCATTCATTCATTCAGAGTTTGAGATAACTGAGCCTGGGCCAACATTGTAGTTGACCTTTGCAATATCAAGGAAAGCAAAATTTGTTGGGGAAAACTGAGTCAGATTCAAAGGTGGAGATGAAGTAGGAAGTGTCAACTAAAGGGAACAAAATTTCTATTGGTAAGGAGCCTGCTAATTTAAAATTATTCTTATATGTGTTAAAGTCAGCTCTGTAGGTTTCAAAAGAAGGAACTTTGGTACCTTACACTTGCATGTAAATAGCTATTGATGTTTACAAATTATTCTTATCTGTTCATTAAAGTAGGTCCTTGACTTTGAAATACTTAGCCATAAAGTTAAGTAGTAAAATATATTTCTTTAGAACTGACCATCTCAAACTGACTTCCTTCTGCCTTCTTGTCTCCAATTATTCTGAATTATTAGTTCATCTGGGGAAATATGCCTCTGACAAGCTACTTTTTTCCCCTCTCTGGATGTCTCAATTTCCTCATCTGTCAAATGGGGATAATGATTCCTACTCTTTTTATCTCCCTGGGTGATGAGGATCAGAAGACATCATGTATGTGAAAGTATATTGAGAAACATAAAATGCTCTACAGATGGGAAGCATTATAAAATGATTGTCTACAAATGGAAGCAGGCAGAAGGGCCAATCCCAGGTACCATATGTTCATTTTAACCAGGTCCTTCTGGAGATAGTGCTCCTGACTGTTGTGCAACCCTTCAGTAATAGCCTGTAGCACAATGCTTTGCATGTATATAAGTGACCAATAAATTCTTAGGTGAATGAATGAATGAATGGTCAGAGTACCTAGGGCTCTGTCCCTTACTATCCAAGTAACTTTGTAAAAGGTTCCATTACTTCATCTGTAAAGTGAAATTTTGGATTATGTGGCTTCTGAAGTTCTTTCTAGTTACTAATGTCTAAAATCTTTTTGCAAAGTACAATCTTCCACAGTAAGAGATTCATTCATTCATTAAGTCACTAATATGTGAGAGTGCTCAACCAACCCATATGGGTCTCTATTCTTATAGATAGACCCTATAGCCTAATCGTGAGATAGGTTACTTAAATAAGTATAATACAAAATCTTGTATTATGTGTTCTAATGGTTTGAACAAAGTGCTATGTGAGATCTGAGGGAAGAAGGTTGTCAGATCTGTCAGTCAAGAAGGAGGGGGTATTTGAACTGGGTTTAACAGGACAAACAAGAATTCGGGAGATGTTTGGAGGGGGAAGATTCCAGGGTAGGAAATAGTGTCTTCCAAAATTCAATTCAACAAATGTTTAAATATTTAACATATGCAGGACCCTGTTAATTGGAAATTATAAAAATGAGGGAGGGGGCAGGGAAGAGGACATAGATCCGTGCCTGACCACAAGGGGTTCGCGATCTGTTCCACCAGGAATTAAAGACAAGTGCAGCTGGACCTGGAGCCAACCTCAGAGACCATTCATTTCAACCTCCTCACTTTGTAGAGGAAGAAATGGAGATCCGGAGGGGGGGAGGTGACTTGCTCAAAATGGAGCCAAGATTTAAGCACTGGCTCTTTCAGTGCTCTGGCCATACTATTTGTACTTCCCATCATTTCCTTCTCCCTTCCCTCCCCCCCCCCCCATAGCCACTCCCCATCCCATTCTTCACCCCCTTCCCCCACAGGAGATCCTCTCCGCTGCCAGAATGGCCAAGGAGTCTCTATAAAGGGGAAAACTCTTCTCACCGAAGGTCATTGTCTGAAATTGAACCATTCCCCACCTGATACTTTGAAATTCGTCCCCTCCTGCTGGGGCTCTCTTTCCCACTCTCCCAGCCCTAGCTTCGGCAGGTTCTCCCCTCTATTTGACTCTCCCTCCCTACCTCCAAGCCCAAGCACATCAGAGGAGGAACTAATTTTGTCTGGACTATTATTAGATGGGGAGAGAGACAGGGACAGCGTGCAGGCTGTAAAATGTCTCCTTTCTGTGCTTGGGTCGGCTGGGCTCTCTGGCAGGTCCCATCCAGGGCTTGCTTAGCCTGCAGATTGCTCTAGCTAAAGGCCCATTAGCCAACCTAAGCACCTGTCGTTTGCATTCATTATTGGTCAGAAGCCCCCTTTTATGGTCTCTCCTGGGTGGGGGTGGGGGTGGTGTGGAGGGGAGGAGCCTGCACATAAGGTCAGAATTAAAAAGGACAAGAGGAAGGAGCTGTGTAGTACAACGCAAACAGGGTGGGAATTAGAGGGTCTGTGTTCAAGTCCTGACTGTCGCTTGCTTCTCATCTGAAAAAAAAAAAAGAAGAGAGTTCAATCATTTGATCTGTCATGTTTCTTCCAGAGTGACAACATATGACCTTATAGCTTCACAAGAATCTCTTGTGGAAGATGCCCAGGGAAACTCTTTCCAGATAGGTGGGTAGGGGGGCATCACAGGGTCCCTTTGGTCTGGGATGGCCTTGTATCTCAACCCAGGCTCCAGTTTTCTTCTAACAATATTTCCAGAGAACCTTGGATAATATCAATCCATCCCTCAATAAGTCTTTTCCCCAAAACCTAGCAGAGGAACTGGAGGCCTTGCCTGAGTGATGAGTCTAGCTGGCAAGATAAGACTGGCAGGGATGGGCTGAGCAAGTGGTTAAGGTTCTGGTTCTGGCTATAATTACTATAGGGGATCAAAGGGAAATGAAAGTAGTCAGGGAACTTCTTGGGGAAGCTGGGTTTGATCTGAGTGTTAAAGGATGATTTTAGTTTGGGTAGGTATAGTAAAGCATTCCAGTCAGAGAAAAGTCCCAAAAAGAGAATATCACATAGATAGATCTTTTTTATTTATGTGTGCATGTGTATTTGTGTGTGTGTGTGTGTATATAGATACACACACATATATGATGTTCATTTCCCATCTCACATATATTTGTGTATATATACAATTATATATATATAATATTATATAATAATTATATATATATATACACATAAATACAATCAGAATGATTTTTGTCTTTCTTTCTTGAAGGAGACCATGACAACAGGATGGTGATGCCTTGACAAGCACATGCATTGGATTTGAGTGGGATGGGGTACCGTGCCAAGTTATCAGCCTCACTTTCTGCTTGGGAGCCATCTGAATCCAGTGGCCAGATAGATCAGGCAACTGGAAATGGTCCTGGATTTGAGAGAGTTAAATGACTTGCCCAAGGTCACACAGTCAGTATCAAGTGTCTGGGGTCACATTTGAACTCAGGTCCTCCTGACTCCAGGTCTGGTGCTTTATTCACTGTACCATCTAGCTGCCCAACATATATGTGTGAATACATATATGTGTACACAAATGTGCATGTGGACATATGTGTGCAATTTTTTCCCTCCCTCCTACATGTGAAAAGGACAAAAATAGGGGTTGTGAAGTGATAAAATCAGTCAAGTTGAAGAGTGAGGAGAAAAAGAAGATAAGGTGGAAGGCTGTGATTTAGGAAAACATAGAATGCTAAATCTAGAAAGGATCTTAGAGAAAATCTAGTGATCCAGCCCCTTCATTTTACAAATTAAAAAAGCTGAGGCCCTAAAGCAATGGTATGACTTTCCTGAGGTCACATGGCTAATTAGTGGAACAGCAGGTAATCTCACTTCCTTTCTCTTTTGAAGAGCCTCAAATGCCAGAAAAAGAAATGTGGTTACCATTAAGGGGCTAGTGTAAAGGACTTGATTGGAATCTCTAAGAGGGTAGGGAGCCATGTCTTTCCATTTCTCTCCCCATTTTGTCTAACACAATGTTTGTCCCATAATAGACATTCAGTAAATAGTGATTAATGGTAGCTTTTCCCTTCCCAAAGTAGTTATATGCTTTAGAATGCAAAGGTAGTATGAACGTTGGTGAGTATATACTGGGGGTGGGAGAATCTCAAAAAAATTCACAAACTCAAAAAGAAAGTCTGAAAAGCAAAACTGTAGAACACCAGCAGCTGTTGTGAGAGGCCTTACCCTGCCAGAAACTAAACTGCAGGCTTCTTCTGCTAAAGGGGGTCAGGGGCTGGAGCAGACCTTTGAGGAGGAGAAGGGAGACAGGATAGAGGATGGATGGGTCCCTGGTGCCATCATGTTAAGAAGTCCACACAAGGCTCAGGTGGCTCTCTTTCTCAGCAGTGCTTTGGAGAGATCCCCGGCCTCTCTGCCTGCCAGCGTGAGGATGCTGGGACAGTCCAAATGAAGACATCCAGACAGGAGGCTGTATCTCTGGAGACGGAATCCTGGCTCCTGCTACTTTAATTAAGAAAAACAAAAGATGTGAGCATTTCCTGGGAGACTCTGAGAGAGGTTAAAAGGATCGGGTTTTGGCTTCTTCCAAGAAGGCTGTCTGGGAAGGTTAGCTCAGTGGGTTGAAGTGTGATGCTAATGAGACTAAGGTCACAAGTTCAGTTCCAGCATGGGCCAATTAGAAAAACTCAAGGACCTGATGCTAAACTGACCCTGAAACCCAGCTCCAGACTGACCTTTGACCCCAACCACACATTGACCCCCTTCTTATGTGAGTTTGGCCACCTAGTTTTTCCCATAGAATGACCCTGAACTCTGATCTCAGATAGATCCCTGGCCTCAGTCTCAGAAAAACCACATCAACTTCTCACATACATTGGTCACACCAGATATGAGGTGAGAGTGTGGGGTGATAGTCCGGTGAAACCTATTTCCACTTCTAGAAACTCATAGCTCAGATCATGTGTCCAATGGAGGTCACATTAGAATAAGAATAAGAATGAAACTAGAGTGTAGTCTGTGCCAAATATTCACTCCCAGTGGTGTTAAAGATATTTAGCCAAGAGGAAATCCCCCGGAGATAGGACAGAAACAAACATTTATTGAACACCAACTAAAGTACACCTTACAAAAACCATCTCATTTGATACTCATAACAACCTTAGTAGGATGGCATTATTATTTCTCCTCATTTCACAGTTGAAGAAATCATGGTAAATAAGCTAAATGTCTTTCCTGGGTCTCATAGATTGAATTTGAACTCATGTCTTTTCTTATTTCAAGCCTGGAACTTTAACTACTGAACTATCTAGGTATCTCCAGTCCTGCTGCCTCCCTTGGTCCATTCCCCAACTATAGATAATCATAGAATGAAGGGGGCAGGAAGGAATTTAAACAATAAACTATTTCAACTTCATTTCACAAATATAGAAACTGAGATCTGATGCCCAAAGTAATAAGGTAAATTAATGCCAGAACCAAACTTTAAGCTCCGAATAGACCTCATAATCATCTCATTCAGGAAGGATTTTTGTAAGTCCCCCTCCCCCATCTCTGATTTGAGTCTTATGGGCCTCTTTTGAGAAACTCTTTGCTTGTGTCAGACAGCGAAACACCTGAAGATCATTCCTCAGAAGTCTTTCTTCCCCTTGGCTTTCTTTCCTTGTACCTAACTGTAGTTGAAGGTTAATTTTTCCAACTCTGTTTTGACATGTGGAGAAACCAAGACCTAGTCAAGTCAAGCTAGAGAGAGAGACCCACAGGATTGTAGGTTTCTTTATCTAGGCAGCATCTTAAAAATGAGAGAAGAGAATGGGGACAGATAACCAGAGGCTGAAAGGAACCTCCAAAGACTGGACAGACTGCTGTCTAGTGCAGAATAGCTTCTAAACTTCTGAAGATACCATCCTTGACTTTTCTTCTAAGAAATCTCAGGATTCAGGAGGGAGGGGAAGGAGGGGAAGGAGCAGTCAATTATCACCATTATTCCCAGTTTCACCCATTAACTCATTAGCCATACCTTGCTCCCCAACCCACCTCACCTTGCTCCTCAGGGCTGCCATTCACCATAAAAAAAAAAAATACCAGCTTTCGAAAACCTGTGAATTGAAGCACTTAATTTGCTTGTCCAGAGCTGCATCCTTAAGTTGACAGTGACAGATCTGTTCCTGGCTGCATTCTCCTCTGATCAGGATGTTCCCATTCCCTTTCACAGGCCAGATTCCCAACTTCTGGGCTCAACAGACAGGCACATGGGAATGGATGTGTGACTGTAGGAGAGCATCTGTGTGTACTGGTGTATGCATAGGGGTGGAAATGGGGAGAGGGGAGAGGGCAGGGATTAATGTGGGTATGATATAGAAGGGCATGCCAGGCCATGTGTGAAGACTTCACTAGGGGGGCAGGTGGGTCTGCAGTGTGCCTGCCATTGGAAATATATTTATGTACATAGGTGGGCATGCAAGGAGGCTTGATAGTGCTTGGGCATGCAAGTGAGTACCAAGTGTGTGTATGCCCATGTGTAAGCAGGGGAGTAGTCTGCCCTGTACTGTGTACATCTAATGAAAGGATGGGGTAGTTTTAGGAAGAGCTGAAAAACCTAAAAGAACTTAACCCTCACACTAGACTTGTAGAGTAGGCTTCCAGGTCCCTTCTGTCAGCTGCCCTTTTTAAAAGATGTGAGGAAAGGAAGTCTCGGGGGCTGGGGAAATATGGGGGATGGCAGAAGAGGAGGAGAGAAGGCCCTACTCCACCCAGTGCTAGACCATTTAAGAGTCATGTGGGTAGGTAATTATCAGGGCTTATTCAGCTATACCCTCATCTAGCCTTTTGCAGTTGAGACCAAGACGAATGATTCTCCCCATACCGCCTTAATTTTTCCCCAGTTGTAAACCAGTAACTATATTTTCACACTTCTTTGAGCACTTTCCCTTTCATAGTTATGGTTGATCCTCACAAAGACCCTTCAAGGTATTTGGGTCAGGTCTTATTATACCTATTTGGCAGAAGTGGGACCCAAAGTGTAGAGAAGCTATGAATTTCCTAAAGAAAAGTTTTTGGGTTAGGCCCCAAAAAGTCAGGAATAAATGAATTCTCTTTATGTTACAATATATGAGAGCAGATAACCAATCTAACTTAAATGACCAGATTATATGAGAAAGTCACAGTATAATGTCTGTGTGTGTGTGTCTCAGAAAAGGAGCGTTTTTGCAACAGAAGGGACTTTAGGGCCAAGTTGGGGATAAAATGGAAAATAAGGGGCCATTACAGATTCCTAAATTGAGGAGTGTCAGCCCTGATAGTCCCAGTTTGATTCTAGGGGAACTTTTCAATCATTCATTCTGCAAGTTCATTCCACCAGTAGGTACTGAGCCTCCTGTGTGTGCCTGTCTTCCTGTAATGAGTTCTAAGGGACCCAGAAATAAAGGGGGGGGGGGAAGGTACCTAACCTCATAGAGTTCACATTCTAACTGAAAAGTTGCCCATGGAATAACAAGAAGACAATACAGGATAACCTGTGCTCAGTGATTTGAAATTACAATTCATGTTTTAAAACTAAACTGAATCTTAAAAGGCAGGTAGGATTTGGGATAACCAGGACAGAGCAGATAGAACACTAGATTTGGAATCAGAAAGTGAGTTCAAATCCAACTTTACTGATTTACTAGCTGTGTGACCCTGGGTAGGTAAGTCACAACTCTGCTTGTCTCAGTTTACTCATCTGGAAAAGGAAATCCAGAACTTCACTAAGAAAAACTCCAAAATGGGTGTGTCAGAGAGTTGGACAAGACTGAAATGACTGAACAACAAAAGATTTAGGGAGCTAAGAAGGAGATAGGCATTTCAGGCAAAAAGAATGATAGTGATCAATTAATCAATAAGTATTAATTAAGTAATTAGAATGTGCTAGACACTGTGCTAGTTTCTGGAGATACAAGTATAGAAGTAAAATAGCCACAGTTCTCAAGAAGTTTAAAAAAGCTTGCCCGCCCCCTGCAACTTGTGATCTAGCTATCTGGAGGCACAACACCACAGCATATAATACACACAACACAACACAATTTACACACACATACACAGGAAATTAAATGAGAATAATCATTCATTCATTCATCAAACATTAATAAACATTCCCTATCCTTATGGCTCTCACAGTTTGGTAGAAAGAAGAAACCTTTATTACACAAGAATATATGATAATAGCTAATATATTATGCTTTAAGGTTTGCAAAGTTCTTTACACATATCATCTCATTTGATCTACACAACAGCTCTGTGAGCTATTATCCCTCCCATTTTACAGATGAGGAAACTAAGATTTGGAGGTGTCTGAGATTAAGGGACTTATTTAGGGTCACAAAGCCTATAAATTTCTGAGGAAAGAGCTGAACTCATTTCTTCCATAAAGACCAAGCCACTGTTCTGCTGAACTGCCTCAATGATGAGTTCCAACAAAAGATATAAAACAAAGTGATATGTAATATCCAGAGAAAATGCCATTATAAATCAGTGAAGGGTCAGGGGAGTCTTCCTGGAGAAGGCAGCAATATTTGGATTGGATTTTGAAAGACGAGTAGGGAGTCACCAGTTTAAGAGGGGGGGAAATAGGTATTTAGGCCAAGAAGAGCTTGAGCAGACATAAAGATGCCTAAATGTAGGGCACATTCAGAGGGGCAGAGAGAAATCCAATTTGTTTAGGAATATATGGAGGGAAGTAATTAGGGATAATTCTGGAAAAGTTTAAGAGAGATAAATGGGGAGGTGGGAGGGAAGTTTGAACTTTGAATGCCAGACAAAGGAGCCTGACATTTTCTAGGTAGGGAACAAGTTTTTGGAAGTATTGTATGACCCATTGGCCTAACAGGGTTAGCAAGGATAGGTCGGAGCCTTGAAAGAATAAAGGGAAGAAGTCTAGTTAAGAGAACACTGTAGAAGCCCAGAGAGTCTAAATGAGCATGATAGCAATGGAAATAGGGTAGCTAAGTGGGATAAAGCACTGGATTTGGAAGATTCATCTTCGTGAGTTCAAGTCTGACTTCGGACACTTATCTGTGTGACCGAGGCAAGTCACTTAACCTTGTTTGCCACAATTTCTCATCTGAAAATTTCAGTGTCTTTGCCAAGAAAACCCAAATAGGGTCACAAAGAGTCAGACATAACTGAAAGGACTGAACAATAACAATAAGCAATGAAAATAGATAAGATGGGATTGACACAAGAGATGCTTCAGTGATGGAACAGACATGAGAATTAAAGGGGAGGGAAGAACAAAAGATAAAACTAAAGTTTTAAACACAGGACAAAGGGTGAATGGTGGTAACAGTGATATAGTGAAATCAGGAAGAAAGAGGAAATATAAATAGCTCAGTTTGGGACATATTGACTTTGAGGTGCCAGAAGGACATTCGGGTACTTTGGGTAGAAATAGGCAATAGGCAGAGTTGTATGGTATATATGGGACAATAGGTTTGGAATTAGGAAGACATGGATTCAAATTCTGCCTTAGATATCTAATAGCTATGTCACTCTGGGTAAGACTCAATTCCCCAAGTCTCATTTTCTTCATTAATAAAATAAAACATTTGAAATAAATGGCTTCCAAGGTCCTTTCCAGATCTAAATCTATGATCCTTTAGGTATTTGAAGGTGAAAGTTTGGAGTTCAAAACCAAGACCAGGAGTGAAGAGAGATTTCTAAAGCAATCAGCATAGAGTGGGTACATGAAGCTGTGGGAGTAAATAGAAGCCAAAGAAGAAATGTAAGAGATGAGAAAGGGTCAAACCCCTGGAGAATACTTGAGGTTAAGTATTTGGAAGATAATGAGATAAGGAAGGATATGAGGAGTGATCTTAGTAGTAGGTATAAAAGCTGGTAGAATGTGATATCCTAGAAGCCAGGGGAAGAGACAGAATTCAATAAAAGTAGATACTCAGTAGTGTAGGATTTCACAGAGAGATACAAAAAGGATGAAGATTAATAAGAGGTCTTGGGACTTGGTGGCTTGGTCTTCACTAGGGAACTTGGAACAGTTTCAGTCATGAAGAGTGGAAGCTAGAATTTAAGAATTTGAGGAGAGAATTGATAGTGAAACAAAGATGACTTTGGGCTATTAATGATCTCTTTATTGTCAATTCCAAATAACTTTCTTGGTCTTCATTCTACTTGTACATGAGCAAAGGGATGGAAACAATTGGTTGTAAGCTCGGGTATAATTTGGGGGGATGGGGTGATTCAAATCAAAATTAGATGCAGGATATACAATATGAATCGTAGGAGTGGAGTTCAGGCAAAACATGGTAAGATAGATGGCTAACTTAGAATGCAAGTCTAGGAGTAGTCTAAGAATACTAGTCTATTCTTTTGTTAACTCTGAGAGGACTTCACTAGGAATATTAACCCTAAGAAGGTTTTTATTGGGAATATTCCAGATAGATAGATAGTAGATAGATAGATAGATAGATAGATAGATAGATGGTTTGAGAGATAAATTTACTCTTTTTAAAGTAAAATAACTACCAGGGATAGTTGGATCAAATTAGGATTTTTTAAAGAATAGGAAGGACATAAATATGTTAGTAGGCAGCAGAGGAGGAGTCAGTAGATAGAACATGATTGTAGATAAAAGAAAGAATATGGATGACAATGGGGCCAATTTTGTGGAGAAGTTGGAAGAAGATGGGTAGAAAGGTCTTATAAAGGGCTGCTTCAGCAAGGAGGACTAACTATTCCTCTTCAGGGCAAGGTGTATGTTTTATATATCTTTTCATATTTCAAGGCACTTAAGAAGGAGCTCACCATCCAATAATAGAGTACCTTGTTTTAAAATTATTTCCAAACATAACTCTCAAACAACATGTGACAAATTCCATATACAGATAGTTTGTGCTTTAGGATTTTAGGGGAGGAGACTGGGGTGAGTTAAAGAAAGATTCAAGTTAGGGCTTGATGCGTAAAATTTGGCCAAAAAAATGTAAACTCTTTGAGGGAAGAACTGTTTGTTGTTTGTCTTTGAATCCAGAACCTAGCCTTGTGCCTTGCACATAGTAGAAACTAAATAAATATTTGTTGACTTAAGAAGGAACTACATTCCAAAGAATAGAAGCACTCTATCTCTCAGCTCCAGAGATTTGATCTGCCAGTCCCCATGGCCTGGAATGCTTTCCCTCTTCCACTCCAACCACTGACCTTCCTGGCTTCCTTTAAATTCCAAATAAAATCCCACCTTATATAGGGAGCCTTTCCTAATCCCTCTTAATTCCAGTGATTTCCCTCTATTATTTCCTCTTTGTCTTCAACAAAGCTTGTTTACAATTTTTTGTCCATTGTCTCTTCTGTTAGAGGAGGGCAGGTACTTAGTATACAATAGGCACTTATTAAATGTTGATTGACTGAATAAAGGTATGGTGCTGGGAATGGATTTGTCATATTCAGCAAACCATAAATAGACTAATGTGTCTGAGGTGGAAGGTTCTATGGTAGGGGTAGAATAGGATTTTTTAGGCAAGGTCATAGAGGACTGATCCTCAATTGACATGTTGACCAGTTTTGACTTCATCTTATAGGCACTAAGGATGGTTTCTTAATCTGGGATCCAAGGATCTCCATGGATAAATTCCAAGGGGTCTATAATTTTTTAAAAAATATTTTATTACTCTAGTTAAATGTAATTTAACTTTGTATCCTTTGCATTTTATTGTATATATTTTTAAAATCTTATTCTGAGAAAGGGTCTATAGACTTCACTAGACTGTCATAGGGATTCATGACACACAAAATATTAAGGATCCCTGGACTATAGACCTTGAAGTGATATTAGGCAATATAGGAGCAGAAATAGAATGGAGGCAAAGAGTCCCTTTAGGAGACTATGACAGCAGTCTAAGCATAGGTGAGAAGAGTCTTGGGTTAGGACAATAGCAGGTAACTTAGAGAAGAAAAGATGGGTGCCAGAAATATTCAAAAGATCTGAAAAGTCAAGATGAGATAGTAGGTAAGCAAAAGATGAATGGTGGGAGAATGGAGGTATTATTCACAGAGTCAGAAAAACAGAAATCAGAAAGAAGAGAGAGCTGGTCTGAATTCATGAGGTCAAGGCAGAGGGAGCCAACTCTACCTACCTTTGACCTATCAAAGAGGTATCTTGGTTAAGGAATGGTCCCTAATTTCTGTGCACAGGAGATGAGTATCCAGCCTCTTGCCCCCACCACACAACCAAAGTGGAAGCAGGTTCTTCTGGGTTGACATGAGAGGGCCCAGCGAAAGTGTTATTAAGACATCTGTGTCTCTAATGAAAAGTTACCGGGCAGGAGAGAGACACAAATCATTATGAATCAATTTAGCCCCAGCAAGCCATCTGCGGTGTGATTCATACTGGAGGCCGAGTTAGAGGCCGGCATTTTAAATGGAGTGCAGCATCAGGGCTGTCTGAGACAGGCTCTCCCTAAAGGACTTACGGTCTTTCCCCCGCCCACCCAAACTGCACTGGTTCAATGCTGTGAAGAATCCAGAGGCTGAGCGGAGGAGATTTGAAGATGATGGGGAGATCTCCCCAATTTCCCCATCCCAGTATTCTCTTTATATCCAGATCTGTGTCAGAAGTCATATGTGGACATATATACATAAATGTGAACATTAATGTCATTGTGCATGGTGGAAACCTAGGAATCATCCAATGAGTATATATTCATGTGTATCTGTTGTATGGAAGTTTCTAGAGATTACATCTAGAAATCTTATATTTTTAAGTGTGTGCATATGTATATAGAGAGAAACTAGAATATACAGAAAGTTCAACCAGGACTCGCCCCCATCACATTTTCTCCCAATCTCTACTTTTATCCATTCTTTCTCATTGAATGTCTTCTAAAATTTTACCCATCAAGATATCAGTTAATCTTCCCCTTTCCCCCCTTCTCCTCCTCTCCTCCCCAGAATGACCCCAAGGATCTGTTATTACTTCAAACTCTCCTCCTCCCTTTCAAAGAGTCATCTCACTCCCTCTAACTATTAATACATTCAATCTACTCTATAGCCACATCAATAGAAGAGAAAATCCAAAAAAGGGTTGAGATGGAAGATTTTACATGGTTGATGAGCTGAGTGAGGGAGCCCAGCTAGGGGACAACCCTTAGCTCAGCAATGAAAATCAAGAGGAGAAGCCAAACTAAAATGGCAGAGACAGTTCTTCAAAGGAAGGGAAAAGGGAACAAGTATTTACAGAGCACCTACTGTTTGCCAGGCATTTTTTTTTATTAAGCACTTTGATTTGATGTTTTGCCCTTCATTCTTCAAAGAAGATCCATAACATCAGGGGGGGGTGATGTCAAGACAAGCACATGAATTGGATTTGAGTGAGAGGAAGCTGTACTAAGTCATCAGTCTCACTTTCTCCTCCAGAGTCATCTGGGTCCAGTGATCAGATATGAATCAGAACAACTGGAGATGGTCCTGCATATGAGGTAATCAGGTTAAGTGACTTGCCTAAGTCATACAACTAGTAAGTGGTAAGTGCCTGAGGTTAGATTTGAACTCCCATCCTTCTGACTCCAAGGTCAATGCTAAACATTTTACACAATATCTCATTTGACTTTCACATTATTATACCCATTTTATAGTTAAGAAAACTGAGGCAGAAAAAGGTTGAGTAATTTGCTTAGGGTCATATAAGAAGCATCTCAGGTAGAATTTGAACTCAGAAATCCCTCACTCCAGGACCAACACTCTACCTAGTTGTCTCAATGGTTTCATATTCCTCCCCCACCTCTCCTCCAAACATCCTGATTTCTATTGACACCAAACCATGCCCACCTTGGGCAATTAGTCATCATGGACTCTTTCTTCCTCACTCTCCATATCCAATTCTTGTCAATTCTACCCCCACAAGTCAACTTCACTTGCATTCCTGTCCTTAGTCCCACTCATATGGTGACCAGACTTGCTCTCATCACCAAGGTCTTGCCTGGAGTATGGTAAGACTCTCCACACTTGTTTCCATTCTCTCCCCTCTCTGGTCCATCTTCCACAGAGATGCCAAAATGATCTTAAGGCATAGTGATGTCATTCCTCTGTTCAAAAGCCTTCAGTGACTATTAAATAAATAATTAAATAGTTAAGTAAAAATAAATAAATAAATGCTCCTTAGTCTGACACTTAAAGGTCTCCTTCATCTGGTTTCCACTTACATTTTCAGTCTTACTATCTGCTCCTCCTCATCTCAAATTCTACAATCCTGAAAACTGAGTGAAATTTGTTGTATCCATCCTTCTCCCTCTCCCAGTAGAATATTGCTTATAGAATAAAGATTTAAATAGAATAGAAATAAATAGAATAAAGTTTCTTGAAAGAAGAGACTGGAGAGTGTTTCCTTTTTCTAACCCCAGAGCCTGGCACTTAGAAGGTGTTAAATGATCAAGTAGTTCATATTTCTATGGTCTCTTAATGTTTAAAAAAGTGAGCTTTTTTTACAACACTTTTATAAGGTAAGGAGTGTAAGTCTTATTTCCTTTTTATAGGAGGATAATTCACTTAAGGAGATTAAATTACCCACATACCTTCATAACCATGAAGTGTTAGGAGGATTTGAATTCAGGTCTCCTAGCCTCATGGTCAGAACTGTTACTATTACATAGTACTGTTCTGGATCAGGTGCAGGAGTTTTTGGAATGATCTCACTCAAGGCAGGGTCCTGATTGGACACATTAGAGAATTCATGAGAAAGACTAAGAGAAGCTATTGAGATGAAATCTGGGAGCACTCAACTAGAGTCCAATCTATTACTGAAGCATTCAGCAACCGATCAAGGATCCAGTTTTGAACTGGAGACAGGAGAAAGAGGTCATTGTCCTCATGGAGCTTACAGTCTAGCTGGGAGAGACAATAAAACTGCTAAGAGAATGACACAGGGCTTGATGAAGAGTTGGTTAGATGCTAAGAGCTGCAGGAGGCCAGAAGAAGGCAAGGTTGTTGTGGTCCGGGCAGTCATCCTGGAGGAATCGATTGGATTTTGAAGAGTGGTAGGAGTTAGATCATCTTAGGTTTGGGAGAGAGGAAGAAGGTATTTAAAGTATGTCATCTATGTAAGCAAGGAGCCCTGAATAAAATAAGCATAGACCCAAGGAGGTGCAGATTCAATAATAAATGCAAGGGCTGGGGAAATGTGGGGAGAGGGAATCAGAGTGGGAATGAGCTGGAGACTGAATCTGGCAGGGTCCCCTCCTGGACTGCATTAGCATCAATCGCTCCCCCAACCCCCATCTCCACCTCCACCCTCAGCCTGCCCCCTCCCAGAAGCAGCTGCCAAAGGGTCACTTCCCCACCCATCCCTTCTCCGGCTGTTGTCCACAGATTGGTGTCTGCACCCAAGAGAGCGGGAAATGAAGGAGCTCTCTTATTGTCATTTGTGCCCTGTTGGCTTAGAACAAGATGGCAATTTGTTGTTATTTGTTGATTCCTTTTGTCATGCAAATCCCCTAGGCCCTAGCCCTTACTAGCTTGCCGGCTGGGGTGGCTTTGGGGTTTTTGTCTTTCCTGTTGCTATTGCTGCGGTTGCTATAGCTTTTTTTTTCCCACTTAAGATGTGGGAGGGGAAAAAAAAGAATATTATTCATTTAATTCCTTGTTGGTGTTTACTGCTTCCCAGCTCTAGGCTTGAGCAGCAGAAAGGGAGGGGAGAGGCTGCTCTAAGTGAAGTCCACATCCTGCCCCCTCCTCCCCTCTCCTCCCCTTCTAGGATTCCTTATTTTTAACATTTCAAATGGGGATTCTGCATTCCAGAAACAGATTCCAAATTCTGAAAGTGGATTCTACATTCTGATCAGGGAATGGTCTGGAATCACTGATGCTACCTGGACAGTTACTGATCTTGTCTGGACATCATTTTTCTCATCAGTCCCTTAAAGTCCTCCAGAGCTTTAGATAGTCCATCCTTTGGTCTTACATCTGGAAGTTAGTGTGGGACTGACCTGGGACTAAAGAGACTTGAGTTCTATTCCTATATCTGCCCCCAAAAACCCCAGGGTAAGCTCAATGGATCAAGCAGCTTCACCTGCCCTAACCTCATTCTTGTCTTTAAGATTGGTGATCTCTAGTGGGTATCCCACATCTGTGATTCTCTGAAAGTAAACTATGAGTCCCTATCTGGTCTCTCTTTTGGCCTTTTGTCACCAAGGATCCTAGGACCACAGAGATGGAAGGCAGCACAGATGTAATTCATGAAGCTGATAGGATCCTAAATTTAAGGCTGGAAGGGATGGACCTTAGTGGTCATCTAGTCCATCCCCCTCATGGGGAAACTAAGACTCAAGAGGTTATGCAACCTGCCTAGGCACTGTGCTAAACACTTTAAAAATATTAACTCATTTATCCTCATAGCAACCCCATGAAGCAGGTTCCATTATGAGCCCCATTTTTAAGTTGAGGAAACCTAGGCAGACAGATTAAGTGACATAACCCAGGGTCTCACAGCTAATAAGCTGCTGAATTCAGGTCTTCTTGACTCCAAGTCCAGTGCTCTATCCAATGTATTACCCAGCTGCCCCAAGCAGTATATTTTAAAAGATTAGGAATGGGAGGAGGGAAGAGAGGTTTAGTGACTCAATATAAATCAATAATTTGAGAAGTGAGAGACTCAAAAAAACCTCCCATGAAATTAAATTGTATTAAAATCTAAATCTGTTGGCCAGAATGAGGGAAGTAAATTCCTGCCTTCTGCCCACCCTGGACAGGCCACATTAGGAGTATTGTCTGGGGTGCAGGGTCCATTTTAGGAAAAAATAATGAAAAGTTAAGAAATGTATAAAGGGTCCACTTGAAATCATGTTAGGTGAGGAGCCACTGAGCAAACTGAAGTACTTAGCCTGCACAAGAGGAGATTTCAGGACAATATAATTGCTGATTTGGAATATTTGAGGTGGTGGAGGAGAATAATATGGAATAAGGACCAAAGAGAACAGACAGATGGAGGAAATTACAGGGAGGCAGATAATGGCTCTGTAAACTAGTAGGAGGGAGTAAAATTGCTTGGAGGAGAGAAGACTAGAGAGACCTTTTGAGATGAGGGCCTGTCCTAAGGTGATGGGCGGTCATGAGAATTAAAAAGTCAGGGGTATATTTAAGAGGGAAAAAAATCAACAGGCACTTCCTTTGTGAGGATGAAGACAGAGAGAAGTCAAATATAACCCCAGATGATGTACTTTGTTACAGAGTACTACTAACAGAAACAGGAAAAGAGGAAGGAAATCAGGAGAGGGAGCTGGTTTTGATGTCTTGTAGGTGAGGAAGACATTTTGAACAGGGGTCTCTTCTACCTTTGAGTAAAGTCATATTTCTTCCCCATTTTGGAAAAACAATAGGGCCTTCCAAAAATGATGCCCCTTACCTCGATTATTTCCTCTTAGTTTCAGTGCCTCTGGAAATTGCTGGCCCTGGGCATAAGTGAAGTAGGTGGGCACCTATACATGATTTAAGAGGTATTGCAAGATCCCACTTGCACCAAATCATTTCCCATCCACCCCTTTCTACTTCCCCAGTCCCTCAGGAATTTCTAGATCAGACTTGGTATAGGGGAGGTCCTGTGGACAGATGCCTGCCCTGCAGCTTCCTGACAGCTGACAAAGTTACAAGGACGGAGATGTCAGGAAGGACGGATGATCTCTCTCCCTCAAGCAAATGGCCCTGTGCTCCATTCCATTAGGATTGATCAAGTTGGGTCAGGGGTCCTGCTGCCCTTAGCCAGTCACCTGGAGCTTTCACAATGACTAATGAGGCTGGTTCTGCTGTTAGAATCTGGGAGAAGAAAAACAACGGCCTGGCTTGGTGGCTCTCTCTCTCCCAACTCCTCAATGCTCCCCCAGCCTCTGTATACCTCTAATACTATTTTGATGACTTCCCACTTCACCTCTCACCCTTTGCCTCTCATTCAATTCCGGTCTATTTTGGTGTATTTTCTCCAATTATTACTCTCTGGTTCTTCCCTCCTTTCCCTCCTCTCTTTTGGCATCTCTCCCTTCTCTCCTTCTTTCTTTTTTCTTTCCCTTTCTTCTCTTCATCTTTCTTCTTCTTCTTCCTTCCCTAAATATATATATTGAGCATCGATGGGGACTTTCATTTTATAAATTCCCAGTTAAATTGTGTTCACCAACTTTGTTATTGCTGTTCATTTGTTTCAATTGTGTCTGACTCTCCATGACCCGAATTGGGGTTTTCTTTGCAAGAATACTAGAGAAGTTTGCCATTTCCTTTTCCAGTTCATTTTACAGATGAGGAAACCAAGGCAAACAAGGTGACTTACCCAGGGTCGCATAGCTAGTAAGTTCTCAGTTTAGACTTGAACTCAGGAAGATGAGTCTTCCTTACTCTAAGGCTTGACACGCTAACCACTGTATGACCTAACTGCCTTAGTAGCTCATTAACTTCTTCTAAATATATTGTCAGAATACCTCTGTATACTACCACTCTGCAACACACACACACACACACAACCTGTATACCACCACATTAACACTTCCATACATATGTATGCACAGAGTCATCCAGATCAATAAACCAGTTTTTATTAAGCGATGTGCCCAAGCCTGAGCTGGGAATTGTAAGAAAGATAGCAAGATAAATTGGCCCTGCCTTCACAGAATTCAGCGTCTATCTCAGAGGATAAAACATAAAGAGAAAATAGAAAATAACAGGTTAGCAAATGATCAATTACTCGATCAGTTCTTAATCAGTGAAGTCAGAAAAAAGATCAGTATGGCTCAGAGCAGTAGTCAGGGGATCCTGTATGGGAAAAAGTATGCTTTGAACTCATGCAAGATCTGGTCAATGTCTTCACATCTTTAGTCTTTCCTCAATCTCCAGAGGCCAACAAAGTTTCTTCAACTCCATTTCCAGTAAGATATCACACTGGTCCAAGTCTGTATTGTCTCCAAGTTGTCAATGTGTAGCTTGGAGTGAGTTTAAGCATTAGAGATCTCATGCCAGTGGCCAGGATGGGGCTGAGGTGGTGTCTATTTAGGTAATTGTCAATGAGGTAGCATGGTGGGTGTGAAGGAGGTATGGTGTGTTCAGGAAGGACACAGGAATGGCTAGAGGACTGGTCCAAGCTAGCAGAGAGTAGCCTGAGAAGCCATTAAATTTCCATGTTAAGGGAAGTTAAAAGAAAAGGCAAGGGTGTAGATAATTGATCAATATAATTTGCACAGAGTTGACAGAGAGATAGTGACAGAACAAAAGGGGCAGAAAGAGAGAGGAAGAAAAAGACAGAGTACTTCATTCTTTACCATTGATCCTTAGAAAAGTATTTGCAAGATTGTATCTAATGTACATGTGGAATTGTATGTGAGAAATTTTATGAGTGTGACTGGATTTGTGACACCATGTAACAATATGAATGTGTAAATGAATGTGTGAGTTTTTTTGTGGGTTTTTTTATATATGACAACATATAGGTGTAAGGAGGTTTATTGAATAGGTAGTGAATGTATATATCTTATATGAATATGTACATACTTATAAGGGGGTCAACTAAATAGTGGAGTGGATAGAGTGCTGAATCTAAAGTCAGGAAGACCTGAGTTCAAATCCAGCCTCAAACACTTACTAGCTTGGTGATATTGGACAAGTTGTTCAACCCTATTTCAGTTTCCTTATCTGTAAAATGAGCTGGAAAAGGAAATGGCAAACCACTCCTGTGTCTTTGCCAAGAAAACCCCTAATGAGGCTATGAAGAGTCAGACATGACTAAAAAAATTGAACAACATGTACATATGAGACAATGAATGAAAAACTTTACATATGTGGACATGGATATAACTACCTATATATGTGATAAGTTTTGTGAAATTGTGAGAATGACAGAGTACGTGAATGATCATTTTTGATCCCTTCTGTTTTATTGGATTGATAGAGTATGCATATATGACATATGACTGTGACTTTTAAATCTCATGTCTCTGTCCATGTAAGATCAGGGATCCATGGAAGGATGCAATTGCATAGGATTGAATGATCACATCCAGAAGTTGCTTTCTCCCATTCTTCCTCCATTCTCTGTTTCCATAAATCCAGTTATCATGAGCAAATCCCTTCCTCCCCCTCCCCCCTTAATCAATCCCATGCTTTCTTGTCAGAAAGATGAGCTGCATACTTCTAAGGATAAGATGATGGATGAAATATGGGGAATAATTAAATTAGTGGTGTAATGGTGGCGCAAACCTCAATTAAAAAAATATTTCCATTGTCATAAAGTCTGCCCATAAATTTTAGGAAGCCATGTTTCTGTGACCTCTAGTTCTTGGCAGCTGGAGTGTGCTTGGCAGCTTTTGGTGTATTGTGGAAGTTTAGGTCAGAAGGGGAGGAGGATCAAGGTGGAGACTGATATGAAAATTGCTAGTGCAATTTCTACAGCTTCAGAGCTTCCCTCTTCTTCCTGCTCCTGCCCCCGTGGTGGACCTGAATCATATCCACCAATGACAGAGTTATCTAG
Source organism: Macrotis lagotis (assembly GCF_037893015.1). Taxonomy (NCBI): domain Eukaryota; kingdom Metazoa; phylum Chordata; class Mammalia; order Peramelemorphia; family Peramelidae; genus Macrotis; species Macrotis lagotis. The sequence goes on from NC_133666.1 coordinate 325,407,270, forward strand.
TGGAGAAAGCCCAGGACAGGCAGTCTGGATACTGGGCTTCTGGCCCAATCTCTGCCACTGTACTGTGTGAGTCTGGGCAAATCACTTAACCTCTCTGGGCCTTGGGGTAACCATATGTAAAAGGGAAAGAATGATTGAAGGTTTTCCCATTCACAAAGAGACACTGAAAAGGGAAATGGGGTTAAAGATGGGAGAACATTTGGGAATGTAGCCGCACAGTATAAATATCAACCACTGTTAGGATTGCTATTCCTAGCTCAGCCTGACCAAGGCTTCCCTGCATAGAACAACCCAGCCCCTCCCTGCTGACCAAGGACATTTAAAAGGCTATTGTTGGGACAGAAATCTCCTGGAGAGAAGACAGGTGTCTAGAAGACTTGAAGCCTCATCTTTTCTGTATTTGTACTGAAGCATAACAGATTCCCTTTCTGTAACCCATTCAGCTAATAAACAAACTCCAATTGGCAACATGGTAACTGATATGTAACTTGGCATCCTTCAGCTTCCGTATTTGCCTTTTCTCTCTAGCTGGAGACATAGGCTAATTTGTCTTTGAGTACTTTTTCTGTTGTTATTGTCCAAGGTTAAGGGTGTATTTTTGAGGAAGTTCTGGTAATATTTCTAAGTAACTCAGACAAATCTCTTTTAAAAAGTTTGCGCTGAGATCTTGTAAGGTCCTTCAGGACAGGGGAAGCTTTAGAGGGTTTTGTCTTTTGTATCCACAGTCTAACATAGTCCCTAGTTACTAGAAGAATAATAGTGTTTTGTGAATTATGTCTGGCTCTTTGATACATACAATGGTCACTGGCCTAGAGGAGTTTGTAATATCTCTAGGGAGATGAAATGCACAGGAAATAGGCAGTAATAGGAAAGAGGGAGAGAGAAGGGGAAAGGAAGAGACAGAGAGGGAGAGAGAGAGAGAGAGAGAGAGAGAGAGAGAAAGGGGGAGGAAGAATGGAAGTAAGGGAGAAGGGAACAAAGGAGAGGGAGGAAGTGAAGAAGAAAAGACAGAGAAAGGGGAGGAACAAAGAAGGAACAAAGAAAGGAAGGGAGGAAGAAAAGGAAGGAGGGAGGCAGGCAGGAAGGGAGGGGGGAAGTGAAGGGAAGGAATAAATGTATTCACATTGGTCAAAGCCATAACTAGGGTAGAGCAACCAATATTTTACTCCAGGGCTTTAATATTTAGAGGGCACTGAAAGTAATGAGGAGGTTCATTGCAAAAGTCTCTTGGGAAAAAACTTTATGAACTCAGACTTTCTCTCAGTCAAGTAAAGCTTTATTGCAGAATGCTGGGGTGAAGCCAGCAAAGTAGGGGGGACTAGCCCCCAGAGTTAGAAGCAGGCTGGACATTGAAGCACAGTGGGCTAAGCTGGGAGAAGCATTAATCCTGAGGGATTGGGACAGGGTCCTTAAATAGGGACAGGTAAACAAAAATGTTTTGTCAGATACAAGGATGTGGGTTGGGAGGAAAAGGGTTTGGACTTTGGACACTTGAGGGGGCTTCAGGCAGCATACAAGGATGTGGTTAGGGGGCAGCTGGACTTAGGATGCCAGAGCAGACATCAGACAGTATTATGAATAAATGTTTGTTACAGGATTTGTAAAGTTGTCAAAAATACGTTTTAACAAAACTGGTATTGGGATTCAATACTCAGAGTAGAGAGGGTTGGGTCTCAAACTTAGAATAGGGTTGGAGTCTCATCAAAAACACAATTCTTCAGCAGTTTAGAAATATTTAAGCTTACTAAATAGTTAGTAAGAAAAATTAGTCAAAATAGGAAGCTACCAGATGATACATCTACCCCCTCTACCCATGCTCCATGTCATGCTCCAGGTGAGCTCCCCTCTGCCACCACAGGGAGTCACTGTGTCTCAGGGTCGACCTCCCCTGACACTTGAACTGAATTTATTTCAAAAGTCATTTCACAGTGAATTTCATGTTGCTTGCCCTTGGCATGAAGACTGTTTGTTATGGCTCTGACAGTGATAAATAAGTTAATGTTAATACCAGCAGAGACATCCATGCCTTGAGAGGGAAGGAGTGCAAATCAGAAATTAGCAAGAGATGCATGTTGAGAAAGAGTCCAGGTCACCTCCGGAGAAATCCTAGAAGGCTGTTTTGATTGTGGTGGGGGGGGGGGGGGTGAGAGTGTTTGAAGGTTAGGAGGGGAGGGCAACTCTCAGGAAGGGCAGAGAGGATGTTCCAGGCAGAGAAAAAGTATAGAACAGAGCTAACAGAAGAAAGTTGTGGAGTGACTCAGTTTCTATGAATGCCCTAACCCTCCTCTTTCCTTCCCTCACCCCCTGCTCAAAATATGGCCACCTTGGAACCCTTCTAGAATACACTATAGGCTTGGATAACTGGGATCTGACAATATCACTCCTTTCTCTTATTAGCACTTATTATCATAACTGCTCTATGTATTGCCCATTATGCTAATGAATTAGAACAACAGACCTAAATGCGAGTTTGGTGTTCTGCAGAACTCATTAGGAACTGAGAAGGACTCAATGTATTGGGAAGGTTGAGGCAAGAATAAGTTATGAGAATGTTCCCAAAGACATGTAGAATTCAGGGCAGGGAATTTTGATTCCTAACAAGAATGAATAAGACTCTTGTCTAGATTTCATGTCCATTTCCACAAGCTTCCCAATAACCCTTGCCAGGAATCTCCCCAACACAGACCCCCTTTATTTTATGTGGCTTCCTGAATAGAACTTTGGTGGGTGTAGAATCAGGGCAATTTCCTGATAAATAGATGGAGATAACAAACATTCCTTCACTCCCTTCCCTCTTCCCTGACCCATTCTTCCCTCAGCAGTTCTTGTTAACTTTTGGGGAAGGAGGTTGGGGGAGGTGGAGAGTAAGTGAATCAGTTTAAATGATTTGTCTAGGGTTACACAGCTAACTTGCCTGAGGTCGAATTTGAACTCAGATCCTCCTTACTTCAGGGCAGATGCTCTATTTTACTGCCACCTACATGATCTTCTTATTCACTTTTAAAACTATTCTTTTCTATTGTCTCATAAAGGAAAGAATAGATAAAAGAATTTTCATTAAAGGATTGCAATACCTCCAAAAATTTTTGTTTTTTGGATGAGGGGAAAATTTCTTAATCTAAAATACTGAATTATATGTTGAAATTTCAGACATTTCTGAATAGATTTAGTGTTTTGTGGGGGTTAAGTGAAGCTTCCTTCTAGAGACTCCTGAAATATTAGCGCAAGTAGGGAGTTAAATTTGTTTACCAACATATTAACTGGACCCTTCATCTATACTTCTACAAGTTCATTGATAAGGGTAGAGCCATTAAATCTAAAAAATAACTAGAGGAAGAAATTTTGGTGATTAGGTGAGATAAGATCTGTGAAATAAGGGAAAGAATGACTTACTTTTATATAAACTTGAGACCAACATTATCAGGAAAACATTTGGTTGTGCCTGACTCAGAAATAAGAAGTGATATGATGCTAGGAAAAAGGTAGTATGATGGATTTGGCTATTACTGGATCTTGGTTATTACTGAGTAACCTTAGTTAAATTATCTTACTTCTTAGATTCTCTATCTACCTAGAACAGTTGAAAGAATTTTGGATTTGGAATCAGAGGTGATTGATTAAAAGCCCAGATCTGCTGTTTATTTTCCATATGGGCAACCTTGTAATTGCCTTTTGAAGCAAATTCTGTTGAAAAGTGTGAGGTGGCAGGAGAGACAGGTACAGAGACTCTGAGACACAATGTCTCCTCTGGACAGATGTGGTATACAGCACAGTTTGGTAGACATATATCTTCTGTATATATAGGCAACATTTTTTTCTGCCAAGGACCATTTGGATATTTATAATATCATTCTCCCACTATATTTGACCAAACATTAAAAAGCACCTAGATGCATTGAATTTCATGTCCTGCCTACAATTACCTTGGAAACATCAGATCAATAAGGCAGGAGGTTCCCCACCCCTGCCTTACATAAAACTCAATCTGGACCAAGCTTAGATGGGCTGAAAGTGCAAATACCACTTCAGTGGTTCAGTCCCTGCTAAAACCAAGGATGAATTTAGGTGAGTCTCTTGGGCAGAAAAACACTTTGTATTTCTATTTACAAACCTTGTTAAGTTTCATTTAACTGTTACTGGTCAAAGTTCTAGACTGGAATAAGTTCCAAGGCAAGCTACTCAGGGTCTCAGTGTTCTCATCTTTAAAGTAGGGATTATAATATTCATTCATTCTTTTGCCTTGCAGAGTTGCTTTGAGGAAAATATTTGGTTAACTTTAAGGGGACTATTAAATGTGAGTTACTATTAATAATAAATAATAATAATAATAATGTCAATAATAATGTCTGTAATTTTAATCAAAATTTCCAGAAAAGAAAGCAAGCTTCGTCAGAAGGGAAGCTGTAAAAGCTGCATGCTGAGAAAGACCACCTCCACTGCTAAGAGAAAGGCTAAAAGATTTAAATTCAATTCAGATTGAGTTGATGATAGTACCTGGTTCCTACTGGGAGGAGACTCTTTACAAATGATGTCTCTGTTCCTACCACATGAAGAGAGAAACAAGAAAGTCTGGGGAAATGTCTCTCCCTCACATTCTATTTCCCCCATCCCCCATTTCCCATCCCATCTCCACCTCCTGCTCCCTCTCCTCTTCCTTCCCCCTCCCACTTTCTTCTCAGATGGTTGAGAAAGTCTAAGAAGTACTGGTGTTAAAAGAAGCTTTGAGGATATTTAATTATAGGACTAGTAGCATAAACTTGAAAGTTTTGATGCAAGACATAAAGGCTAAAAGAATCTATCTTTAAAGTTTAAAGAAAGTTTAAAGAAAACAGGCAAAGGATTTGGAATCATACATGTTAAAGATCCATAAGAAAAGTACCAAACTGTACCTAAGTATTCATTTAAAATTTAAATTTTAAAGGTTTAATTTCACAAATACTTTCTTACTTAATCTTGTTAGGTCCAAGACATTACAATCAAAAGTTTATGGGATTTAGAGGAGGGGTCCTTGAAATCATTTTGCTCATTTTACAACTAATGAATCATATTCACAACTGAAGAGTACCTGATTCCCCAGGTTGCAGAGATAGAAAGTCATAGCTGGGATTCATAGCTGGTCCAGTGCTTGAGGCTTGGAGGGATGCATAGTCCCTTTCAGGAAGAGAACTTAGTCTGTCTGGAGAGACAAGACCAGCACATGTTGAAGAATGAAATAGCCACACATGACTATTTATAATTAAATCACTGATTATATAGGATTACACGTTATAGGATTTCAAAGAAAGATGACTTATGTTAACTGGAGTACCTGAAGGTTTCTTGAAGGAGATAGGTCATATTCTGGGAAAAGATGGATGGAATTTGTATAGGCCAAAGGTCCTAAGCTGGTAATCTGTGAACTTCTTTTTTTAATTAATATTACTTTGAGAGCTATATAACTGGTTTCCTTTGTGATTCTATGTATTTTATGCATTTAAAAACATTATTCTCTCAAAATAAATAAAATCTTTAATGTAAAAAACCATTATTCTGAGAAGGGATCCATAGGTTTCAGCAGACTATTTAAGAGCTCCAAGACATATTTTAAAAAATGATTAAGAACACCTGGTATAGACAAACAGAAAGAGAGAAAGCATTCCATGTCTGACAAAAACACAAAGATAGGGATGGAAATGATGTGTCTGGAGGACAATAAGGATACCTATCTAGCTTGAGCAGAAAATGTATATTAGAGAAGAGCAGGAAACAATCTTGGATAAATTGTGAGAGGAGAGGGTGGCAATATTGTGAAGGATCACCTCCCTAGCTAAGGAGAGGATGGTGCCTGGGAGCTTTGGTAGGAAGAGTGATAACTGGGCTTAGAGACAGCCTGAATATGAAGACTACAATGAAGTGAACTATTCACATCAGATGGAGAAGAGACAAGTTGAGGTAGAAGAGTATTTTAATCTTCATTCTTCTAATTTTTTTTTGGTGTCTATTTCAAGTGTCATTTCTGCCTCAGGAAAGAATCAGAGAGGGATGAGCACCTGGGGTAAGGTGAATACAGCCCCCTCCCATCTGGAAGAATCAAGTTAAGGTCTAGAAAAGGACTTCTTAACCTAAATTTGGTGAACTTTTTTTTTGTTAATTACATTTCAATACAATTGGTTTTCTTCATAATCCTATTTTGTTTTATGCACTCAAAAGCATTATTCTGCAAAGGGATCCATATTCTTCCTCAACTTTCAAAGGGGTCCGTGACACAATAAAAGGCCAAGAATCCATGGGCTAGAGAGTGTTTATGGCCCAAATCACTTGGTGAGCAAACTGCCTCATGGAACCTCTGAGATTAAAAGCATCTCTGGCCATGATTTACTTGCTTCCTATTCTGGAGCCAAGGTCAGTCTGGTCAGTGAAGGGTGTTCACCAGCTCAGAGCTAGATAACCTATATCTTTGCTGTATTCCAATAGCCTACTACCCCTGTACATGCTTTTACAGGATTATACATCTAAGTTTCTCCCCTCCGTTTTCTTTCTACCAGCCCCAAGCCATTTTCTTCTAACAGACTTATTTATTTGCAAACTTTAAAGCATTAGATAAATGTCAGTTCTTCTTTTTATTATTACTACCATTTACAGAGTAAAGAGTACATTCAGAAATAATACTGAGGGGCCCAGGGAATCTTAGTGCATCAATGAACTGAATCTGCCTTGATCAGGCTACAGCTCAGAAACTTATTAAGATTCTCCAACTCTAGAGAATGGTCTGAGACCTTGCCTGCACTGCGACTGGTTTTACTTAGAGCTAGAGCTTTGTTGAGCTTCTGCTTCTCTTCCTGCTTCCTCAATTCCAAGGTGATGATGGTGTTTCCTTTTCCCAAGATCCTCCATAATCCCATCCCTGCTTCCCATTTTTGAGCTATTAGCCTTTGTTTCAGTTTGTTTGGTTTTGTTTTTAAAGGAAAAAAAAAAAGAAAAATCCACTTCACAAGCCTAGAACCTTTCAGGTTCTGTTTCCTATTCCTATGTGATAATTACATCAGAAGATTTAAAACTAATGGGAATCTGTGACATCATCTAGTCAACTTTCATCTAGTCAGTCTTTCATGAATAGGAAAAAAAAACAGAGAAAAGGGCAGGTTAATAGTATCAAAGGCTCCCTGAATAACCTGATATTCAATGCTCTCCTCATTTTGCATTATTACCCTTTAATTCTCTTTCAACTAAATATGTCTGCTCTCTTTACCCTTATGTTAGTTCTTCCTGTTCCCTCTCTAGACCTTTTAGAAGGTGTTTTGCCCTATGAGCAAAGCAGAATTGCAAAAGAAATGTGAGATGTGCAAATTTAGAGACATTTCCACTTGAATGTTCTCATGTACTATTAGTGCCTGACCTGTGGCAGAGCCTTCCAAGTTCATATTGGTCTAATCAGCCACAGTCGGACACACTGTACCTTGACTCCAACAAAGTGATGTCATCTTGGTCCTTTTTTGAGAAAGAAGGAAAACAACCATTAACCTTTCTCATTCCCTTTACCTCCTGCTATCCCATCTCCATCTGTTGAAAACCTTGCACTATTTACCTGATTCCTAACCACCACCACCCTAAGTGAAAGTGGTCTCTTCCTTCTTCAAGAATAACTCTTTGCTTAGACCCCACATCCAAGATGCTGTAATATAGCATTACCTGAAGACTTAGAGAAGTTAAGTAAGTTGCTGATGACCATGGAGGTAGTAAGCTTCAGAGGAGGAATTTGAACCAGCCCTTCCTGACTCAGACCTGATACTACACCCTAATTGCTCCTCATTCTCCCCTTGAGTCATAGTTATTTGTTTTCTCTTGTTTCCAGCCCTTTGGCCTTGAGTTCACTGAGAAAAGCATCTAAGTCATACATACCAATGCATTTGCAAGACATCACCCACTGCTTTGTATGTAGTAGGCAGATAATGTAAAGGTAAATTGAGCTATTTTGTACTGCCCCAAGAGTGCTGTCTAAAATCTAGGATGTAGGAATACAAAAAAGCACAGTCCATTTTCACTGTTGCAGAGAAGAATCAAGGCAATCTTGTTGGAGGAGGTGGAACTGGAACTGTCCTTTCTCCCCAAGACCACAAGGTTAAAGCTCCTGAAAGTCCATCTCCTCATGTGGGGTCCCTATCGCCTCACCATTCCTGTTTCTCCCAGTGGATCTACAAATCTGTACCTTGTACACACAGGTGAACATAGGTGCACACACTCTGGAATTCCCATCCTGTGATCTATATTCTCATAAGGCAATATTCATTGAGGAACAGTGGAAGAAGGTGGGAAGCAAACAACACTCAAACCTAAATTATCTGGCTCAAAAGTGGGTGCTTTCTGTAATCTTAGACCTGGGAGGTGGAAAGGGTCAAGGCAGACTAAAGGAATATCCAGGCTTAGAACTTAGAGCCCATCATTTTTAAGTGACCTGCCAAGGTCACACAACTAATTAGGTGGCAGAGCAGACACCCCTCTTCACATCATGGAATGGCAGCCTGTTCTACTTAAATTCCTCAACCCAATATTTCAGAGAAGTGGAGGGAAGGAACTGAGGAGCTTTTGAAGTTAGAACTTTACAAATTTACCATGCTGAAATACTAGAGAAATGCAAGCCTGAGTGTTTGGTTCCCTACATTAATGAATCTCAAGAGTCAAACCATTCCCCTCCCTGCCCCCAATTGATTAATATTATAATGCCCATGAAATCACACCTACAATTCCCATGCCTGTTCTTATTAGGGGCCAGCAGAATAAATCTAGAGAGATTCCCCTGTCTCTTGTCAGAGCCCACCTCCCTTTCCAACAACTACCCCTACCCCTTCCCCCAGTCCAGACTCTGATAAGGGCCTCTTTCTCTCTCTAATGTTCCCTCCCTCCTCTCCTCATATCCTCTTTTCCTGCTTTCTCCTTCGACAGAGGCAGGCCAAAGACAGATATTAATGTGCAAATTAGCGCAACCCGACTGGGTCCAGATTGCCACTTAGAATTTGCATATTAATAAATGTTTTCTGTGACAGTGTTTAGCAGATCACGGAAGGGCAGAGATTCTCCCCACTTCCCCACCCCCAACCCACAAAAAAGGAGGGAAACAAGAACACTTCAGAAACTGAATCCTCCCATCCTGATCTGTCTCATTCAACCAACCACCCAAACAATCACCAATCAATAGACATGTTAGCCCTAAGGTGGCCCAAGATTGAGCCTTTTGGAGAAACATGGGAAGTCAGGAGGAAAAATCCCTATGGAGCCTGTGGTGTGCTTGGGGCAGCTAGGTGGTGGACTGAATAGAGCACCGGCCCTGAAGTCAGAAAGACCTGAGTTCAAATCCAGTCTCAGACACTTAATTACCTAGCTGTGTGACCTTGGGCAAGTCACTTAACCCCATTGCCTTGCCAAAGGAAAAAAAAAGAAAAGAACCAATGTACAGATAACATGTGTGATTGATTAAGCACTAGATAATATAGTTTGGACTTTGAGGGCTTGAGGTCAAAAAAGGCAGAAAATAAGGGGAGCATCAGTAGTCAGGGAAGGCTTCCTGGAAGAGGCTGAATGAATGGATCTTGAAGTACCAATGGGTTTACTATGAGGAGCTGATTATGGCTATACACAGCCATTGGCATATCATGGATCACTACAGCCAAGGTGGGATGTGTCACCTCATGCCTCCAAACAAATTGGGGTGACAACCTGACACATTGGGAAACAAAATAAACTAGATATCTGGAGATCAAACTTAGGTCCTAGATCTGGCTCAGCTACTTACCACCTTGGTAACCCTGAGCAAATCAATTAATCACTAGGGGCTTAGTTTCCTCATATATAACATTTGAGATAATACCTGCTTCTACATCATAGGGGTATTTTGCAGCTCAAAAGAGATAACTGATGAAAAGAATAAGGAATTATATAAATTCAAAGTTTGGAAAATAAGAGAAAAAATTAGTAGATATTTATAAATATCTATATATACATATATGTGTATATACATATATGTTTATGCCTCTCTTTCTCTCTGTCTCTGTTTCTCTCCTCCCAAATACATAAACATATAAGTTTATAGAAACTATTGTTGCTGTTCAGTCCTTTCCCACTCTTTGTGACCCCATTGGGGGGGTCTTCTTGACAGAGATGCTATTTCCTTCCCCAACTCATTGACAGAGATGCTATTTCCTTCCCCAACTCATTTTACAAATGAGGAAACTGAGGCAAACAGGGTGAAGTGGTTTGTCCTGAATCACACAGCTAGTAAATGTCTGAGGCCATGTTTGAATTCATGAACATGAGTTTGATTCCAAACCTAGTGCTCGATCCACTGTGCCACTCAATTAATCCTTGGGGGAATATCTATATATCTATATCTATTTCTATATCTATATCTATATCTAGCTCTAGCTCTGTCTCTATATCTATATCTACATACATACCTACATATATACATATAGAGAGAATATGTATATAAGCTATATATGTGCATAGAGAGATACATATGTGTGTGAATACACAAAGAAAATAAAAGGTAATTTTGAGTAAGAGAAGCACTGGCATCTGGATAAGGGAGATTGGGCTGTGAATTAGGAAAGGCCTCTTTGAGCTGAGCTTTGAAAGATGTTAGAAATTCTATGAGGCAGTCATGATAGTAGAGCCTATGAAAGGAGGTGGGATGTCCTGTGAGAGAGCAAGGAGGTTGGATCAGAGAATCTATGGAGGGGTATGCTTGTTCTAGCAAGGTGGACCAGAGACAGGTTGTGACAGGCTTTAAAATCCCTTTACTGTTGGTAATGCTTGCCTTTAGCATTATCCTCACCCTTTCCTTGCCTGGTCTTATAATTGATTGTGGGCTAGGAAAATGGATCACAAAATGACAATATTTCAGAGTTCAAAGCAAAATATTTCAGAGTTCAAAAAACCTTCAATGATCTCTAACCCAGTTAGTGGTGGCAAATGAATTCCCTGCCCAACAAATCTGTCCCCTAACCATCCTGGTAAATAAATATTCAAGCTTGTTGAAACTGGACAATAAGAGTGAGTAGATACTGAATGAAGAAATCTCTTTTGAATCAAGTATAAGAACTTTGTGGTATTTTCTGAATGCTCAAAAAGTCATTCCTGTTTCTCAGTTATACTGCAGATAAATAAGATTGCTGGAAAACTGAGTTTCCAAGAAAGAAGGTATTTAGGAATGTTAAGGGGTCCACTGAACTTGTCTTTTTGAATTGGGATAAACATTTATTAAGCAATTATATTTTTCCAGGAATTTTATCTCAACTGATCTTTACAAAGCAGCCCTATGGGAAAAGTATTATTATTATTATTATTATTATTATTTCAATTTTATAATTGAGGTACTTGAGGTAAGTGACCTGGTCAGGATCACACAGTTATTATCTGAGTCTGAATTTGGATTCAGATCTTCCTGACACATTCCTGCATCATTAGCTGACCCTGGCTTCATGATAGATAAGGGATATATTTGTGTGATCCAAGGGGGTCTTACATTCCATATAAGGGCCTTCACTTTTCATTGCTTTTTTAAACCTGCATTTGAATACAATTACCTTTCGCCCTTCTGCCCTGCCTTCATCTCCAGTTCCCAGCCTGAGTATCCAGTGCCCTCTTTCTTTCTAGCCTTTAGAGGGCCATCTTCAGTTGTCCTGATCCCTGTCTGGTCACTGGACCCAGACGATTGTGGAGGAGACAGGTGATTCTGCACCTTTTACTTAAATTCAACTCACTTGCATGTCATAGCATCACTCCCTGAGGTCTTGATCTTGAAGAATGAAGGACAAACATCATCATCTAGCCTCTAGCTCCAAAACATTTCATACCCAAACTATTCCATTTCTAGGCCTTAGAAGGACCATTGTCATGTAGGAGGGAGGGAGAGAGAGAGAGAGAGAGAGAGAGAGAGAGAGAGAGAGAGAGATGGCTTTAAAGCCAGGAAGATGTAGATTCAAGTGCTGTACCTACATATCCTGGCTTTGTGATCCTGGGGCAAATTCAACCTCTCAGTGCCTCAGGTCACAACTCTAGGACTGCACATTACAGAGAAAGTGCTAACCTGGAGTTACTAAAACAATGAAACATAGGTCTTATCCCTACTTTATAAGGAAAGAATATACAGATTCTGCAAGGTAAGGTCTTTAGAAGTGTGAATGAAGCAATAATATAATAAATACCTACTATGGCAGCTATAGCTGAGATATTTAGAAAATGATTACATAGGCTTTCATCCCAAGAACTAGGCCCTCTAAATAAAGGTGAAAAGCAAATGCATCAATAATAATGATACAAGTAAGGGCAAAGTGACATGAATGTGCAAAGGAAAAGACCAAGCTAAGTGCTCTAAGAAATATGAGTAGAGAAAGATAACTTTCACTTGGAAGAAGAGGTCAGGAAAGGCTTCATGATCTGGAACTTAAAAAGTAAGAGTATTGAATAGACGGAGATGGAGAAGAGAATGTGGGATGGCATGAGCAAAAGCAAGGAAGGAAAGGACTAAGATTTTTAATGAAATTCTTAACTGAAGTTTACTTAGGGTTAGCCCAGCCCAGTGACTTTTCTTCTAGAAGACTCTTGGGACCATTTTGGAATTCACCACTCATTCCCAGGTTTTAAAATCCCAGGCTTACTCTCAATTGGCAAAGAAGCCTCCTAATTAATTGATGTCTTTTGTTTTTATTTTTTCTATTCCCTCATTATTTAATAATCAGAAGTTCATCCATTAGATTTTAAGCTCCTTGAGGGCAAAAATATTTTCCATTTTGCTTTCATATTCTTGGTACCTTCACACAATGGGAGCTTAGTAAACATTTGTTGAGTGATTGGTGCTGAAGAGACTATTTAGTACAAATTTCATAATTTTATAGAATCCCAAATAGAAGAAATGATTTGCCCAAAATCACATAGTGAGTGATATTTGAGAAATAAGGAACAAAGTCTGTCTGGACAAAGAAAATGGTATTCACTGCCCCCTCCACCCAGTCCAGATCAAGGAACAAAAGAGGAACTAAAAATTAGAAATAGCTAATTCTAATTCTAATGCTAAGAGGTAGTTTGAGTAGTGGAGAGAGAATCAACTTCTGGATAAGAAATAAAATTCAAGTCTTATTCATGACAGCATGACCCTGGATTAGTCTCTTACCCCATTAAAGCCTCAACCCTTTCTCTGAGACTACAAATTGCAAAATAGTTACCAATCTGTATTGGCAGAGAGAATGTAATAATAGGGAGCTCACTATATCATTGAAATCACACATCCAGACTAAAAAGAAGAGAAGGAAAGAAATATTATTCCCATTAGCTCAAAAGTCAGAATAATTCCCCAATTTAGAATAATTTTACTGACCCATAGGTTCACCCCCAAGGTCACAGACAATGTCTTTCTTTACATATATGCATTCATTTCTTTCTGATCTCCCCAATGGGCTCTTTCATCTGCTTGCAGGGAATAAATTGGGCCTTTGGAAAGCTGTGATCTTGACAGATGTGAGCTATTTCCCAAACTGTCCTGGGGGAAAATAAAGTGGGTTGTCCCATCCCATCCAGCCTAATATCCCCCCTCCAACATACACACACACACACACAGGTTCCTGGAGCTGTCAGGGATAGGCAGAGAGGGGCAGAAAGAAGATTCTGGTTTCTGGATCTGCTCTAGGCCACAGGCTGCTCAGATTTCTTTTTCTTTTTGTCTTTCTTCCCCAGCAGATTTCATTCCAATGTTTTCTTGGACCAATAAAACTTTAAGGGTCTGTTGAAAAGAAGAATGACAATGTCTCAGGAGGTTCCAGGCCAGGCCCCAGACCATATTTTGGGCAAATCATTTTTTCTATTTGGGACTCTATAAAATTATGAAATTTGTACTAAATAATCTCTTCAGCATCAATCACTCAACAAATGTTTACTAAGCCTCAATGTGTGAAGGTACCAAGAATATGAAAGAGAGGTGGGGTGGGGATGACTGTGGTTTCTGGGTGAATTAGGCAAGGTTGAGTCATCCTTCAGTTCCCCTAGGAACCCCTCCCCTCCTTTCCCTTCTACCCCCTCAGCCCCGTTATTCCTCATAGGGCTCATCAATAAATATTCAATTAATGTTTCCTGGTGATAAAGATCTCAGGCTGAGTGATCAGGACATAGGGAGGATGAATGGGGCTGCTAAGTCTGGCAGCAAATTTTGTGCAGATGTAAGAAACCTTCTGGAGGGGAGGGTTGTGAGTCAATTTGACACAGACGGGGGAGCCTAGTGGGGTTGCCTTAAGCCAGCACAATAATATGAGTATAACTTGTATGGGGAGATGAGGGAACATGAAGGGGAAAGAGGGGTCATAAGCCCAATTTTCAGGGGGAGACAGTTATTACTCCCAAAGAACACCATTGGATGCATTTTTAACTGTATAGTCAATAGAAATTCATAGAAAGACAAGATAAGCCAGAATAGTCAGGGAAGGCTTCATGGAGGAGATAGAATATGATGGGGTCCTGCAGGATGATGGCAGGATAAAATGGTAAATAGAGGGTAGAATGGTAAATAGCATGAACACAGTCAGGAATAAGTATGACCTGAACAAGGGACAAGAGGTAAAGTCCCCCATCCCTTCACCCCAAGCCTGACTGAAAGAACATTTTTGTCAAGGAATAAAGAGAAAAGAAATTAGAAAGACTGAGGACAAATTATTGAATATTAGGGTGATGGGTTCTGAGTTTATAAAATAAATCGGGGGGCATTTCAGACTCTTGGGCAGGGAAACCAAGTGATGAAATCAATCTTTGAGAAAGAGCATTCCAACAAAAATATGTAGGATGGATAGTAGATAATATTTGCATTTTAGGAGGAGTCTTGCAACCTAAAGAAAGAAAGCTCTGTACATGGAATTTTAGAACCTTTCCTTGGACCCTTCAGTTTATATCAGGGATAACTAAGCACAGGGCTGGCCTTTAGAGGCACCTCCCCTACTTTCAGTTAGTCTTCTCCCCTCTTTCCATGTGGAAAGCACTAGTGCAGGTACAATCAAGAGACCCTTTGAATTTGAACAGAGTAGGGGCTCAAGATTAAGACCAAGTATTTAACTATTATCCTCATGGACTATTCCCAGGTAAGCCCTTCTTGGAGCTCTGTGGGCCTTCATGAGTCAATCATTTCACCAGTCTGTCCTGCATTCTCTCCACTTGTGTTTGTAAGCCCCCTCCCTCCCTTTTTGAAGGTATTGGCCAATCTGAGGTTCATTCCATGTCCAACTGAATTTTCTTAGGATGGTGAGGTGGGGGGGGGGGTACATGGGGAAAGAAGCAATGAAAGGGAGTTTCTTTAGACCTGAAGGGGATCCTGATTGTGGCAGCTCATCTGGGGCAAGAGTTGTTTTTTTTTTTATTATTTTTACTCATGGCCCCTAATTTGCAGTGTCAGAGT